>NC_136819.1:6785729-7157994 GCF_951394365.1 Tetrao urogallus
GGCTGTGGCCCCGCCCAGTGAAGCCGGCTCCGCTGTGCGCATGCGCTGCTGCCCCCCGCGGCTGCGCACTGCACCTTTGGGGGCGGGCCAGGGGTCAGGACGGCTGGGTCCTTGGGGAGGTGAGGCCTGGGGGCGGAAAGGGGGCCTGGAGGGGCTTGGGGTTGGGGGAGGCTTAGGGTTGAGGTGTCATCTCAAAGGGAGGGCGCTGTGGGATTTCCTTGCGTGGGGAGGAGGCAGGAAATTCGGCTCCATTTTGTGTTGTGGGAGAGTGAAGGTGGACAGGACACCCGGTTCTCTTGGGTGGGGGGCAGGAGGTGGAAGTCCCGTGTGTGTTCTGGGGTGAGGGGGGGCAGGACGCCCAGGTCCCTCACCCAGCTGCTAGGATGCCCCTGTGGGGTGTTGTGCGGGGGAGCGGGGCACCTGGGGTTCCCTTATGGGAAGCAGTGCTGGGGGGCTGCCCAGGACCCCCTCAGTGCTGAGCATCTCCTGCAGCAGGATAGCACATGGCAGCGCTACGCTTCTTGCACCAGGCTGCCCGGGCAGGTAAGTGGCCAAACCAGGACCACCCTGCACCCCATTGCCAGCTCCGTGCTGCTGGCACGTCCTCCCCTCCACTCTGTCCTTCCCAGGTCCGCCTGTTCCCTCCTCCTTGTGCTACCTGCGGGCACTCAGCACTACCACCCCCCGGGAGTGCTACAGTGAGTACTCCCCCCATCCCTGACCCCATCCCATCCCAACCCTGACCCTTCCCAACCCCATTCCCCTCCCATCACCATCCCCACAAAGCGGAAGCTGCTGCCGTCCCCCCACTCCGTGGAGGGTGAGGATGGCGTTGTGCCCCCCACAGAGTATGTCAACATCCAGGAGCCGGCTATGGACATGAAGTCCATCACTGACCGTGCTGCGCAGACCCTGCTGTGGACAGAGCTCTTCCGAGGTGAGCCCTGTGCTGTGTCCCACCCCTGAGGTGAGATCGTGCTCCACTTGGCAGTGACACTGTGCTCCCACAGGGCTGGCTATGACACTGAGCCTACCTGTTCCGGGAGCCGGCCACCATCAATTATCCCTTTGAGAAGGGTCCTCTGAGCCCACGCTTCCGTGGGGAGCACGCGCTGCGCCGCTACCCATCAGGCGAGGAGCGCTGCATCGCCTGCAAGCTCTGTGAGGCTGTCTGCCCCGCACAGGTGAGCACCCCCCGTGTCCCATCCTCTGTTCCCGGGGCTCCTCCTTCTCTGACATTGTATCTGGGGACAGGCCATCACCATCGAGGCCGAGCCCAGGGCGGACGGCAGCCGTCGCACCACACGCTACGACATCGACATGACCAAGTGCATCTACTGTGGCTTCTGCCAGGAGGCTTGCCCTGTGGACGCCATCGTGGAGGTGAGGTGGGAGCGGGACCCACCTGCCATGGGAACCCTGAGCATCCTTTGCTGAATGTCTCCCACCCTGCAGGGTCCCAACTTTGAGTTCTCGACGGAGACGCACGAGGAGTTGCTGTACAACAAGGAGAAGCTGCTCAACAACGGCGACAAGTGGGAGGCTGAGATCGCGGCCAACATCCAGGCTGATTACCTGTACCGGTGATGGTGGGGAGACCACACCGTGTGCCCCCCAAATCCCGTTAATAAAGTGGGCATCCACCAGCCCTTTCCTACGCCCGAGCTCGTGCCTGCCTTGTCTGATTCTGTAGCCGGGGGGAGGATGCGTTGGTCCTGGGGGCTGCAGCCCACTGGGGCGGGGGACACCTTGTGGAGGAGTTTCCAGCGTTGGGGAAGTTTGGGGGGCGGGTTCGGCTGCCGGAGTGCCGCCCCCGAAGCGCCGGCGTGTTCCTGTGGGCAGCGGAGGGCCGGGCTCCGCACTTCCTCTTCCCCCAGGAAGAGCCCGGCCCTCCCCACCGAGCACCGGGTAGGAGCGGGCGGTGCCGGGTTGCTCACGGCTGCGAATCCCGGGAGGAGGGAGGGACAGCGTGGGGCGGGCGCCGGGGCCGAGGGGCGGGGATGAGGGGTCTCGGTCCCCCCGGCCGGGGGCGCGTTGGCTGTGACTCAGATGCAGCTGAGCTACCGCGTGGAGCGGTGGGGGAAGGAGTTGGGAGAGTGGGGGGAGGAGGGAGTTGGGGGTGGGACAGCGTTGTGCAAGCGAAGTGCCGGGAACGGCGTGACCGCGGCCGACTCAGCCGGGAAGTGCCGTGTGACTTCCCCTGGCCCCAGCCCTTCAGCTCTGCCGTGGGGACAGCGCGGCTGAGGAGAGGCGGCAGGATCTTCCCATCCCACCCCATCTCTACCCCAGCCTGTCCCATCCCCATCCCACCATCTCAACCCTTTTACATCGCGTTCCTCAGTCCCATCCCCATCTCCATCCCATTTCTCCATCTAATACCCCACCATCCTATCTCCAGCCCGCCACTCTAACCCACCCCATCTCCATCCCATACCACCGCCCCAACCCATCCTATCTCCACCCCAATCTGTCCCATCTCCATCTCATTCCACCCCTACTGCAGCCTCCCCTGACTGCTCACCTCCCTCTCCCAGACACAGGGTGCCCCCATCCAGGCCGCCATGGGGTCCCTGTTCCGCAGTGAGGAGGTCTGCCTGGCGCAGCTCTTCCTGCACTCGGCCTCGGCGTACAGCTGTGTCAGTGAGCTGGGCGAGAGGGGGCTGCTGGAGTTCAGGGATGTATGTAGGGGGTGCAGGGACCCCCATCTGTATGGCCTTGGGGTGGTGGGACAGGTTGGGATGGGCAGGGTGGGCTGGAGGTTTGGGTAGCATGGGTGCAGGGGGGAGACTCAATGGCGTTTGGGTGTGGGGGATTGGGTTTAGGGGCAGGAAGTGGGGCATAGATGGTTTGGAGTGCTGTGGGTGTAAGGTGATTGGGATGGGTAGGTTTGGATGCTGTGTGTGTGGATGCTCTGGATGCAGGATATTGAGCTTGGGTGCTTTGGTGTGTTCTGGGTGCAGGGGAATTAGGATGGGTGAGTGTGGGTGCTGTGGGCACAGAGGTTTGGGGTGCTTTGTTGTGTTCTGGGTGCAGGGGAATTGGGATGGACGGGTGTGGGCGCTGTGGGCGCAGGGGTTTGGGGTGCTTTGGTGTATTCTGGGTGCAGGGGAATTGGGATGGATGGGTGTGGGTGCTGTGGGCGCAGAGGTTTGGGGTGCTTTGGTGTATTCTGGGTGCAGGGGAATTGGGATGGACGGGTGTGGGTGCTGTGGGTGCAGAGGTTTGGGGTGCTTTGGTGTATTCTGGGTGCAGGGGAATTGGGATGGATGGGTGTGGGTGCTGTGGGCGCAGAGGTTTGGGGTGCTTTGGTGTATTCTGGGTGCAGGGGAATTGGGATGGATGGGTGTGGGTGCTGTGGGCGCAGAGGTTTGGGGTGCTTTGGTGTGTTCTGGGTGCAGGGGAATTGGGATGGGTGGGTGTGGGTACTGTGAGCATAGCAGTTGGGTTGCTGTGAGCACATGTGGACTGGTTTGGGGGCTGAGGGGCCATGGGGTTTGAGTCCTCTGGGGATGGGTGCATGCTGACGGAGCTGCTGCGCACCCCAATGCTGACAGCCATGACTGTGCCCCCTCTTTTCCCAGCTGAACCCCCACGTGAGCGCCTTCCAGCGGCGCTTTGTGGGCGAGGTGCGGCGTTGCGAGGAGATGGAGAAGACCTTCAGTGAGTGCTGAACCCGGGGTTAGCTGGGTTGGGGGGGGCGGTCCTTCCCCTTGATCCCTTCTCCCACATCTCCTCTTGCAGCCTTCCTGCAGCAGGAGCTGCAGGGGGCTGGGCGAGTGCTGGGGCCGTGCACCGAAAACCCTCCAGCACCCGTGGCCCGCGAGGCTCTACGAGTTCAGGAGCAATCAGAGCAGCTGGCGAGGGAGCTGCGCGAGGTCAGCCGCAACCGCGCTGCCCTGCGAGGGCGCCTGCAGGACCTGCGCCAATACCTGCACGTCCTGCGTGAAGGCCAGCGCCTCACAAGCATGCCGGTGGGTTCCGGGACCCACCAGACCAAGGGGACATCTGTCCCACACCCCGGCACCCACAGCTTCCTCTCTGCACTCCCCGACACTGCAGGGCCCCCCTGGTTCGCCGACATCAAGCCGGGCGTTCTCTGAGCACGAGCCGCTGCTCGACCCCTCTGTGCAGCACCACCTTGACCGCAAGATCAAGTGAGTGGAACTGGGGGTGTGGGGAAAATGTGGGACAGAGGTGGTTGTAGGGTAAGGGTTGGAGATAGGTCCTGTGGCAGTGGTAGAATGAGGGTTGGAGTTGGGCCTATGGGGCAGCTTTATGGCTGTAGGGTGAAGTTTGGAGATGGGTTAGGGGGCGGCGGTATGGCTTGTGGGATGAGGGTTGGAGGTGGATCATGGGACTCTGGTATGACTGTAGGAGACGATTTGGAGATGGGCCTGTGGGACAGTGGTGTGGTTCAAGGACAAGAGCTAGAGATGGGCCATGCATCAGGGACAGTAAGCAAAGCTGTAGGAGAAAGGTTGGGAATAGGCCACGGGGTGGGGGCATGGCCACAGCAGAGCAGCGCCCATCCCAGTGCTCAACGCTGCGTTCCCACAGCTTTGTGACCGGTGTCATCCACCCGTGGAGAGTGAGTGCCTTTGAACGGCTGCTGTGGCGAGCCTGCCGTGGCTACCTGGTGGCCAGTTTTGTGGAGATGCCTGAGCCCCTGGAGGACCCGAACACGGTGACTGTGGCACCAGGGGTTTGGTGGGAAAGGGAGGTGGGACAAGCTGGTGCTGATGTGACCTGTGTCCACAGGGTGAGAATGTCACCTGGGTCATCTTCCTCATCTCCTACTGGGGAGAGCAGATCGGGCAGAAGATCCACAAGATCTCAGACTGGTGAGTGAGCAGCCCCACATCGTTTGGACACACAAATAAAGCTTTATTTAGTGAGACCCGCTGCAGTACCAGGGAGCACCAGCCTTCAACATGGCAATGTCCATCTATCCCAGCTTCCACTGCCATGTGTACCCCTACCCGGAGAGCGAGGCCAGCCGGGCTGACACGCTGAATGGGTTGGTCAGCCAGATCCAGGACCTCAGTGTGGTGAGCTAGGCACTGTGAGCTGGGGGATAGGGAGGCCACACCGGGACTCCAAATCCTTGAGCCCTGTTTGGGTGCCCACAGGTGCTGGAGGAGACAGAGCAGTACCTGGCACAGGTGCTGGACAAGGTGGTGCTGGCACTGCCCTCCTGGCGGGTGCAGGTGCAGAAGATGAAGGCCATCTACCTCGTCCTCAACCAGTGCAGCTTGGATGTCACCGAGAAGTGCCTCATTGCTGAGGTCTGGTGTCCCGTGCAGGACCTTACCCAGGTGCAGGAAGCCCTGCGCCAAGGATCGGTGCGTGTCCTCTTGTGGGGTTGCTTGGTTGGCTCTGTCCTCATGCCAAGGTTGCTTTGGTTGTCCCATGTTCTTGTGTCAAGAGCTGCTTGGTGTGCTCCCACCAGTGTCAAAGGTGGTACGTGGTGGTACATGTTGTGGGGAGAGTTTTTATCCTCCACTCCTGGTGCCCTGAATCCCTGTGCCACCCAAACTTGGCGTCCACGCTGCTCCAACATGGCCGTGGGTTGGGTGCCATGGGTCAGGTTCTGGATGCCTTCCCCACAGTACAAGAGTGGCTCAAGTGTGGAGTGCTTCGTGCAGAGGATCCCCACCTTGGAGAGCCCCCCAACTCTCATCCGCACCAACAAGTTCACTGCTGGCTTCCAGAGCATCGTGGATGCCTATGGGGTGGCCAGCTACCAGGAGGTGAACCCTGGTAAGGACCATCGTGTCCCCCTACTGCATCCCAGTGCTGACGGGGCCCTGTGTGACATGGTCCCTGTGCCTTGCAGCCCCCTATGCCATCATCACGTTCCCCTTCATCTTTGCCATCATGTTTGGGGATGTGGGGCATGGGCTACTCATGTTCCTCTTCGCCCTCTGGATGGTGCTGTTTGAGAACAGCCCCAGCCTGCAGCAGGGCAGCAACGAGGTGAGTGAGACATGGTGTGGGGCAGGGCTGGTTGGGTTGGAGGTAGAGGGCAAGCATTGGGTGTAGGGGTTGGAGGTAGAGGATGAGGTTGGAGGCGTGAGATAGAGTTTGCTGTGGCACAGGGCCAGCTTGAGGCAAATTGAAGTTCTAGGCAGGGTGGTGTGGGTTGGGAACAGTGTGGGCTGGGGGTAGTGGTGTGGGACATGGGAGCCACCTTTTGTTCCCCCCCCCCAGATCTGGCAGATGTTCTTCAAGGGACGCTACCTCATCCTGCTCATGGGGGCCTTTTCCATCTACACTGGCTTCATCTACAATGAGTGCTTCAGCAAAGCCACTGTCATCTTCCCCTCGGCCTGGAGCGTGGCCACCATGGCCAACCACTCCTCCTGGAGGTGGGTCCCCATTTTTCCTTGTAACCCTGGTCCTGCCCACACTGACGCCTCGCTCTGCCCACAGCTCTGCCTACCTCGCCACCCACCAATCCCTCACCCTGGACCCCAATGTCACTGGTGTGTTCCGAGGGCCCTATCCTTTTGGCATTGACCCGGTCAGTATCCCATGGGGGAAAGGCAGGATGGGACCCTCGCTGGAGTGGCTGGGCATCTCGCTCATGTTGTCCTCGGCAGATCTGGAGCTTAGCCACCAACCACCTCAACTTCCTCAACTCCTTCAAAATGAAGATGTCAGTGGTGCTGGGCATCGTGCACATGGGTTTCGGCGTGCTGCTAGGCATCTTCAACCACGTGTGAGTCCCCCATTGGATCATGCTAAGGAAATGGTGGCAGGATGGGGTGGGCGAGCAGGGTCCTGTGTCGGAGCTGAGCTGAGTGCAAACCTCATCATTGACTCCTGCTCAGGCACTTCCGACAGTGGCACCGGCTGGTGCTGGAGCTCCTACCTGAGGTGGTCTTCTTGCTGGCCCTCTTTGGCTACCTCGTCTTCCTCATCTTCTACAAGTGGGTCAAGTTCAGCGCTGCCGACTCCCAGGTGGCTCCCAGCATCCTCATCCACTTCATCGATATGTTCCTCTTCACCTCCAATGCTGACAACCTCCCGCTCTACCGGGGACAGGTAGCATCTCTGGGACACCCCACCAAGACTGGGGTGTCCCAATGTCATGAGCAGGGACATCCTCAGCTCCATTTGCTCAGGATGTGTAGGATGTTGGGTGTCCCAGTGCTGGAAGAGACCCTGAATTGTTGTGTGCTGCAGGTGCCGGTGCAGATGGTGCTGGTGGTGCTGGCACTGGTGTCGGTGCCTGTCCTGCTCCTGGGGACACCCCTATATTTGTACAACCAGCAGCACAGGCGGAGGGTGAACTCAATCCCGGTGAGGCTGAGGATGAGGTTGGGGGTCTTGGCTGAGGTTGGGGGGCCTGACCAGGACTGATGTCCCCATGCAGCCTGCGGCCACGGTGGAGCAAGAGCCACTGCTGGAAGGGCAGGAGGCTGGCAACTCTGTCAATGCCACCAAGGAAGATGTGGAGAGTGGGGGGCACGGCCCTGACGCCAAGGTGAGGGGCAGGGGGCTGGTGAGGGGGTCAGGTGTCTTTGCCCCTCCCACCAGCCCAACACACAGCATCCCACCTCTGTCCCTGCAGCACATGGACTTCTCCGAGGTCTTCATGCATCAGGCCATCCACACCATCGAGTACTGCCTGGGCTGCATCTCCAACACCGCGTCCTACCTGCGGCTCTGGGCGCTCAGCCTTGCCCATGCGCGTTAGTGCCCCCTGTGCCCTTCAAACCCACCCCAGTGGCTGAGCTGAACCTCACTGTCCCCTATATGTCCCCCACCCCATGGGCAGAGCTCTCTGAGGTGCTGTGGACCATGGTGATGCGAAATGGCTTTGTGGGGCTGAGCTACGTTGGTGGTGTCGTGCTGGTGCCCGTCTTTGCCGCCTTCGCCGTGCTGACCATGGCCATCCTGCTGGTGATGGAGGGGCTCTCCGCCTTCCTGCATGCCCTTCGCCTGCACTGGTGAGCCTAGTGGATATGGAGGGGAGAGAACCCCGCACACCCCCCTCCCCAGCCCTCAGCATGCCTTTTTCCTTTCCTTCCTTGGCAGGGTGGAGTTTCAGAATAAGTTTTACGTGGGTGCTGGCTACAAGCTGTGCCCCTTCACCTTCTCGCCCGATCCCTGGGAGTAACTGAACTGTGCCACATGGACCTGGAGGGCTCCACGTTGCTGGGACCCCCCAGTGCCATGTGACGGGGGAGGGGGGGGTTGGATGCATGCTCCCTGGCCCCGTCCTCTCCTTTTCCAAGCCTAGAGGTTTCTGCAGTAAATAAAGCCCCCGGCTCCCTGTTTGTGTCCCCTGTTTGCGAGTCCTTGAGGGGGAGGTACAGAGAGGACCCCTCACTGCTGTCCATAGCCAAAGCCATCTGGCTGCAGGGCAGGGAGGGGGTAGGGGCTGGCACGGGGCTCGACCCCCACATAGACACTGTGGGGTGGGTAGGGGAGGGGTTGGAAGTGGGGTGCAGATAAACCTGGGGGGGGCACAGCAGCCAGCGCTCCATGGCTGCAGGGGAGCAGCGGGGGGGCAGCACGGCCTCTGGCCCCCCTACCTTTGTTCTGCGTGGTGGCCTGGGGGAGGGACAGCGTGGCGCCACACCTGCGAGAGGGAGGGCAGTGGGGTGCTAAGGATGTGGCTGACACCATGGCACTGTGGCAGGAGGGGGGCGTCTTACCATGGCTCAGGCTCGCCGTCCCGAAACCCTTTGGCAAAGGGGTTGCTGGCGATCTTTAACTGGGTGATCTGCAGCAGAAAGGGGAGCAAGTGGGATCAGGGGCCTATGGGCTGGGGGGCACCCCATTGTCCTCCCCCTCCCTTCCCCAACTCACCCGGTGGTTCTGGTATGCCGTCACTGCCATGAATTGGGTCTCTGGGAAGCTGAAGGACTTGAAGTTCTGGTGGGCGAAGCGTTCGCTGTCACGCCGGGGGTCCACCAGCACCACGTGGAAGCGGGGCTGGTAGCGGTGCATGGAGTTGAGGATGATCTGGGATAGAGCAGAAAGTGGGTGGTGAGATCCTCACCCCACATGTGCCCCCCATCTCTACCCCAGCGCCATGTCCTCACGTGGCCATTGTCATCCAGGAGGTTGTTGGTGAGCTTGAGCTTGTCAAAGGAGACGATCTGCCGCATCCACTGCGCACCCTTGGCTGGTGAGTCAGGGTGGAAGTGGACACGGCCAGGAGCTGCTGGGTCAGCACGGCCAGCCACTAGCCAGGACGAGCTGTGGAAGGCGTACCTGGGGAGCCAAGGGGGCTCAGCACCATTGGGATGTGCCCATCACATCCCCATCCCTCTCCATCCATCCCCACCGGTATCTCTTGTCATCCAACGGCACAAAGTCCATCAGCAGAACGTAGTCGGCCAATGGGTCCAACCCTGACAGCTTCACCTGGAAGGTGGGGAACATCCTCCTGCGGGGAGGGGGGAGGCCACAGGGGTGCCCCCCCCGCCCCATCACCCCTCCAGCACCCACCGCCTTCCCTACCTGCCTGCCTTGGTGACGATCATCTCGGTGCCCAGACGGTTGAATTCCTCCCAGAGGTTGCCCATCTCCAGCCGTGCCATGGCATGGCACACGCGGCGGTTCTTGCCACTGGCCCCTGGCCCCTCACATGCCCACCCAGGAGCATTGCCTGCAGGGAGGCCCTCACTGGGAATGGCCAGGAAGGCTGTAGAGGGGGGCAATAGGTGCTGAGGTTCCTGCACCCCACTTTTGGAAGCCACCCTATGCACCCTCAGCCACCCATTGCATCCTTCTCCAGCTGAGGGTCCCCAGTGTAGCACGGCGTTATCCCACCCGATTGCCTTTTACCTGCCATGGGTGGGTATGAAGCAACTGCAACTCTGCCAGCTCCAGACTGCAGCCCCCGCAGAACACTGAGGGGTTTTATCTCCCTGCATGGGGGTGGAGACAAGGGGGATGGAGCTTGATGGGAGCACTACCTCCCCTCCCCGTTCTGCCTTCATGCCTTGGCACCCCAGTGATGGATGGGAGGGGCAGCAATGGCTTTGGGACCCCTAGGTGGGTCTGGGTGTGCCTGGGGTGGGGATGTGACACTGGGGATGGGGAAAATTGCCAAACTGCAATGGGGCCAGCAGCACAGCTGGGGTGATGGGGACAACAAGGGGGAGGGGGTGAAGTCCCTGTGTTTTGGGTCAGCGCTAGATTTTGGGGAATGGGACTGGTTGTGCAGACAAAGAGGGGGGCCGCCACCTCCTCAGTCCCCCACATCCATCACCTTGCTGCCTGCATCCCCTGCGGCAGCAGCGTGGCCCCATCCATCTCTTGCTGTCAGCCGCAGGGCCAGCACTGAGCAGGAGATGAGGAGGTGTGAGGTGATATGACAGCCAGGGTGGGGCTCAGCACTGCAGTCCTCGTAGTCGATTTTTCTGCTTTCCTCTGTTTTTCAGCATTTAATGAACCTCTCTGGTCTCCATCAGTAGAATGTTTTCCCACAGAGGGGTGGGAACAAGACCCCCCAGTTTGGGGGCAGGTGCTCTTTGGGAGAGAGGTTTCTAAACAGGGGATGGTTGGCTTGAAAACCGTGACACCGTGTGAAAACAGCTGCTTCTGGCCTCAGCATCACTTGCGGTTTCGTTTCTTCCTTCCCAAGGCTGCCAACTTCCTACTTGCAAGCAATGAATGCAGAGATTGTGCTGGCAGCATGATAGTAATCCGCTGGTGAACCTCAGCAGAATTCCTACACACCAAGGATCTCAAGATGGTGAATCTGAGTCTGAGATAAATCAGTCCATTTTATCACACCAGCAAACACCTGAAAGAGGGGGTTGTTGGGGCATGGCAGAGCATGAAGCCATAGGGCCTGGTCTTGCCTTCTCTGTGCATCTCCATCTGGTGGCCAGAGATGATGCTCCAGATGTGCCATGTCTGTAAAATGTGAGTTCCAAGAGTTTATCCAACCCAACTTTGCCTTGAGAAAGAGGAACCCAACCTTGCTTTGCAGAGTTTCTCCTCGCTTTGAAGGTAGGTGTCATCCCAAGCACCAAGGGGTGCAGGAGGACTGTGGGCAGTCCTCAGTGGGATCGTGATCTCAATCGCCTTGGAAGCCCTCTCCAGGCAGAGCAAGAGCAAGGAGGTGGCAGAGTGAGACCAGCATGCATTTTATCAGGGGGAAATCACAGCTGACCAGCTTGGACATTGTGCAAGGTGGGGAGAAGGCCATGTGGGTGGGAAGGGCAGCAATGGGTAGCGAATTGATACCGTTGGCTCCTTGTAGTCAAATTTGAGAGCTATGGTTTGCATACAAGGGGTTTAAAATGGGTAGTAAGGTGTTTCATCACCCACAGTGAGTGGGGGATTGTGCTCCACCAGTGCCCATCCAAGTGTATGGTGAAGCTGAAATATTCACAAAGTGGATGTGTATTGCCAGATACTGTCTCTGAGGGGCAACAGAGCCCCTTTGCCCATCTGATCTGAGGCTGTCTGCTTTGGGTGCACTGCTTATCCAAAACTAGATATGCAGAGAAAGGAGGATGACCTGCTCTGGGATTTGTTCCTCTCCTGAGGCTTGAAGAGATTCTCAGTTCCCAGATCCCCAGACTTCATGAAATAGCGAGGCATTTGCTGAAAGTGAGTTATTATCAAGTTCTAATGCAGAGAGCAAGATTTTTTTCCCCAAAAAATACTTTCAAGAATATATTTTTCAGCTTTTGGGAATGCCCATCTCCTTCTGAAGACTCTAGAAACGGGTTAGAGAGCCAGCAAATGCTTTATAGCTGAAAGAGAGTCTCAGGAAGCCAAGAGAAACCTCTTTCTCCCAGGAAAGAAGCATTGCAAAATCCCATTTTATGTTACCCACATGGTGCTGCACCTTTTGGCAAGCTGTTTCTAATCAGTTCATGCCTGAAATCTTCCTTTAGATCTCATCTCTATGGCCTGCTGGAGAGAGGGCTTTATAGCTGGGGGATGCCTGCCTGCAGCAGAAAGAACTGCAGGAATCTTTCTGTCCTGCTTCATGTAGAAAGCATGCACCAAGCCAGTGGCAGAAAGCAATTGCACCCAGGTGGCTGCGTTTGGTTTAGCAGGGTTCGCAGGTGGCCTCATGGGTCAGGTTCCCCTTTTGTTTCTGTTTCTGCTCATCTCTATCGCCACCGTCCTGGGGAACCTGGTGATGATCGTGTACCAGCCCTCAACTCCACATCTCCATGTATTATTTCCTGGGCAATCTGGCTTTTGCAGACCTTTGCTCCTCCACCATCATCATCCCCAAGGTGTTGGTTGACTCTGTGTCAGAGAAGAAGGGCATTGCCTACGCTGGATGTGCAGCCCAGGTGTTCATTTTTGATTTTTTGGGCTTCCTGCTGGCTATGATAGCTTAAGACCACTGTGCAGCTATTTGCCATCCCCTGCTGTACTCATTCATCTTATTCCCAAAATGCTGCTCCACTCGTGCCTCTCACCTGACTGTTGTGAGCTTCCTCCATGGTACATCACTATTTACTTCAAGCTCCAGGGATAATAAATGGACAGCAGTGCTTTACACCATGGTGACCCCCATGCAGAACCCCTTGATCTACAGCCTGAGGAACCAGGAGGTGAAGGAGGCTTTGAGGAGACTCACAGAAATGGTAAAGATGTGGGTGATGTGCCTAGTTTTTTCATTAAATATCATTAAATATCCCATACAGGTGGTGCTCCTGGAGACTTCTGCCTGTTGCCTCACCTGAAGTCTGATTCATTGTCCTCTGTTGGCTCAGGGTACTGATAATTTCACTCAGTGCTCCAAATATAATTGTGTTTAGCAGTTAACTCACCCCCATGAAAAGCACAAGTAGGGAGCTACAGCCTCACTCTTCTCACTTAAATCTCTGCCACATTCTGCTACCTATCAAAATATTCACATCATGGGCTGGCCCTTCTGCTTAGCAAGCAGGGACAAAAGAGATATTGTCATTCCAGGGAACCAAGGAGATGTTATAAAGTCATTAAATGCCATCACACGTGGCTTCAGGACACGAACGCCTTTAAGCAAGAAAAGGGGAGATGACAGTAAGTAACTGATATGCTACACAGGAACTGTTCTTCCTTGTTTATCATGAAACATCATTCAGTGATTAACAGATAAAATGTTATGGATGGCAGTTGGGCAACCTCTGTTGTGAATGAAGGCACTGCGAAGCAGTCTGAGATACAGCCATGATGATTCTCCCCAAAGGCAAATGCTAGATGATATTTCCCAGCCTTATTGATTCCATGACCCATGAGGATGGTGATGAACCTAGAACCCTAATGCTACCCCAGAGCCATGCAATAATTTGGGCTGGTGGTGAAGCAAGGAGAAAACTGGATCAAACCAAATCAGGGTGACATTGATCTGCTGATTTATTGACACAGAATCAACGCATAGCCCTATGCATTGCAGGTCAGACTACAAAGCAGCAGAGCTGAGCACTCTTTTGTGTCCCAAGTTTCTTGCCATATCTCTGGTTACTATTTAATCCATGTGTGGTTGTCTTTCTCACCAGATTGGAGCAAACCCTCTCAGACTGCACTGGGTGTTTCCCTCCCACCCTGTTTGCTCTCCCATTCCTGCCTTATCAGCACAGCTGTCACTCTACCAGGGGAGACGTCACCGGAGTTTCCTGTGTGGCAAATTCATTGCAGGAGATCTCATCCAGCTACAACATGGAGCCCACAGCACCACATGGCTGGTATCAATTCCAAAAGGACAAGTGGTTATTCATCTTTTCCCGTATTTCCTGTCCCTGAAATGGGTTCCAACCCTCTGTGCAGCCATGGTTGTTATGCATACCACCTACTGCATGAGCATAAGCTGCCTGCTCCTTTGTGTCTTCCACGTACTTAGAGATGACATCTAGAATAATCTGTTCCATCCCCTTTCCAGGGATGGATGTGAGGCTGGCTGGCCTGCAGTTCCCTGCATTCTCCCTCTTGCCCTTTTTGAATACTGGTGATCCTGACTTTCTTCTGGTCATCAGGCTCCTCTCCTGATTGCCACAGCCTTTCAAAGATGATCAAGAGTGGCCTAGCAGTCATGTCCACCAGCTCCCTCAGCACTCATGAGTGCATCCCATCAGGACCTATGGACTGGGTGTCAAGTTTTCCTAAATATTCTACGCTGTAATGGTCTCCCCAGTCAAGGGAAAGTCTTCCTTTTCCAGACTTTCTCCCTGATCCTCTGGACCAGGGATCTCTTGAAGGCTGGCCTTGGAAACGAAGACTGAAGCATATCAATTTGAGTTGCAAGGGACCTTTAAAGGCCATCTAGTCCAATATGGGGAAGCTTGCTATTAGATGGGGCTATTTTGGTTAACTTTGATTTAAACATAGGTATGAGCAGTGCCGCTTTCTCCAGGGTAAGATTCACCTCTCCTCCATGTAGATACCTAGTGACTGTAGCTGAAGATCACCTCAAACATCCTTATGAATCATAGAATTACAGAATGGCCTGGGTTGAAAAGGACCACAGTGAACACCTAGCTTCAACCCCCTGCTATGCACCTCCTGAGAGGTGAAGAACCTGGAGACCAACCCTTTTCTTTCAGAGCTAGCTGAAAACCAAGCCAACTTCAATTTACTTTAGCATAGTAGTGTGTTTCAGTATTGCAACTCACAGCAAAGTCTTTGTTTGAACAAGTTATTTGGGGCTGGGACCTCCTTCTGAGCCTTTGTTCAAGTCCCTCTGGATGACGTCCCTCTGTTCTATTGTATCAACTACGCCACTCAGCTTGGTGCCAACTTTCTGAGGGTACATTCAATCCCACTGTCCGTGTCATTGATAAAGATATTGAAGAGCATTGGTCCAAAGACGGACCCCTGGGGGACCCCCTGGGGCCACCTGAGCCGCAACCCTCTGGCTGTGACCATCCAAACCTTATCCACCTAATGTTCCAGCCTTCAACTCCATCTCTCTCCAACTTAGAGATAAGGATGTGGTGTGGGACCACGCCAAAGGTCTTGCACAAGTACAGGTAGATGACACCTCTTGTCCTTCCTCTGTCCACCAGTGCCATCACTTCGTCATAGAAAGCCACCAGATTGGTCAGACACAATCTGCCCTTGGTGAAGCCATGCTTACTGTCCCAGATCACCTCATCTCTCCTGTGCCTTAACATCTCTTTCAGGAAGATATGTCCCTTGACCTTCCCAATATATCCTATATTGATAAAGCCATTTTAAAGCTTCCTCTTTAGGGTGTTCTGTTCTCTGACTGCTATCGTCTAGAAATGTGAAAGTGTCACATCTCTGAAATTTGTGAGAATTGAATTCCCCCCTTCTCTAAGTCCCTGACTGTGCTCATTTCCCATCACTGCATCTCTCCTGGCTTCTCTAGGGACGCCCAAAGCCCCAAGGCCCATGCTTTCTTTGTGATGGATGTCCACTTCTTTTGTGCTTTATTAATTAAATCTCGTTGCTGATGAGTGGGTGTTGAAGCTCTGCACTGATCTGTCCTCCAGGCAGAGCCCCCTGAGGAGCTGCCAGAGGAACAGAACCAAGAGATACCCCAAAGAAATACAAAAGTGTGTAAAAGGGATGCAACATGGGATTTCAGTGGCAGAAAGTTCCAGTTAGCAAATGTTTGCCCTAAAATCTTTGTGCAATGACTTCAGGTTGAGCTGCTCCAAAGAATCCCTGGTGGTTGTGTTCAAACTTTCCTGAGTCCATCCTTGGTGACCTGCTGCTGTCCATGAGCTGTGAAAAGAGATCATTTAGAGTCACAGAGTCACTTAGTTTGAAAGAGTCTTCTATGATAAAGCCCAGCCATTAATCTGGCACTTCCATATCTATCGCTAACCCATGCCCACATCTGTGTGTCATTTTACATCATTGCACCACTTCTACACATCTTTTAA
Source organism: Tetrao urogallus (assembly GCF_951394365.1). NCBI lineage: Eukaryota > Metazoa > Chordata > Aves > Galliformes > Phasianidae > Tetrao > Tetrao urogallus. The sequence goes on from NC_136819.1 coordinate 6,801,557, forward strand.
GTACTTCTAGGGATGGTGACTCAACTACTTCACTGGGCAGCCAGTTCTAATGCTTCATGACCATTTTATTGAAGATCTTTTTCCTAACATTCAGCCTAAACCTTCCCTGACACTGGTGTCTCAAAAGCTGATTATTTGACATTTTTGTCTGGCTCTTTTTCTACTTCACCTCTACTTTAATTTCCAGGTGTCCTGATAAACAACCTTCTCAAGACAGGATGTTTCTCTTCAATGATCCGAGACTGCCATAAATAAGATTGTTGTAAGTCAAGCTCCAGTGTGCACCAGAGAACTTCACAAAGACTCCCTTTGCGATCCTCCAGCTGGTGAGCAGCTGTTTGTTATTCAATAGAGAGACACTGAAATTTTATATGAAGGAATTGGTGCCTCGGTGTTGGTATTTTGGCATTTCCCTGCACACAGCGATGACCAGAATTTAGGGAATTTGGTTAAGGTTAATTTTGATTGAGAGTGTTTTATTTCTGGTCGGTAATGTGGTTAATGTACAATCCACAGCTCCCAGAACTACTGTTCTCTGGGACACTGGAGCAAGTCTGGGGGACACCAAATAAGAAAATTGAAGCAAATTGATAACGTATTGTAATTAGTGGTGGCCAAGAAAAGTGGCCGGTAAATGGCACTCTGAATTATAATACAGTTTTGCAATTAATGCTATTTTGTAGGAGGGAAAGAAAATGGGATGAAGGGCCGTGTGTGGATTTGCTCTTCTGAATGAAGAAATCACTATAAAATCCATAAGAACTGTCAGTTAGTGTGTGAGGATGCAAATGCTCTGGCTGTGGAGAAACAGAGTGAAAAGTCTATGATACAGCAGTGCTATTCGGTGTGTGGTATGGGTGAAAGAGGCAAGGAGATGGAGGAGACATAGGAAGATAAAGATAGTAGAGCTGGGGAGGGAAAGGGTGAAACTTTTGATAGACACTTGAGCAGCTTGTACCGTATTAAATGCTCCTAAGAGAAAGCTTCGTGAACATGTAATGTCTGTAGCTGGGCCACGGGGAGAAGAGATATGGTTTTTTTCTGGCCAGTCCAATGTGGAATTGGAAACTGGGTGTTTACTCACGAATTCTTGTATTTTCCTGGATGTCTGAGACCCTTATTAGGAAGAGATTTGCTGAACACACAGATAACTGATAAAGGAACAGATAAAGGAACAATAAGGTTACAGATAATGGGAAATAAATTCTTAGAAGCTTGAGGAATTGTGTTTTTTTGTTTTTTTGTTTTGGTTTTTTTTTCTACAGGAAGAGGAACAGAAATCGGAGACCCCTGTTGAAGCACTGGATGCTGTGAATCTGTTGGTTGGGCTGCTGAAATCCCAAGGTGATCTGAAGCATCTGAACCAGTTTTACCATCACTCAAGGATACCAAAGTCTGGAGGTTGAATGAAAGGAGGTGGTGTGTCAAATAACAGAGCTGAAGTCAAAATGGGAGCCACAAGCTCCCTCAGGTGTGTCAGGATGGCCTAGATTGCAGATACCAAATTAGGGACGGATTGCCTTCAATGGTAGCCATCAAGCTGGCTATGCAATAGTGACACCAGGCGGAGAGATGGAAGCCCAGGCACTCCTGGGAAGTAATTCTAGGCAAAAAGCAGAGCTGAGAGCTCCCGTTAGAGCTTTGGAAATGGCTGAAGGAAGAGCAGCCAACACAAGGGCTGATTGCAGATTTAGCATGGTACGTACAAGTGGAGCAATTTGAAGGAGGGCTAAGCTCCCAGGAGAATCCAATTAAATATGGGGAGTTAATACAGAAACTGTTACAAACTATAGATTTACTAAGGGGGAATGCTGTAATAAAGCTCATCAATATGGGGATACTTGTGAAGTTTTACGTAACTGCCAAGTGGACCAAGGTGCAAAAAGAACCACAGGCAGACAAACGAGAGGGGTATGGCCTGAAAAGCACAAGAGATGCAGTAAGAAAGGGGGGCACTTGGCAGAGGTATTGCAGCCAAGTAAGAGTGAGGGTGGGTGGTGGATTACTGGAAGTCATCAAGTAGTAATACCAAAAGGTGTGATGAAAAAACACATTGAATGCAAAGCATCAGGGCAATCACTGGGGAGGAGAAGCACATGCACTTAAACCCCGCATGCTAGGAAAAAGAATGGGAAAAATAAGTAAGAGCTATAAAACTATAAAAGTGTGAAATCAGTCAAAAGAATAATCCCTGTATACAGCCAAGACCCTACTATGGCACATTAAAAGAGAAGATACTTGTGATTATATGCAAGCATACCTTGCTAAACATCCAAAACAAAATGGGTGTCAATATTGGTGTTGGTTGGTGCTTTTTCTTGATGGCTGGAAGCATTTCCCTTGTGAACTAAACAAACAGAAGAAGTAAGTGAAGTTTTACCAAAGGATCCTATTGGGAACGTCATCAAGTAGAGGACCACACTTTGTGGCTGAGGTGATACTAGAGCTTTTGGAATTATGTGAAACCAGCATACTCCTTGGTGTATGGTAAGGTGGAAAGAATGAATCAGTCACTGAATCGGATGTTCCAGTACTTTATTTTAAACCAGGAGGTTGGATTTATCTGTGAACCTGGAAGGATTAATGTTCAAAGGAATGGTGGAAATGATCTAATCAGATTCTTCTTATCACAAATACTGCAGTGAAACTGGAAGGAATTGGACCCTGGATCCATTATGCCCTCATTAAGAAAGTTCCTCCAAGGGATAAGTGGAAAATAAAAGGACTTGAGAGGTGTTATTTGAAGTTTAAACTAACATGAGAGATACAAGGAATAGTACGCAGGACCATTGGTCTGTGCTGAATTGGAGTGTTCCTGAGGTTTATGGATTATTCTTTTCTTTAATGTGGTTTTAATTTTTCTATTGGTAATAATACAGAGGCTAGAGTTTTCATTATATTGTTTTATATGTTGAAGGTCAGTGGGTTGGAAAACAACCTGGTCTTACACTGAATGCATAAATTTGGGAAGTTACAGAATATTACCAGTATCCCCACTTGCCTATAAATACCAAAGTAAAGATCCATTTCAGTGGGGGGATTTTAAGCCCTGAGAAGACCACTGAATTGAGAATCTTAGTGTAATAGGAGGTTTACAGGAAGGCACTTGAACACATAGAATGGGCCCTTAGGAAATGGATGGACACATTTTGGGAAATTCCCATGATGTTTTCAATGGGAATGAAGTTCAGAATCAGGTCCAAATCCAACATACAAAGGAGCAATTACTAGTCCAGAGAAAGGGACATGAAGAGATCGTATGGTGAAATATAATTGTACTAGCTTTGGACAAGAATGGGTTTGGAATGTTACTGAAATGTGGCAAACCACGGGTGTAATTGTAATTGTAGAAATTCAGAATACACTGGAGGTTGTTCAGGAGGTTAAATTCAGACTGAGACTATTATTCTTCCATTGCTTGGGTATTAAGTGATGGAAATTGGATGGATAATTTAAAAATAAATTCACCTAACCGTTGATATACTACTAGAGCCTTAACCCTTTGCCCACTATGGAGAATGAGTCCACCATCTATGAAGTTCTGGGGAAAAAGGATTGGCTTTTTGAAAATGGAATATTACTATGCAATCTTCCATGGCCAGTGGAAAGCCTTGCAAATGCTTTAAGTTTTAATAGTTAAAAGCAAGACCAGGACAGTAGGGGAGCGCTTTCATAGACACAGTTAGCCCTAAAGTGTTTATTAGCCAAAGGTGGGGAATGATGTGGGTATCTTAAATTAGACAAGGAACACTGTTGGGAAGTTTCTCTTCAAGGAGCCAAGGTGGCTATAAGTAAGTACTACAAGGACTGGCATCATCAATTTGAGGCACAAGTAGAAAACAGTAACTGATCAGAAGAGACTAAGTGTTCTTGAGCCCGAATATGGAGCAAGTGAGGAGTGGGATACCTCCCCAGTCGATCCCTGAGGACACTAAAGACCCACATACAAGCGCAGGAGATTCAAATATGATACCTCATACTTAGATAATGAAAATGTAATAGGTAGGTGTAACTTAAGTAATAAGAGGGAATACAGTGAAAACTTCTGATTATAAATAGAAGCAAGTGGAAAGACTTCATGCACTTGTTTGGGAAAGAATCACAGCTTGTGCCCTGTACAGCATAGATCAATGTCTCCTTCTAAACTTTTGTCATCCTGAAGGTGTTTTGGAAGATTTAAGATCATCAGCAGCAAAATTTGAGGAGAGATCCTGTTCTCCTATTTCTTGTTGCTTGTGAGGAGCGACCAACCTCAACCTCGCTACTTTGAAATAGCTGTAGGAGCAATAAGGTCACCCTTGAGCCTGCTTTTCACCCACTGAAGAAACAAGGCCCACTGACTCTGTGCGCAACACGTGGAGAGCTGCTTCAGCCAGAAACTGTGCCATCTCATGAAGTGCTTCCCTGGTTGCCTTTCTGATCATAAAAGATGGCCAAGAAATATTCCAATCAGCAGGGCATCTACAGCCCACCTTCTGCCTTGGGTTGCAGGAGGAACTTGGATTCTGTTGATGAGTTAGGCAATGCCATTCCAAAAACATTCTCCAAACCCTCATTTCTTCCCTTCTGTCAGCCTTGCCAGGGAAATAAACGCTAGGCTTTGTAACAACACTTTGCTGCAAGAATTAATTTCACCTGGGCTGTAACCTGTGTGCCTTCTTCCCACCCAAGTACTTGGAGCTCGTTTTTGCTGTATGAATACAAACTGCTTTACCTCACTGTTGTAGAATCGTGTGCTTTTTTCCTCTAGAAGAAGTCATACGATACGTGCCATGTGACCAACAAGCTTTGGAAGTTCCAATTCAGCTGACTCAAGCAGTAGGGCAGAAAAGTGTCTTGAATGGGATGAAACGTTGAGTAGGAAAAGAAAGAAGTGGCCCAAGAGAGCCAGAGCAGAGTGGGAGGGTCCTGCCAAACCCTTGGCCTGGAGTTTGAGATTCAAGCAGAGGGGTGGGGTGTCGGTGCTTTAATCAGGGGAACCTGAACTAGCATCCCGCTCCTGTCAGCCATGCCAAGTGATGCCCTGAGCGCTGCACGTAGCAGTACAGGGACCCTCTTTGTCTTTGGGCCAACTCTGACAAAGAAAGTGGCTGCAGAGGAGCTCCTTGCTGTTACCAAGGAAGAAAGTTTCTTGTTAGTCCCCACTAATGAGTCTCGCAGGGCTTGTTAGCAAAGAGCAGTTCAGCTGACTCCAAGGCTCTGAGAAGCTCTCAGGATGAGGACACTTTCTTGGTAAGGCCCAGAAGGGCTTGTTAAGCCGTGACTCCTTGAAGAGTGGTTGGTCTCCAAAGAATACTTTCTGCTCTGAGAAGGGAGCGTCATCGCTTGTGATGGAAACAGCCTGGACCAGCTGGATGACAGGAGCCTGGAGCCCAGGCCTGCCGGAAGAGCTGTCTGTAATCAAGCTAACACGCTTTGGTTGGATCCCACCAATCAGGCAACTTGTTCCTGTCTCTTTTTGACCCATGGAACAAAATAAAACACCTAAACAAAGTACTTATTTCCAAACCCTCTTCAGTATGTTGAAAATTGGAGTTGGTTCTGCTCAGGAAAGCATAGGTCAAATGATCAGTACAGCCTTGCTCTCCAAACTCCTGGGCAGGGCACTGGAGTTACAGAGCCACTCTTGGAGGGAGGGAGCTGGGAATGCTGCTCATCTTCTCACCTTTGGACCTTTTCAATGACACTTCAGGCCTCAGATGTATTGTTGTTCATTGCCTTAGCATAGATGTTCACATGTATTTTTAGACTGTGAGCCAAACTGAAGCACACTGCGCACATCCACCACACTTGGCTGGGATTCATAAACATGTATTCTCCCATTTGGAATATGGGATTGGAGAATGTGTGTAGGATTGGGCTCACCTACTTCTTGAAATTGAAAACTTTCTGTCCAAATAAGAGCAAATCAATACACCTCTACCATATGAAGCATTTCAGGATCTGAAGAGCTTACTCTTCTTTGTTGTATCCTTCTGCAGAGGCTGAGAAAAGCAAGATATACAAACATAAACAAGAAAAGATAGGTGCTCTTCTTGTAGACATATCTTTCGGGATGTGCAATCACACATTTTCCTCTTTTAAGAAGTATGATGTCCGTTTCCCAGCCTCCTCAGTTCATCCCCTCATCCTTCACTTCCCAGTTCCTCAGGCTGCAGTTGAAGGGGTTGCAGGGACATTAGCACCATGCAGAGCACACAGACAGACACCAGAACACCTCTCACATGACTCATGTTTATTGAAAGGTATAGAGTGTCTAATCACACCACATGGCCAGTATATTCTACATGGAGTAAAGGGTGCTAAAATTCTTTTCCTGGAGTGGTCCTTTCCCTGACTCTTCTCAGTTTAGATATGTGAAAGATCCAGATCTCTGAAAATGGTGGGTACTGTACTCTGCCCCATCTCTGAGTGCCTGCCTGTGCTCATCTCCCAGCATTGCGTCTTGCCTGGCTTCTCTGGGGAGTCATTTGGTAATCCCAAAGTCCCCAAAGCTCACTCTTCCTTTGTGACGGACGTCCTCCTCTTTTGAGCTTTAATAATTAAATCCCCACTTGGAGCAGTGCTGCTAAGTGGGTTCCAGAGTTCTGCATTGGGCAGTCCTCCATGCTGACCTCGCAGAGGTACACTCAGAGAAACATGACAAAGAGATACCCCAACAGAACTGACAAGTGTGCGTGAGATGTAGCATAGAGTCAGGTAACAATGAGCTCTTGTTGTCAAATAATGACAACTTCCCACTGAACTTCTCTTAAGCATTCCACATGGCAATGCTCAGGCTTCCATCCTTGGCGTTCTGCTTCTGTCTATCAGAAGAGAAAAACAATCTTTCTGAAGAGTAGTCATATTCCTTCATGTTGGCTGGAATTTGTCAATAAGAGATGAGGAAATAAAGAGATGCTTTTCTTCTTTGACTCCAACCTGCAGCTAGACACTTCAGCTTTGCCCTGTAACCCTGAAAACGACCAGGACAGCTCTGTTGTGAGTGTCTCCCACCATTGGCTGCATCCCACCTTCTCTAGGACAGACCCCTCAACGCTCCAGCATCTTCCCTTTCCTCCGGGCCCTCTCCATGGAAAGCTGGCCATGCCCAGCTAAAAGCTGCCCCAGTGTCTGTGGCACATGAGCAGTGCCTTCCTTCTCAGCCCGCTCAGGGCAGCCCTCACCTCTTTGTTCCTTAGGCTGTAGACAAAGGAGTTGAGCATGGGGGTGACTGCAGTGTAGAAGATGGAAGCCACTTTGTCCAGCTTGATTGACCTCCTGGCTCCAGGCCGCATGTACATGAAGGCGATAGCCACGTAGAAGAGGAGAGTGACTGAGAGGTGGGAGGTGCAGGTGGAGAAGGCCTTATGCCTGGTCCTGGGGGAGCGGGTCTGCAACACGACAGCCAGAATGAGGCCATAGGACAGCAGGGTAGCCGTGCTGGTGGTGCCCACCACGTAGCTGACAAAGATGAGCATCAGGACATCACTGATGCTGGTGTCAGAGCACGAGAGGACAAAGAGCAGTGGCCCTTCGTGGTAGAAGTGGTCCAGGCGGTGGGAGGCACAGAAGGAGAGGTGAAGCATGGCTACTGTGTGCACAGTGGAGTTGAAGTCCCCTGCAGAATAGCAGCTGGCCACCAGGCACAGGCACAATCCCTGGGACGTCACCAATGTGTGCTGGAATGGGTTGCAGGTGGCCACGTAGTGGTCGTATGCCATGGTGGCCAGGAGGAAGGCTTCTGCTGTGCCAAACGTGACGTAGAAGTAAAACTGAGTGAGACAACCCCTGTAGGAGATGGTTCTGCTCCCTGTCAGGACACTGAGGAAGAACTTTGGGGTGATGCTGGAGGAGAAGCTGATGTCCAGGAGGGAAAGGTGGCTTAGGAAGAAGTACATGCGGGTGTGCAGCCTGGGTTTGCAGTTGATTAAGAGGATCATTCCCACATTTCCCATTAGATTGCTGAGGTACATGATGAGGAACACCACAAGGAGCACTTCCTGCAGCTCAGGGTGAACCCCACAAGAGTAACTCTGTCTTCACAGAGAGATTTGTCCATACCATGGTCAGTGGAAGTAACAAGTGATAGAAGGAAAGGAAACTGGCGTGGCTGTGGTGGAGGTCCCTCTTACACATGGGAAACCTGCACTGGCTGATGCCTTCCCTGAGTCACAAATAAGGACGTTTGCATTATGCTTAGAAGAATGGTTGTAGAGTTGCCCCTACACATAGTAGATATGACATGCAAATAGAAAGGAAGTCTCTTCTGCTCTTCCCTGCTGCCCCTTCCAGCCAAGCAACTCTCAATCCTGACAAAATTTGGACATGAGCCTGAGCTTTCAGCATTTCCAAAGACTGTATCTGTACAAAGTCAGCACCATTGGAAATGAATACTATAATGAATGTTTCACTTCTGCCATTTCTGTGCTTTCATGGAAGATGTTTATTATGAAATTGAAAGGTTTCCTAGAAGCTAGCTGGAAAACCTGCAGGATGCACAAACAAAAGGGAAATCCCTATCTACTAACAATATGCCTTCACCCACCTCATGCTGTTCAGGACTGCTCCACCCCTCCTGAGACACACAGCCACTCCTGTGTCTGTATCTGGGCTCCAGCAACGGAGCATCTCTCTGCTTTTTCTCAGGGCACCCAAAGTGATGCCTTGCTGGTGGAGCTCCAGGTTTTATTCTCCTCCAGTGGATATGTGCAATTGCTCATACACCTCTTACTGGGGCTGACATCACCTTTCTCAGCTCCTCACTGATGATACTCCTCCTGGGCATTAGAGATCTTTCCATCTTTCTCCTTGCAGTTTCAAGGCACTTGGAAGTGCCTGACTGATGCAGCTTCCACTGCTTTGGGCACAGCTTTGAGTGGGAAGCAGCTCATTGATAAGTCAGACATATATGCTTTGGGTTCTCCTCGGGTTTCAGAAGCCATGTTGAATGTTGAGAAGTGAAGTGCAGTGAAACAAAAGCAGGAGGAAACAAGCGGCATGTTGAGGTGGCACCTTCTCTCCTAGCTCCTCTGCCTTTCCCTTTGGTTCTGCTCTTTGCTGTCCAAGATGGCATCCCACATGGGCAGATGGGAATCACCTGAACCTCCACAAGGGACAATGCCAGGCCCTGGCCACTACGGGGGACTTTCCTGACTCCAGGGCAGGCTGTAGAGCAGCTTGTCAGAGAAGGACATGAGGGCAGTGGTGAGCACCCATCCGAAGATGAGCATCACCATGTCCTTGTGGCCAAGATGAGCCTTTCCTTGGCCACAAGTAAAGCTGCCTCAAGAGGACTGAAGGGGAGAGCTGGAATCTTCCTGAAGAAACAACTGATCAGTTGTGTTTTAAAGTGTAGAGAACTGATGGTGTGGTGGTGGATTGTAGAATGGAGGAAGAGAGAAGGGTAGAAATAATGACATTCATTTATCAGCCAGAAGGATTTCATTCGAATACATGCAGATTTCCCTGGAATAGAATAGAGAGGGATAAAACTGACTGGAATGAAACAAAATGAAATGGAGTAGGATGGAGTGAGGCGGAATGGAATGGAATGGAATGGAATGGAATGGAATGGAATGGAATGGAATGGAATGGGATGGAATGGAATGGGATGGGATAGAATGGAATGGAATGGAATGGAATGGAATGGAATGGAATGGGGTGGAATGGAATGGGATGGGATAGAATGGAGTGGAGTGGAACGGAATGGAATTGAATAGAATGGAGTAGAAAGAAATATAATAGAATGCAATAGAAAGGAATGGAATGGAACAGAGTGGAGTGGAGTGGAGTGGAATGGAATGGAATGGAATGGAGTGGAATGGAATGGAATGGAATGGAATGGGATGGAATGGAATGGGATGGAATGGAATGGGATGGGATAGAATGGAATGGAATGGAATGGAATGGAATGGAATGGAATGGGGTGGAATGGAATGGGATGGGATAGAATGGAGTGGAGTGGAACGGAATGGAATTGAATAGAATGGAGTAGAAAGAAATATAATAGAATGCAATAGAAAGGAATGGAATGGAACAGAGTGGAGTGGAGTGGAGTGGAATGGAATGGAATGGAATGGAATGGAATGGAATGGAATGGAATGGGATGGAATGGAATGGGATGGGATAGAATGGAATGGAATGGAATGGAATGGGGTGGAATGGAATGGGATGGGATAGAATGGAGTGGAGTGGAACGGAATGGAATTGAATAGAATGGAGTAGAAAGAAATATAATAGAATGCAATAGAAAGGAATGGAATGGAACAGAGTGGAGTGGAGTGGAGTGGAATGGAATGGAATGGAATGGAATGGGATGGGATAGAATGGAATGGAATGGAATGGAATGGAATGGAATGGAATGGAATGGAATGGAATGGAATGGAATGGAATGGGGTGGAATGGAATGGGATGGGATAGAATGGAGTGGAGTGGAACGGAATGGAATTGAATAGAATGGAGTAGAAAGAAATATAATAGAATGCAATAGAAAGGAATGGAATGGAACAGAGTGGAGTGGAGTGGAGTGGAATGGAATGGAATGGAATGGAATGGAATGGAATGGAATGGAGTAGAAAGAAATGGAATGCAATGGGGTGGAATGGAATGAAGTGGTATAGAATGGAATGAAATGGAATGGAATGGAGTGGAGTGGAGTGGAATGAAACAGAATGGAACAGAATATAATGGAATGGAATAGAATGGAGTAGAAAGATATGGAATGGAATGGAATGGAATGGAATGGAATGGTGTGGAGTGGAATGGAATGGAGTGGAAAGAAATGGAATGGAACAGAATTTAAAGGAATGGAATGGAGTGGAGTGAAGTGGTACGGTGTGGAGTGGAGTGGAAATTAATGGAATTGAATAGAATGGAGTAGAAAGAAGTGGAGTGGAGTGGAGTGGAGTGGAGTGGAGTGGAGTGGAGTGGAATCGAATGGAATCGAATGGAATCGAATGCAGTGGAGTGGAATGGAATGGAATGGAATGGAATGGAATGGAATGGAATGGAATGCAGTGGAGTGGACCTGAGAAGAATGGAGTGGAGTGGAGTGGAGTGGAGTGGAGTGGAGTGGAGTGGAGTGGAGTGGAGTGGAGTGGAGTGGAGTGGAGTGGAATGGAGTGGAGTGGAATGGAATGGAATGGACTAAAGTAGAGAGTGGAGTTGAGTGTTTGAAGATAGTCTCCAGTGGATGACACATGAGGCTTTCTTCTTTTCTGTTCTTTTTTGTGAAAATTATTTTCTTTGTTTATTTTTATCAGAAGGGCAGAAATAAGGTATCTGCAGTAAAGTTACAGACAGTGCATGGACATGCATTTGTAGCAATGGCTTGTGGCCATAATAAGTGAATACCTTATATGCTGTCTAGACTTAATGCACCTGGTTTCACGAGAGCTACTTGAGTCCATGCCCACTGCTCAACACCCTTTGCACTGTGCTGTGTGAAATAGGAGAGCCCACTGTGCAGCGTAGCGGTGGTGCATCTGCCCTTGGATGAGCCTGCAAAGTTGTGAGTGCTGTGACCATAGGAGCATGCTGGAAAGAGCAGCTCAGGGGCTCTTCCTCTGGAAAGCAATGGTGAAAGAATGTATTAAAGAAGAAATGGAAAATTCTACTAAGCAGGGTCTTTGGGGAAAGCTGACTGCTTTTGAGGTGCCCCAGCGCACCTTTGGTAATTTGTGCTGTGGGTGTGGGATAAAACTTAAATCTGCCTGCCACACGGGGGATGCAACAGTCTTCCCTTCTGGTGGCAGACAGAGCGATGGAGCCCTTACAGCTTCAGTCCAAGGAGCAGGGAGTTTTGCGTTTCTGAGGAGGCAGAATGCAATGGACCAGAAAGGGTGATTTTCTGAGAATGTTTGGGGCAGATGTGTGCTGGATGATGTGAGGCTGAGTGTCTTTGCCAGCAGCAGGAAAGCTGTGCATATCCCTTCCAAGATCCTCTGTCAGCACCCAGCCGATGAGTTTTTGTCTATGCCTGGATTCATGGCAATAGGAAGGAGAAGTGCAGAAGCTCTGCCGCACTGAAGCAAAGTAGATCAATAAAAAGAGTGTAACACGTTTGAAAAAACAGAAGGAAGATGACAATGGACAATTAAGCAACACCTCTAAGCCTGGTGCTGGTTTAACCTTAGGTGACTGCCATCCGGCTGAGCTCAGAAGGAGCAGAGCAGAGACTGAATTTAGATCACAGAAAACTCTGATTCCTCATGCAGAGCAGGGAAACCCAGATGTGAGCTTTGAAGGGCGTGGATGAGAAGGCACAGGAACCATAGAATCATGGATTCATTTCGGTTGGAAATAGAGGACATGCAAGAATGCAAACAGCCAAGCCAGTGAAAGGAAGGATTCTCCACCCTTTGTGAAAAGCTGTGGATCATTTTATGAATATATGTGTGTATATATGCAATAGGGGATCTCTTTCCCTGCTGACTACATAGTGCATTGAGGAATGTGATGCTGGGATCAGGGGAAGACAGTGATTTATGTCTATTCACTGAGATTTTGAGAGACACACCTTATCACAGATAGCCATCCTTATGAAAGTGATTAATAATTCAGATTAGAAGGGGAAGGTTGCTTTTGAAACTGTAAGTTTGTGGAATGGCAATGAAGGACACTGGACTCACCTTAATGGATCCTGTCGTGTCACTAGAGAGTCAGAAAACCATTTTGGTGTGGCGTCTTATCTGTTGAGTGCTACAATGAAGAAAGTGGCAAACAAGTAGCAATACTATGGTGTTGACTTCTCCCCATGGAGAGGAGCTGTAATTTTTTCTCCCAGTAAGAACTGGCACCAGGAGCATGGCAGGGGGAAACCGCTCTGGCGTGACAGAGTTTGTCCTCTTGGGCTTCACCACCATGCAGGAGCTGCTCTTTGTGGTTTTCTTCCTCATCTACATCACCACTCTGGTGGGGAATCTCGGAATGATCGTCCTCATCAGGATTGACCCTCATCTTCACGCACCCATGTACTTCTTCCTCAGCCACCTTTCCTTCCTGGACGTCTGCTATTCCACATCCATAACTCCAAGGCTGCTGCTGGGACTCCTCACTGAGCAGAAAGTCATTTCTTTTCACGGCTGCCTCACACAGCTCTTCTTCTATTTAGTGTTCATCACCACGGAAGCCTTCTTTCTGGCCATCATGGCATATGACCGCTGCGTGGCCATCCGATGGCCTCTGCACTACTTGGCTGTCGTGTCCCGCAGGGTCTGTGTGCAGCTGGTGGTTGGCTCCTACGTGGCCGGCAGCCTGAACGCCTTGGTGCACACCACAGCTCTCCTACAACTGTCCTTCTGTGGCCCGAATGTGCTGAAACATTTCTACTGTGAAATCCCACCACTCCTGCAGCTCTCATGCTCTGACACCTGGCTCAACCAGGTCTTGATGCTCTCATGTGCCAGCTTCATCATTGCCTCCTTGGCCTTGGCCATCCTCCTTTCCTACACATTCCTCCTGCTCACCGTCTGCAGCATCCACTCTGTGGAGGGCCGGCACAAAGCCTTCTTCACCTGTATCTCACATCTCACTGCCGTCACCCTCTTCTGTGGCTCTGCAGCTTTCTTGTACCTCCACCCCCTTTCCAGTCACGCGGAAGAGGAAAGGAAAACAGCCTCTGTCTTCTACACGGTGGTGACCCCCATGCTCAACCCCTTCATCTACAGCCTGAGGAACATGGAGGTGAGGAATGCTCTGAGCAGAGCCGTGAGGAAGGTCCCCTCCTGCAGCCATTGTCAGTCTCCCTTCAACCAAATTCTAACAGGTGCTGCACATCACAGCAGATCGTTGGACACCTGATGTAGCAGGGGCATTGCACGTTCCTGCACGTCCCTTGAGAAGAACATATTTTACCTTGGGCTGGACATTGTGTGGATGATGCTTTTCCAAGGGCTGAGTCCACTGAAGAATGAATGACTTGTGGTTTTGACTTCTGGTAGGATGAAGGAAAGGAAGAATAGCAGTAGTTGAAACTCTTCCATTGTTGGTGAATCTTTGGAAGGAAGAGATATTATGAGTACTACACACACCTGCACAGGGAGATGAACTTATAAGAAGTACCAACACAATCATGATAGATCCTCTATATTAATTAAAAATATATCTCAGGGTAAAATGGTGATTTTCACAGTTTGATTGAAAATGTTCTAAGTTGTTGACTAAGGCTATGCTTTCCTTCAATAAACCTGATGTGTTATTTTGCCTGTCTTGTCCAACAACAGCCCATGCAGAGTGTCTTTTCCATCCCAGCTGCAGCTAAATAATAACTTTTGCTTGCAGGATCATGAAATGGGGCTTGAATCATCTCAGAGCAGAAGTCACCAATTCTAATTGTAGGCTTTTTTATCTGGGTTAGTCACCACTAGTTCTCCTTATGGAGACAATCATGTGTGTGGAGGCTGTGATTCATCTGACCTGTGTCAAACGTCCTTACCATGGAGAAAATTTCTTTTCTGGAAAAAATTTACAGCGTTCTCCACTTGCTGCTTGGCAGCCAGGGGCGAAGGGCAGATGTGGAGCTGTGGCAAATGTGGGGTTTGTCCGGAGCCACCACCCCCAGGTGCAGTTTGGAAGGGCATCAAGGACAGCTGTGGTTCCCCATGCTGATGTTCAGGTGTCCTTCACAAACACATGCATCATTTGTTTATTTTCCCCATGTGTTTGTGACACAAATCACACCTGAAAAGAAGGAGGAAGAACATTCAGGCTTTCAGTTAACGTGCTGAATTAGATCATGTTTACTTCTTAGTTCAAGTCTCCTCCTAAAGGAGCTGTCTCCAAAGTTATCTGCTCCCCAGAGAAATCTCTTTCATGATCAAACCAGGGGGAGGAATCGGCCCCACTTTTGAAGGAAAGCATCATATAAACAACAGCTTCTCTCGGTCTGGAGTTGATGCCCTTTATGGCTCACAAATTGTTCTTGCCCTTCACACTAACAAGGGGAGACACGGGCTTATTTCTCACCTTGCCTGTAGGTGTAGGTGAGAGCAAGTCTCAGCTTTGTGCCTCCATAAACTGGGAAGGGTCCTGAGCCAACAGGTGAGTTGGGGAGCATCGCCCAGTGTCAGCCAGAGGGCTCCACGGAGAGCTGAGCTGTCAGGAAGGGAGGATTTTGGCAGGGGCTGAGCCGCTTTGCATGGCAATCACTCGCCCAAGGTCAGGGTCTCTTGAACACAGCCCAGGGATCCAGAAGCAGCTTTTTTAACCTGAAGGAAGCTGCTAGCCCTAAAGAAAAGCCCACAGTCTCAGCTAATTATAATGTCTGTCTTTGTTGTAATTGCACAATGAGCAAAAGGCAGGAGGTTTGGAGAAGCCGAGGCATTGACTGTCCAAAGCTGTGCTTGCCAGAGATGTTACAGAGACAGCAGCAGGCATCAGATGGTCAGAGCCTCACTTGGCAGGCACCAGGGCAGCAAGCTTCTGCAGCACTCCTGGCCACATGGCCCATGGTTCTGCTGCACGTGAGGAAAACTGATGGGAAGTGCAGTTTCACATCCTGGAAAGGAATACAAAGGTCTATGAAGCCCAGTTTCTCTAAATCCAGACTGAAGAGACTCTGTATCAGTCAGACAAGGGCTTATGCGCTGAATTTTCCAAGTGCAGAACACTCCTTTCCTAGGGTAGAGTTTGACATGGCGTGAAATGGATTCCTCAGTGAGCAATTCTTTCCACCATCTAAATAACTTCTCTTTTGGGAAGACATAGGCTTGGTACTGTGATAATTTTTTTAAACTGCATTCTAAGTAGCTTGCTCTGTGCATTCACCTTTCACTGCTGGGGCTTCCAGTGGTACTGATCTTCATAACCCTTTCCCTTGCCTTTTTCAATTCAGTGTTTTCACAGGAATGCTATCGACCCCAGACAGAAAAGGGGAGATGGTGTTAATTTTTACACTACACCTCAAAGCGCTTTGGAGTTGTTCCCACCTTCTCCATGGGAAGAAAGGGAAGAAAGGAGAGTTTTCCTCTGACATTCCTAAGTGAAAGCCTCTAAAAATGTCTCTTTGTCTCACTTGTGCTTTTTCTCTCATGAGACATCTCTTCTTTTTTTAAAAAAAAAAGATTTAACTGTTTTGGTTATCTCTTTGGATCCGAAGAGTGACAAACTTTAACAAGGAGAACACAAATTCCAGTTCGCAAAGTGACATTACCAAACCAAAATATGACCAGAATAAATCAAACATAGGGCACCATTCACATTGCT
The DNA here is from genome assembly GCF_951394365.1 of Tetrao urogallus. Classification (NCBI taxonomy): domain Eukaryota; kingdom Metazoa; phylum Chordata; class Aves; order Galliformes; family Phasianidae; genus Tetrao; species Tetrao urogallus. The sequence goes on from NC_136819.1 coordinate 6,817,742, forward strand.
TATTTGTGTTTTGAGACATTTAATTTGTTTTTCTTTGTTTGCAGCCTGCATGCTTTATGCTCCCCAATAAAAAGACAATTCTTTTGATCTTGGACTGTGAGGCAAAAAGGAAACATGCTGGTTTCATGTTTCTCCACATCTCTGCTTTCCAGCTGCAACTGTGTTGTGATGATGGCCAAGGGAAATCACAGCCTCGTCACTGAATTTGTGCTCTTGGGATTCTCTGAGGACAGGGGTGTCCAGGCTGTCCTCTTTATGGTCTTCCTGCTGATCTATGTGGTCACTCTGCTAGGCAACGTGGGCATGATCACACTGATCAGGCTGGACTCCCGGCTTCACACCCCCATGTACTTCTTCCTGAGCTGCTTGTCCTTCCTTGATATCTGCTATTCCTCCTCAGTCACTCCCCGAGTGCTCTCAGACCTCCCAGCATCACAGAAAGTCATTTCCCACTCTGCATGCTTGGCACAGTTTTATTTCTATGCTGTCTTTGCCACCACAGAGTGCTACCTTTTGGCCGCGATGGCGTATGACCGCTACGTGGCCATCTGCAGCCCTCTGCTCTATGTCTTCTCCATGTCCAGCAGAGTTTGTGCCCTGCTGGTTGCTGGCTCGTACCTTGTTGGCGTTGTGAATGCCACCATTCACACAGGGTTTGCACTGCGGCTGTCCTTCTGTGGTTCCAACCTCATCAATCACTTCTACTGCGACGGTCCCCTGCTCTACGCCATCTCGTGCGCAGATCCCACCATCAATGAAATGGTGATGTTTCTTGCGGTTGGCTTCAACCTGCTTGTTACCAGCGTGACCATCCTTGTCTCCTACACCTACATCCTGCTCACTGTCCTCAGGATGCACACAGCCGCAGGCAAATGCAAAGCCTTCTCCACGTGTGCATCCCACCTGGCCGCTGTCACCCTCTTCTATGTGTCTGCTGCTTCCATGTACTCACGGCCCAGTTCCAGGCACTCACAGGACCTGGATAAGGTGGCCTCTGTGTTCTACACCATGGTGACCCCCATGCTGAACCCCTTCATCTACAGCCTGAGGAACCAGGAGGTAAAGGATGCTCTAGGGAAAGTGTTGGAGAGGAAGCGTGTCCCTGACAAACAGGTGTCCTGAGTGGTTGGGGGAATGGAGAGGTCTTCTCAGAAATGTTTATACCCTGCATTTCTGCTGTGCTGCGTCATGAAAAGAAAGAACAGTCTCCAGTGACTTGTGAATGAGTGATGGGAGAAAAGAATGGAAAATTTTGACTGTGTTCCTCAGTGCTTGGTCGTGGGCTGCACTTAGATCAGGCCTTTTCCTGACCTGACTCAATCATCACTGCTGCAGTTACTTTTCTGTGTATTTATAGTTTGATATGTGTAATTTCAGGAACTGAAGCCCTCCTGATTCTGAGTGATGGGAATGAGGCACACACAGTTCACCTGATGCCTTGGGTTGCAGGAGGAACTTGGATTCTGTTGATGAGTTAGGCAATGCCATTCCAAAAACATTCTCCAAACCCTCATTTCTTCCCTTCTGTCAGCCTTGCCAGGGAAATAAACACTAGGCTTTGTAACAACACTTTGCTGCAAGAATTAATTTCACCTGGGCTGTAACCTGTGTGCCTTCTTCCCACCCAAGTACTTGGAGCTCGTTTTTGCTGTATGAATACAAACTGCTTTACCTCACTGTTGTAGAATCGTGTGCTTTTTTCCTCTAGAAGAAGTCATACGATACGTGCCATGTGACCAACAAGCTTTGGAAGTTCCAATTCAGCTGACTCAAGCAGTAGGGCAGAAAAGTGTCTTGAATGGGATGAAACGTTGAGTAGGAAAAGAAAGAAGTGGCCCAAGAGAGCCAGAGCAGAGTGGGAGGGTCCTGCCAAACCCTTGGCCTGGAGTTTGAGATTCAAGCAGAGGGGTGGGGTGTCGGTGCTTTAATCAGGGGAACCTGAACTAGCATCCCGCTCCTGTCAGCCATGCCAAGTGATGCCCTGAGCGCTGCACGTAGCAGTACAGGGACCCTCTTTGTCTTTGGGCCAACTCTGACAAAGAAAGTGGCTGCAGAGGAGCTCCTTGCTGTTACCAAGGAAGAAAGTTTCTTGTTAGTCCCCACTAATGAGTCTCGCAGGGCTTGTTAGCAAAGAGCAGTTCAGCTGACTCCAAGGCTCTGAGAAGCTCTCAGGATGAGGACACTTTCTTGGTAAGGCCCAGAAGGGCTTGTTAAGCCGTGACTCCTTGAAGGGTGGTTGGTCTCCAAAGAACACTTTCTGCTCTGAGAAGGGAGCGTCATCGCTTGTGATGGAAACAGCCTGAACCAGCTGGATGACAGGAGCCTGGAGCCCAGGCCTGCCGGAAGAGCTGTCTGTAATCAAGCTAACACGCTTTGGTTGGATCCCACCAATCAGGCAACTTGTTCCTGTCTCTTTTTGACCCATGGAACAAAATAAAACACCTAAACAAAGTATTTATTTCCAAACCCTCTTCAGTATGTTGAAAACTGGAGTTGGTTCTGCTCAGGAAAGCATAGGTCCAATGATCAGCACAGCCTGAAAGTTGGGAAGTCAAGGCCTTTGACGTTGTCTCCTCACCACATCTTTATCTCTAAATTGGAGAGATATGGATTTACAGGGTGAACTATTCAGTGGATAATGAATTGCTTGAAAGGCTGCAGCCAGTGGGTAGCAGTAAATGGCTCTATGTCCAGGTGGAGCCTGGTAATGAGCAGCGTCCCCCAGAGGTCTTTCTTGGACCTGCCAATCTTTCACATCTTGATCAATTACATAGATTATGAAATTGAGTGCACTCCCAGCAAGTTTGTGGATAACACAAAGCTGAGTGGTGCAGTTGATATGGCAGAAGGAAGGGATGTCATCCAGCAAGACCTTGATAAATCTAAAGCTGGGCCTTGTGAACCTCATGAGGTTCGACAAAGCAAAGTGTAAGCTTGGATCAAGGCATTTTAGCAAAGACTTCATGCAGATCAGCTGCATAGCAGAAGTTTGCACCAAGGGGCTGTTCAGGCTGGAGAAGAGAAAGCTCCAAGGTGACCTGATAGTGGCCATTCAAATCTAAAGGGGAGATACAAGAAAGAAGAGGACCAACTCTTTAGCAGGGTCTGGTATGATAGAACAAGGGGAAACGGTTTCAAGCTTAAAGAGGGTAGAATTAGTTAGCTATAAGGAAAAAGTCTTATGGTGAGAGTGGTGAGGCACAGGAACAGGTTGCCCAGAGATGTGGTGGATGCCATGTCCATGGAGACTTCCAAGGATAGGCTAGGCCTGGCTCTGGGTAACCTGATCAAGCTGTGGATGTCCCGTTCTTCGCAGGGGAGTTGGACTAGTTGACCTTTCAAAGTTCCTTCTAACTCTAAGGATTCTCTGATTCTATGATTCTATCCTTGCTCTGAACTTTTTTACAATGTATAGCACAATGACAAGTTCTTTGCCGTGTTTTACTCCACTGTAGTGCCTGAGCTAAATCCATTGATCTACAGCTTCAGGAACAGGGACATGAAGAATTCTGTGAAGGAGTTTGCCAAGTGGAAGTGGCTCCAGCATGGTATCTAGCCCAGCTTGTACAATGACAGAGGTCTCCACGAATTCACCTGTTGCCAAGATTTTTTCTTTCCTCATCTTATTCTTTTGACTTCCAATATTTGGCTTGGAAACATTTGCATAGAACTTGTTGCCCAGAGAGGTCGTGGGTCTGTTCCATGGAGATCTACAAAGGCCACCAGGACATGGACCTGAGTGCCCCCTGCTCTGGGTGGCCTGGAAAGATCAAGATTTTGACCAGAGTGGCTGAGAATGGCCTATATCCTGAAATCTTCTGGGGAGTCTTGCTCTACTTCTACTCAAGCTTGTACTTGTCAGCAGAGATTGTGGACAGCCTAACTTACTTTCCATATTTTATTGCACTTGGCTTTTTTATTTCCTCCTGGCTTTTTCAGATAGACATTAGCCCTATGCTTCCCCGCAGCCCTGTTCACCAGCATCCCTCAGCTTAAATCATAGAATCATAGAATCAGTAAAAGTTGGAAAAGACTTCTAAGGTCATCTAGTGCAGCCATCAGTCCATACCACCATGCCAGCTAATCATGTCCCTCAGTGTCACATTTCCATGTTTCTTGAACACTGCAGGGTCAGTGACTCCACCACTTTCCTGGGCAACCTATGAACACTCTTTTGGAGAAAATTTCTTTCCTAACCTTACTCTATGATCTCCTTTGTTGTCAGGACCTCCATTCCCTACCCTATAGGGGTAATGAATAGGGTTTTTTTTGCCACAAATACTGAGTTGACTCATTCTCCCTTTAGGAGTTCTGTAGAACTCATTGGAGTGTTGTGCCATTACTGTATGCAAGCAAACAAATGGGAGGGAAGGGGCACAATTAGTGTGCTGAGTCTGCTTGACAAAACCTAGCTTGACTGATTCTCAGAAACTGCTGGAATCACAAAGTCCTAATTAAAAATAAATATTCATTGTCACAGACACCCAAATCTCACAGATGTAAAGACACTGAGGATGCATATTTGTTTTACATCTATCTTATGTAATGTGTTTCCAAATTCAAAGTTGCATGCGTTTCAATGTTTCCTTTCATTCTGAGATGCTGTCCTAAGCAGAGGCGACTCTAGTAGGTTTCACTGTCTCCTGAGTTCCTGCAGTTCTCAACTGGATTAGTCTGTTTAGAATTAAAGTGCAGTATTTCAAATCTTAAAGCCTTGAAGTCTTACCACCCTGTTATACCTTACAAATGCAGAAAGAAAAGAATGCATCACTGTGTAACCCGCAGTCTTCTTTCCCCCCACCACTGCATTACTGTGAGTTTGGGAAAGAAAACAATAACCTTTTGGAAAGGCAAAATCAAATTTAAACTTTATTATAAGCTCTTTCTCTGTGTGATCAAAGAACAACTTGCTCATTGAAGTTTCAGACCCTTCCTCCCCATCAGAATGAAGACAAAGATGGGGAAATCTCTGCACATCTCCTGAAAGCCTCCTTCACCTCTGTGATCCTCAGGCAGTAGATGAGGGGGTTCAGCAGAGGGGTCACACACCATCCCGGTGTAAAACACAGGGGCCACCTTGTTCAGGCTCCTGTGGCTGGAGCTGGGCAGCAGATGCATGAAGAAGCCTGAGGTGTAGAACAAGGAGAAGACTGGCAGTGGGAGGCACATAGGTTAAAGGCTCTGAACATGCTCTGCGCAGAGTGTATCCTCAGAACACTGGGAGAGGACGTACAGGCATGAGACCACCATGATTCCACTAGGGCTAATCCTGTTTATGCTAACGAAAGCAGAGATAACCCTCTCCCTGATGAGCTTATGAGAGTCCAAAAGCTTTAGCAAGAGACTGAGGTCACAGAAGAAATGGTTAGTTATGTTGGACTTCCCAAAAATCTCCAAAATGTGCAACTGATGTATATCACTATGTAAAGAGCATGTAGGCCATTGGGATCAGCTGGACACAGGCCTCCTTTGGCAGTAGGACCCCCCTGTACAGTGGGCTACAGATAGCCGTGTAGTGCTCATATGCCAGTCATAAGGCAGCACTCAGCAGTCCCACAGAACATTAAGCTCTAAAGTTACACTGCTCAGTCAGAGGAAATGCCTTTTTTCCCTGAGGCCAAGGGCCCAGCACGTCGGGTGTGATGGTTGTGGACTGACTAAGGTCCACAAGGGTCACTGAGGAAGAAGAACAGGAGAGTGTGCAAGCTCTGGTTGGTCCCAACCCAAACCAATCTTCCCAGGAGCATTAGCAGATATATCAGCAGAAACACCTCAAAGAGAGGGAGCTGCATGCCCAGGCTTTCATCCCAGGAGGATGAAATTATGGACTGTATACTTTAAGATCATGAACATTTCCTTCCCTAAGTTGGACCTTCACAAAGAAGAGAACTGCAAAAACAACACAAAAAAACCAGATCCTCTCCTACATACACTACGTGCTTATCCCATCTAAATGGCTCCCTCAATAAATAATGATTGATTACAGAGCTTTCTATTCAGAGGAGAAAAAAAGTAATCAAATCAAAGTGTTTTGTCAAAATCAAATATTCCAATGAAATACGCTGAGTGCATTAAGCATTTCACCACCAGTGCAAACAAACCACACAGCGTTACAGACAGGAGTCTCTCTCCACGCATCTGCATGTCATTCAAAGTACTGCTATGGCATTTGAAAAAAGTATATTCTTTTGTTCAACAATGTCTTATTAAAACAATTAGACCTGTTTGCCCTTCCCCTAGAAATGCTTAGAAAGATGCTATAGGAAACATGAGTCTGACATATGTTTGATAATTGGAAATATTCATCCAAACAATTGGTGTTTTGTTTAAAGAATATTTAATCATCCTTTCCACGGCCTGTTCTGCAGAGCTCTGATAATATAAATAATATCTTAACTGAAACATCCCCTGCTTGGTAAGAGCAAAGCATTTATACTTTCTTGGTCATGTTAAGGAGAACCTTGTTTTACAAGAAGATGTGATGTTTCTCTCACTTGTGTTATGCAGTGCTCTGAAGCATTGCCCTCTCCATTATGCCAAATGGAGAGCTGGACACGATGTCTAAAGCATAAGATCTGAGAACTAACTTTTAGGAGATAAATAATAGAAGGAAGTATAGTAAGGTGTGGAGAAGGTTTCAAAATAGAGATTCATCCCACCCAGTTTCAAAACTCTCCATACTTGCAGACTCCAAAATGTACCAGTTTCAAGTCAGGCACTCTGGTCTAAGGCAGCTCCTCCTGGGAAGGAGTCTGCAGGTTTCTAGCAGTCTCACTGTGGTCTCAGAAAAAATGAACTACAGCTCTCAGAAGACATCAAGCTGTAGATGAGTGGGTTGATTATAGGGGTGACCACAGCGTAGAAGACAGAAGCTACCTTTTCCAGTCTTCTGTACGTAGGTACATGAAGAAGACCATCCCATTGAACAAGGAAAGAGCCATCAAATAGGAGGCATAGGTGTGGAAGACTTTGGATCTACTCCATGAGGACGGCGTCCTCAGCATGGTGCAGAGGATAGAGATGCAGGAGAGCAAGGTAACCATGGCTGTGCCCAACCTGTGTTTGATTACAAAGACAAAGATGGCCATCTCACTGCTTCAGGTGTCAGAACACACAGGGTTCAGAACATTTGTCCCAAGAGGATGAATTTGGTCTGTGTGTGATTTTGTCCCATGATCAGGTGTTATCTTTTCTAGCAAAAGGAAGAATAACATAAAAATGATTTTTTTTTTAAATGAATTTGGGCCATATTTCAAATCAATCAATCATCTATTCAACTATTGCTTCCTCCTTCCCCCCCCCCCCCCCCCCATATTGTGTTGTATTTTCTAAACCCTAGCTGTGTATATATACATATATATATGTGTGTTTCTTCTGAGGTGTTTAAAAATGAACAAGGAGAGTTGAACAAATACAGATGTCAATTCTTATTTTTGTGGCTCGATACTTAAAATTCTGGATTTTATTTTCCTAGCACTTGCGTTTTTAAGCAAATAATCAGGTCTTTATTCACTCTCATTTGGAAAGAAATTGTGAATTCCCACAGATCACCAATGAGTTGGAAAGGAACTCTCACATGATGGAACAAATGTCTGTGGATGTTATGATAGTTACTGCAAAGGATTCCAGGAAAGTTCTAAGTTAGCAAATCTCAACATGGAAAATATGATTCAGCTTTAAAGAGGAAGCCTCAAGTCATCATCACGTACTTTTAGAGCTTTTACTTGATAGTGTTCAGCTGATCATGTGATTTGTTTTATAGGATGGCTCAGAGCAGCCTCATAGCTGTGCAGATAGACCTAGAGCAAGGAAAAGTCACAGATTACTGACTGTAATGCTATTCAGACATTCTCCTTTGGCTTTTAATTATTATTCTGGTCTTAAAATTGCATTTGTCAAATTATTATACGTTACTTACAGTGGGCAGATTCATGTTGGTGGATTCATGATGCGCATCTTTAGGAGCTCCAGTACATCAAGGCATCCTAAATACACCACCATTAAAATAAGACACTTTCTCAAAACCTGAATAAATTTTAAAATATGCTGCTTCCAAAGGCTGCTTTGTCACTTACAGTCCTATTCTACTGACAACTGGAAATGTTGGTTTTCTTTATAAGAAAAGCAGTACTTTGTTTAATATTGCATAAATAGGTTCATCTTACTATCATTGCCAAACTGAAAGAATTTGTGTAAGTCGCTGCTTCCTCTTACTGTAAAGAAAACCCACTTTGGTGCAGCTGAAGGAGCCCATAAAGAAGATGTAAAACAACATGAGCATGAAAACCCGTTGCCTAAATGCAGGAAGGATTTTGTTTTGCCACGGTGCTCAGTCTAGGAATGCATTCCTCCTTTGAAGAACTTTGTCCCATAGTATGTCCTCCAATTACTCATTTGATGCTATAACCGTTGTCTTCAGGACGTTGGCAACATCTTATTTCTGAATTTGGTTGAATGTTCCCTATGATTTTCAAGGCTGAATTGTTTTCTTCTTTGCCACCACAAGCATATTTTCCAAAGCTTCAATATGGTAGTAACATTTCCATGTAAAGTTTCAGGGTAAGTACTCTAAATGTCATGACAGATAGTCATGCCTAGGCAAGTTCAAATTGATGTAGTGTTAATACATAAACTGAAGTAATAACACAGACAGAAAGGTGTAAAGAGGAAAGTAGCAGCCCTGCTCTTCCAAATTAACAAAGGTGTCGATCTTCATAGCCCACGTTAGATTCATTTGCAATGTGGATGCTCCAGTTGGGTCGATAGCTATAATGGTTCATCGCACAAACTGCGCACAAATACACAGTTTTACACGTACACCACTGCTGGTTCCCTATGGCTGAGTTGGAGAACTTTGGTGAATCTTTCCAGCTGGAGTGTTCCCATGATTACGAGGTGTTGAGATGCTGCCTCTGAGAGAGGCTGTTTCTCAATAACATCACTTGCTGATCTTGGTATGCACGTGCTCCCAGAAGGCAGCCCATCCCAAGGGCTAAGGAATTAACAGCTCCTCATCTCCGTCTCTCTCAAAATCACTAAGGGAAGCGTCGAAAAAGCAATAGAGATTGACCCGGGATGGTTTGCACAGTGGGGCTGTTGGCAGCTCATCCCAACTGTCTAAGCTGGAAAGTAATAAACGGTGAAGACAAGAAATAGCCTCTGGGAGGGACATCCATGTGTGGACATCCAACACCATGTGGAATCAAGAAAGAAAAGGAAATACAGAATAAAGATTAAGAATAAATTTGCTTCTCTGAAGTTTTGATTTATACAGCAAGCTGGATGGTGGAAAAATGTTTTTTTGAGTGGATGACTGTGAATTATAGAGAGATCAAAGGAAAAATAGCACTAAGTGACAGCAGCAAAACTTGCCACTATATGAAAACATCCTTGCCAAGTGTTAAGAGGTACACTGGGACAAACATGCTTGTACAGAGGAAATCTTTAGCATGGGGTAGGAGCATTGTCAGAATAAATGTTAATGAATACAGGCTTTCCTTTCCTTAATCTGGTGAAAACTGAAGATAGATGAAAACAGTGCATGTGGTGAAGTCCAGAATGATGTCAGAGGGAAAGCTTGCTTTTTGACCTTTATTTTGACCTCATATTCGACCTCTCTCTAACTGCTTGGATATTGCTTATTAGCATGGTCAATTAGATGTCAAATAAGTTCTATTCCAGACTTGACATGGAACCTATGAAGTTCAGGTGCTGAAAAAAGCTTTCACAGCAGCTGAAAACAACTGGAGAAGTCAGGGCAGGTGTTCCCTGACACACTCGGTATGAGGCTGATGTGCTGAGAAAATGCCCAGGAACATCTACTGTAGCTAGGAATGCAATGAGCTTTACAAGCCTTCATGGTCCTTTCAATAGGACAAAGCCACCAATTTAATTGTAACGATCTCCTTTGAATTGTAGATAATGGCTTCTTCAGGTTGGAGCAGTCAGACTGGAAAAATCACAGGGGTCTGAAATAGTCCTGGACACACACATATATGGAACCACAACCTTCATCCCTGCTGGCTGTGAAAAGTACAGAGGCAGTTGTCTCATCAGTTTGCATAATAATTTTCTCAGCTGACAGATGAAATCACACCTATGGAAGTCAGGGATTCAGACATGAACTCCTAGTTATATGGTTGCTATCTCCATGCATTCTGTTTCAAAGCTGTTTCAATGGACTCCTATTTCTAAAAGGAAAAAAAAAATTGTATAGCAAAGGACATGTTAAGAACTGGGAACTCTTTAAAAGAGATGCCTGCAGTAAATTGCCCTTTGAATGCCTCTTTCCATCTCCTGTTTGATTTTCAGAGTGGAGGGTGAAGAATATCTTGCACTAACCAGGACCTCTACCTGTTCTGTCTCGTGAGGCTGCCAAGCGTTGTGGGTTGTTGACATCTGTGACAATAATGTTGCTGTAGACCAGGAATTAGCAAAAGATTTTGCATCATGCTGTGTGCATAGCTAAATCTCTGTTAGCAGTTTGGGCTGTTATGACTCACTGATTCTTATTAAGGAACCAGCAGTACACAAGCAAGGCTCACTTCTCTTAGGAAGCCAAACTGTGGCCAAGGCAAGGACAAACATCCCTTGGTGACCACAAGGACTTGCAGAAATCTGTGTAAAGGCAGCAAGTAGCTGCAGTCAAAGAATGTCACTCAATGGAAATGTGCACGAGGCTCTTGGAAGCTTGGGAGATATGCTCTTCTTTACCTGGGAGCGGGGAGGATGGCTTCAAATTGCAACGCCCCAAATTTACTGTGCAAGTTTCCTGAGCCTGTTCTTAGATCCCAAATGGAAAAGCCTTTGCAACCAGTCACAGGAGTGGCCTCAATCCACAGGGAGGTGTGAGCTGAACGGTAAGGGTGTGCTCCGCTGGGACCATCCCTTGGTATAAATCACTGCAGCAACACTACCTTTGGGGAGGCTGCTGCTTACAGCAGCTAATGGCTCGCTCCTCTGTGTTGGTTAAAGGTGAAATATTTCTGCTGAGGAGCACATCAGTATTTCGAACTCAAAAGCATACGTGGATCAGAAATCACGGCACTTGTGGTACCTTGAAGGAGTCTGGGAAAAGAAGAGAGGAGAACACGCTCAAGAGGAGGTTAACTCACACACTAAGCTTGAAATACAGTGCGTATGCATTCAGCTGGCGGAGAAGGATTCTGCAATGACTGCTCTGATCCCAGCATCCACCTGGTGGGGTAAGACTGATCCTCACCTTCACTCCTGTAAATCTGTAATTATTCTATTCTAACCCTTAATGTTATCAGGAACAGAAACCTATATTTTCCCTGCTCACCAAGGTGAATAGCTTGAATAGAAGCCTAAATTCGGACAACTGGAAATACATGAGGCTGGCTCAGCACAGCTCCATGGTCTCCTCCTCAGCCAAGGTGAGCAGTGGGAGCTGCTGGAGGGAGATGAGCTTTGCCCTCTGAAAATGAGATGGGTGAAGTTCTGTGAGTGTCCTCATCACCAGGATGCTTTGCTGTGCCACAAAGCTTCCTCTGTGAAGGCTTTTCTCCATAGGCTGCAAATTAAAGCAGTGAATTTTTACAGTGGCTCTATTTTTTCCCCCAGTTTTTCCCCACATTTTTTCCCTCCCTTATGCCAAATCTGCAAGCCATACCTTGTTCTCACCTGGAAATGAGGAGCAATTCAGCCAGATGCTGCTGCCTGAGCACACTGGGAAAGGCACTGGTTGTTACCCTGTGTGCCAGGACGTGGTGGACCCCAGTTCTACCTGGCTGCAGTCACTACACCACAGCTGGCTCGTATTCATAAACACACACAGCTCTCTGTCCCAGCACTTCAATTACATCTGCAAACCAGGTTTCACCCCCCAGCCTCTTCCTGCAAACATGAGATGTGATGAATGCCGTCTGTGTGGTAGTGGTTAATGGGAAGAGATGAGCTGGGACACAGGCATTCACTCATTGATCATTTGTTAAATTCACATAAACTCTTTACACATGTGAGCTTAACACCCAGGGTAATGCATTTGCTCACAGTGTCACGAGGTAATCAAGTCATAATTTTATGTTTAACACTTAATTTTGTATTCTCTAAGTTATTCTGAGGAAATGTTTGATGCCTACCTTAGTTCAAACTAACAACTTTAAATCCAAATTGCTCTCATGATCTCTCTGACTTCATCTTCGCAAGGCTTCCAAGGCTGTAATGCTAAACTCATTTCTTGAGTGAGTTTCAGGGTCATGATACATCCCCTTGTCCCTCCCAGAGACTCACTCTTCCACAGTGTCTTGTCTAAAACTAAGGAAGGAAAGGTACTGTATTTTTACCTTTACTCCAAACTACTAAATCTCCTCCTGAATTCCAGACCTTCCTGTTCTGTGTGCTTTCTAGTCTGTTTGAGGTGGGAAGGAAGGGAAACAAACTCAGAGAGTCATAATCACAAGAAGTCAAGGACAGAGTCTGTTGTCTGCTGCTCTATCCTGTGATCTCATCAACTTGGAGGTTTCAAAATAAGATCCTGAGAAAGAAACAGACCTTCCCTAAGATTCTACAGTTAGAGAAGTGAGATGCCTTCAATAGTGCCTCACTGCAGGCTGGGATGGGTGTTTAGGAAACCTAAGATGCCTTCACTTTAGAAGGGGCTTCCTCTCCCCTTGGCTTGGAGAAGAAAGCGGAGCCCGGCTCAGCTGGCTAACTTTTTGTAGCTAATGTGCAACCCAGCCTCTCCTAGCTCCCTAGAATGATTCGTCTGGGTACCTCAGCTGCATATAGTGTGAATCATCAAGTTATCTGATTTCAGCTTAAAAATATCATAATAAAAAGCATAATTTCCATTGTCCTATGTCTTTGTACTCTCCCCGTTGGCAGAGAGGAGGCTCTGAATGGCAGAAGAGAATCGATCCTTGGCAGCAGAGTTCATTCTTGAGGGCTTAGTGATCATCCCAAGATGAAGGCGGCCCTCTTTGTGGTGTTTCTGCTCATCTACGTCATCACCCTTTTGGCAATGTGGGGATAATCGTCGTCATCCGAGCTGACCCCAGGCTCCACACTTCCATGTACTTCTTCCTCAGCAGCCTCTCGGTGGTCGACATCTGCTTTTCGTCTGTGATTGCCCCCAGGACTCTGGTGAACTTCCTATCAGAAAGGAGGACCATTTCCTTCACTGGCTGTACAGGCCAAACTTTCTTCTACATTGTCTTTGTGACCACTGAGTGCTTCCTGCTGGCTGTCATGGCTTATGACCGGTACGTTGCCATCTGTAACCCATTGCTCTACTCAACCATTATGACTCGCAGGCAATGCGTGCAGTTAGTGGTAGGGTCCTACGTCGGGGGCATCCTCAATGCCATTATACAGATGGCCTTCATCGTGAGACTGCCCTTCTGTGGCTCCAACATCATAAACCACTTCTTCTGTGATGTTCCTCCCCTCCTGGCCCTCTCCTGTGCCAGCACCTACATCAACGAGATGATCCTCTTCTCCCTAGCTGGAATCATTGAACTCAGCACTGTCGTCATCATCCTGGTCTCCTACATCTTCATCTCCTGTGCCATCCTGAGGATCCCTTCAGCTGAAGGCAGGCAAAAAGCCCTCTCCACCTGTGCATCCCACCTGACAGCTGTCACCCTGTTGTACGGAACAACAATATTCATGTATTTGCGGCCCAGCTCCAGTTATTCCCTCAACACGGACAAGGTGGTCTCTGTCTTCTATACAGTGGTGATTCCGATGCTGAACCCACTCATCTACAGCCTGAGGAACCAGGAGGTGAAGGGTGCACTGAGCAGAGTAGTAGAAAGGATTACAGTTAGGGTCTGAGCAGAGTGGATGACACAGGAGCTGAAGAATACCCTGAAAACCACAAATGCTCTGAGTATCTTAGGCAGGTGTCAGGCCACCCAGTTACAGGGATTCACTTTGGGCTGTGGAGGCTGTGACCATAGAGATGTTCAAAATACGCCTGGATGAGCCATGAGCAACCTGGCCTGGCTGTGATGTCAGCCCTGCCTTGAGCAGGGATGGGATCATTTTGAGCAGAAAGGACTTCTTGGAGGTCTCTGGTCCTAAATGGGGCAAATGACATCCATACAAACATATGTGTGCATAGAATTACATACATACTACGTGTTTACTTGCATAATAACAACATATTCCTTTGTTTCACATACACATTTGTTAGCGACGCCCTCATCACCCTAGCTCAAATTAGCTGTAATATCAAGCTAATGTAGCCCCTGCTCAGTAAATGAGGAATGTGGGACATTGCTGTTGCGGGGTTTAGAAGGCAAATGATTATACCAGAGAAATGCCAAACTACGGCACAGAAGCTTTCAAGTTCCCACAGAGTTTTGCAGCATGCCATGGACAGCTGGACCTCCGAAGACCTTGGAGGTCTTTTCCAACCATGGTATTCTATGATTCCATGAGTTGGAATCAGCATTTCTCCTCCTTAGGGCTAACCTGGGCAGATGTGTTCTTGGTAGGAAAGTGAAAATTATCCATAAGGGCTGGAGAGAAGCCTGGACATCCCACCCTGCTTGGCATGCAGCTGCTGAGAGATGTGTTGGCATTTGAGAGATGGCTCCTGCAAACCCCTGAGCAGGCACATGTCAAAGTTTCAATGTAGTGGGGGGGAAAGTAATATGGCAAATAAGCCAAGTGAATATTTGAAACCAGGCTGCTGGGTTACTGGAACTTTGTAGGGTTAAACTGATATTTGTTAGCTCTACTTGAGTGGCCATGAGGCTTTCTCCTTTCCTTTCCTTTCCTTTCCTTTCCTTTCCTTTCCTTTCCTTTCCTTTCCTTCCTTTCCTTTCCTTTCCTTTCCTTTCCTTTCCTTTCCTTTCCTTTCCTTTCCTTTCCTTTCCTTTCCTTCCCTTCCCTTCCCTTCCCTTCCCTTCCCTTCCCTTCCCTTCCCTTCCCTTCCCTTCCCTTCCCTTCCCTTCCCTTCCCTTCCTTCCCTTCCCTTCCCTTCCCTTCCCTTCCCTTCCCTTCCCTTCCCTTCCCTTCCCTTCCCTTCCCTTCCCTTCCCTTCCCTTCCCTTCCCTTCCCTCCCTTCCCTTCCCTTCCCTTCCCTTCCTTCCCTTCCCTTCCCTTCCCTTCCCTTCCCTTCCCTTCCCTTCCCTTCCCTTCCCTTCCCTTCCCTTCCCTTCCCTTCCTTCCCTTTTCAATTTCTGCCAATCAAAGGCTCAAAACAAAGCCCTAATTGGCTTTCTAATTTATGTCCACAGTGGCTTGTTAGATACAAGGAGAACAAAAAATATTTTCGGTAGAGGCTGCATCCAGAGATTATTCAGCTGGGCAAGAGCCATTTGGGAAAAGGGTTAAAAAAAGAAATAAAAAAAAGGAGGATAATAACAACAACAGCAAAGACTTTATTTCTTACACAAGAAGTAAGTCCTGGCAGATATCACAGATCCCATCTTTCATCATTCTAGCTGGAAACTGTTGCGTGCTGTGAACTCCCACCGGGGGAATGGTGGCCACATTTATTTCTTCCCCACCCCTAGAAAACTTTTCTGCGTTCCTCCAGCATTTAGCCAAGCTGTCTGAGATGGAGAAGTCTGAGACACAGACTGGATGAGGAATTTCTAACTCAACGTGAGATGCACTGTCTCAAACACAATCAGTATTTCCTGTACACCATCGCTGTCTACCAGGCACCGCTGGAAAGAGATGGTCCTTTTTCTGTTATCTGAAAATGCACATCTTTATCCTGATGTAAATATTCCAGATTTTACAATAAAGGAAATGAAAATAGAGAGATCAGAGCTACTATCTCATGCAGTTGAATAACTCAAAAATATTGCTGTGGTTTATGTAATTTACATACATTTCTACCTAACTTATCCCAGGTGAGCAGCAGTCCTTGAATGCTCTCAGGTGCTGAATTAAATGTTAGGCTGTGTGGTTCCTTGGTAAGGGCTTTGAGTTCATCCTGTTGACCTTCCCTGGGAAGAAATTCCCCTTTTACAATTAAATTTAGATTAGGTGGGGTCATTCTCAACTTCTTATTCTCTGGAGCAGATGCAGAGTTGAGTAGGTTTTGTGGATAACATCCATAAGGAGAGCAGATTAATCTCTGTTGAAGCAAGACAGCCTTTAATAAGCTGCTCTGCAAGGTGCTGCTCTGCAGCCGTGATCTCACAGCTATAACTTTGGGGTTATAATGTCAGAAAACTAATGAAGAGTTGCTTGGTGGGTCAGGGTGGCTCACTGGAAGGTCTTGCAATGGTTTGCCCAAGAGATGCAAGGTCTTATTGATCATGAGCAGGAAAGCAGCTGTCACAAATGCAGGTCCTTTCCCCAGGAGGAGAAAGATGAATATCGGTGAGTTTGCTGGCAGCTGCTTTAGCAGAACATGGAGCTGTGAGCATGAAGAGGGCATGACCTGAGGCTTCAGGGTATGGCTTGCAGTTCAATTTCCTCTGCTCTGGACAATGGCTTCAAGAGATGTAATTCCTGATGGGGAGTTTCATCTGCCCGTTCTGAGATGGAGTCCGTGCCCCTGGGCTTTAGCTCAATACTCAGGGTCCCTGACATGAAGCAGCTGCTGGCAGGAGGACGCACAAAAGTTCATTGTGCTGCACCCCACTGCTTCCCCTCTGACAGAGTGAAAAGCAGCTCTAAATCCCCATTAATAATAATGGAAAGCCATGCACATCACCAGGGCATCTGAAATGAGGTGGAGCTGAAGTTTTCTCCAGAGCAAAGTGTTAGAAGATCACAATGGCTTTTAAGTGTGCATCCATTTGTCAGATACCAGATAAGATGTGCACTTTCTCTGCTTTCTGGTATAACCCTGTCAAGTAGTGATTAATGTTATCCGGGAAAAAATCGATGCTTGTTTTGTTGTTTCTTTCATTCCATGCATTGCAGACCATCATTTTAGGAGCTGCTGATTTATCTCTGGTGAGCTGAGAGAGAGTCTGAATTTACCTTTCATTTCCAGCTCTGGCATCAATTCCAAAGAAAAGCCCGGGAGGATAAAATCTTGGTTTTAGCACTGTTCCTTTTTACATGAGGACAAGTTATACACTGAGAGAAGTCACATTTTCTGGTCCTTTCATTTAGATGTGGCTTTCCTGGGAGATTTGCTGCCCAAGTTCCTAGGATACAGAGTTCCCGCCAAGGCTCTGACACTGTCCTCATCAGAAAAGGCACATTTAAACATACAGCATGCTGACAGTTAGATGTATGCAGCAGAAACAACGTTTAAGCCATCATCTTGATATGACCACGATCTATGGTCCGTGTCAAGTCTGAATGCGCACTGCCTACTGGTGTGTAGCGTGTGTGCCTCATTATATGCCAAACTTGTACTTGTTACTTTTGTTTTCCCCTTTTCTTAGCTTATGTGAAGGTATACAAATTACCCAACAGTTAAATCCATTTCCTCAATGCTTTTGAGCAAACCGTGGACCCACAGAATCTCCTGGTCCTTGAGCTGCACCATCTCAATGGAGAGAGGTGAAGCAGCTCCAGGTCTCGTCCAGATAGAACCTTGGCTGAAGAGCTGCCTGGTTTCATACCTTATCAGTGACTGCATTTCTTCACTTTCCTTTGGACAAGAATTCACCAGTTGATTCACCTTTCATTTTGGAAAGGGTCCAGAGGAGGGCGACTAAGATGATCAGGGGGCTGGAGCACCTCCCCTATGAGGACAGGCTGAGGGAGTTGGGCTTGTTCAGCCTGGAGAATAGAAGGCTGCAGGGTGACCTCATTGCAGCCTATCAATACCTGAAGGGAACCTACACCCAGGAGGGGAGTAAACTCTTCAGAAGGGCTGACAATAGCAGGACTAGGGGAAATGGATCCAAGTTGAAGGAGGGAAGATTTAGGTTGGATGTTAGGGGGAAGTTCTTTACAAGGAGAGTGGTTAGGCCCTGGAACGGGCTGCCCAGGGAGGTTGTGGATGCCCCGTCCTTGGACGTGTTCAAGGCCAGGTTGGACGGGGTCCTGTGCAACCTGATCTAAATGTGTATGTTTGGTGGCCCTGCTAGGCAGGGGGGTTGGAACTACATGATCCTTGAGGTCCCTTCCAACCCGGGTGATTCTGTGATCTTCCAAAAGCTGGCTGCCGTTTGAGCACGGGGGGCTCAAACACTTGGCTGCTGCAAAGTCACAAGGCACGAGAGAGTCACAGAATCATAGACTCAGCAAGATTGGAAAAGACCACCAGGATCATACAGTCCGACCATCCACCTACCGCCAGTGTTGCCCACTAACCCATGTTCCTCAGTACCACATTCACATGTTTCTTGAACACCTGCAGGGACATTGACTCCACCATCTCCCTGGCAGCCCATTCCAGCACCTGACCACTTTTTTGGAGAAGAATTTTTTCCTAATATCCAACCTGAACCTCCCCTGGAGCAAATTGAAGCCATTCGCTCTCATCCTATTGCTAGTTATTTGGGAGAGGAAGCCAACCTCCACCTCACCACAGCCTGCTTTCAGGGAGTTATAGAAAGTGATGAGTCTGAGCCTGAGCCTCCTCTTCTCTTCAACAAGACCTCAGCACTTGGTCTTGTTGACTTTCATACAACTGGCCTCAATCTGGTGATCCATTTTGTCCAGACCCCTCTGTAGGGCCTTCCTACCTTCAGGCAATCACCACTTCCTCCCACCTTGGTGTCACATGCAGACTTACTGAAGGTGCAGTTGATCCCCTCATCCAGGTCATCAGTAAAGATATTAAACAGGACAGGCACCAGTTCCGATCCCTGGGGAACAACACTCACGACCAATCATCATGTTCTCTTAGGATTTTTGCCTACAATTGTAAAATTAAAACGGTAGCACTATGAGATTCCATTTCTAATTTGCCCCGAATCCAATAAGCATCACTGTCTTATTTTAGCCAATTAGTGAATGCTTTCTCTACCTGCCTCTTCTGTTGTTTTGTGAGTCTTTGTTTGTTGATTGGCTTGTTTAAACCCAACTCGAACCCATATTGGGCCCTTTCTGCAATTTCAGCTACAAACATTAAAAACACTTGCATTGATCTGACCAACAATATAAGGAGTTATGGACTTTATGGAAATGGCTGCATTTGATCTTATTCTGATCTGGTGTTTCTCGCATTTACTTGTACCATTTCCTTTCAGAACAGTGTGGAATGTTACTGGAGATCATACCTAAAAACTGGGGAACTGTGCTGGGTGGAAGCACACCCTCCACTGACTCAAAATGAGCATTCACTTCTGGGTGTTCTGCTGATGTTTCTGTGTGTTCATCTATTACTGCATGCGAGATGGCCTGCAGGACCTTGAGGTTTTCTTCTCAGAGAATATTTACCTTATATTGACTTAAAGTACCGGACAAGAATTAACATTCTTAACACTGCTGATGGATTTGGACCTCAACCTCAACCTGAGTTAACAGCTTGTTGCCTGGGGTGAAAGATGCCTTGAGGAAAACAGTTGGCAAAAAGCTTTTTTAATGTTTCATCAAGACTCATCCTTTGCCTTCCACAAACCACATAAATTCTGGTAGAAAGTCTACAGCCACCATTCCACGCATAAATGCAGAAGTGAATTAATTGTATGCCTTACAATAAGCATCTTTGTAAAGCAGGGTTTTTCTAAGAGAAATGCAACCAAGGAAAGGGGATGTACTGCTGAGTAACAGAGAAGAGTCAGAATACACAGTGAGCAGCTTGAGAGAATATTTTCTCTCTTGCTCTCCTGAGTGTGTCCTTGACATCCTTATTTCTCAAGCTGTAGATCAGAGGGTTGAGCATAGGAACAAGCAAGGTGTAAAACACTGCCCTGAATCTTCTCCACATCCAGTGACTACTTGGGGCCTGGCTGCATGTGGCTGAGGCCAGCAGGCACGTAGAAGAAGGTGACAGTCAGCAGGTGGGAGGCACAAGTGGAGAAGGCTTTGTGTCGTCCCCTGGCAGACCTGATGCTCAGGATGGAGACGAGGATGTATGCATATGAGGTGACGGCCAGGAGCACAGTCGTGGGAAGCGGCCCATTGAAGGTGATGAGCAGAAGCTCATGGAGGTGGCCATCAGAACAGGTGAGCTTCAGCAGGGGGTTGGTGTCACAGAAGTAATGGTTGATGATACTGGGGCCACAGAACGGCAAGCACAGCAAGCAGCACGTCTGGGTCATTGAGTTCAGAATGACCCCAGGCACGAGCCAGCCACCGGCTTCATGCAAAGCTCTTGGGCATGGAAATAATGTAGAGCAAGGGGTTGCAAATAGCTACGTGGCGGCCGTATGCCATCACTGCCAGCAAGAGCGCCTCTGTGGTCAAAGACACGAGGAAAAAGAAATGCTGGGTGAAGCAGGCAGAGTAGGAAATGGCTTTATTATCCAGCAAGAAACCTTAAGCAGCCTTGGAGAAAAGACAGTGGAGTAGTAAAGATCAACAACAGATAGATTGCAGAGAAAGAAGTACATGGGAGCGTGCAGCTGGGGGCTTGTCGTGATCAGTGTGATCAGCCCAGCATCACCCAGCACAGCGATGGAACAAATCTCTGAGAACACACGAAGAGAGGAGTCTGCAGCTCAGGCTCACCTGTCACTCCTAGGAGGACGGAACTGACTCACCGCCGTGCTGTTGCCTTCAGCCGTATCGCCGTATGTCAGCACAGCGTGCCTGCTGGCAGGAGAGGAAACCGCGCGGAAGGAAAGCAATGGCACAGCTCGCGTGCGAAGTGGCTCGCAGTGAAGTAGCATGAGCTAGTGGGGACATCTACTGCAGGGAAGACGTGCGTTCCAGCTAACAAGCTTTTTCTCTGCACTGCTTATTTATGGCTTCCACTCTCAACAGCAAAGCCCCCAAAGTAAATGGTGGCTCAGAGGTTTCATGCCACAGAGGGGATCGTTTAGAAACTCTCTGAAGAGTTTTGGGAAGCGTGAACCTGGGTCCTGTCCCCTCCTCGGTTAACCACGTGGAAAGGGCTCATTAACATTAGTGCCGTTGTGGACTGTGGGGGAAATTCATTTTGGCAAAGCCACAGCTGGGAGAAAAAAGCATCAAATAAAGCTTAATGGGATGCCAAGGTTGGGCAGATGTGTCCTCAAGGTGAAAATAATCCCTTCTGGGCATCTGCCTGTGATTTAAGATGAAGCAGCGTCCGAAGACAGAGATCTGCATGGGAACCTTCATCCAGTGCCCCAAACGCTGTGGCTTTGAGCAAGTGAGCAACAAAGCAGTGGCTCTACCAGCTGGAAGGTGTAACACGAGCTCTGAGCAGCAAGCAGAACGTGAAGCTTCAGGTTAATCTCCTTACGAGCTGCGCGCTGTCAGGCACCAACACTGACAGCATCACTCCTCACATCTTGAAATCCAAACTTCTCTGCAAAAACGTCCTGCATTTCTGGGTGAAGATTCTTCCAGAGCAATAATTACTGTAAGTGACAGCAGCAGACTGCATTGCTTTTACCTGCACATCACTTATGCAGAGCACAGCCATTGAGTTTCAAGCACACCACGCACAGCTGCCCAGGAGCAGCGGCCCACAGTGGCACATCAGTGTTTACATTCTTCTATTAAAAAGATCTTAAAATCAGAAACACTTGCTGCTCTTGGCTACAGTGTATTTATTAAAAACATCAGAGGGCTGAAAATCCCGGGTTATTTTTGTAACATCAATGGAATTCCCCTGTGAAACAAGCCCGGCTTCTTTTATAACTTAGCAACCAGCTGATAGAGATCAACCAAGCACCCCAAAGCCACCATTAACACCAGGATTAAAATGTGGATTTCACCTTCAAGCCTGTGCTTCATTTGTTGGCTGTTGTCACTGATTTACACCAGCGGGTTTCCATTTGAAATCAGGAGTTTGTTACCTGCACAGCCCTCAACAAGGTTTAAGCTACTGCTCCAGAGAACTTGAGAAAGGTCATGTTTACATACGCATTTTATTCTTTAAAAAACTAAAACAAAACTACAGTGATAACAGAAAAGCAGATCACTCTGACAAGTAAAAGGTTATGCTTAGTACAGAACAAAATAATAATTTAAAAAGGTAGTATCTTTTCTTTTTTTCCTTAGCCTGGGACTTGTGTGCCTGTGTGTACAACGTGAAAGGATGCCTCAAGAAAGTAAGGGGTGAATTTTATTGACTTCGGCTTTACTGCCATTTTTCTTGTTAAACATAAATGGAGCTTAGTAGGAAGACTGGGGCTTCAGTGCTGCAGTTTTAGCTCAGTTTGTCCTTGGTTTATAGACGTTAACAATAAGCCAGAACTTTTGAATCCAGAATAAACTTCTTTTTTTTTTTTAAACAAAGAAAAATTACAAAAAAGGAAGGCAGCCCACGCTTGAGATTCTCACTAAAGGAAGCATCTTACCTCATTATTTCATTCTCCTCCCAACTCTACTTTGCCCTGCATTCACCTTTCCGTTTTCTGCTCCTGCTGCTTGCATCTGGCCTCTTTATGGATGAGCTGTGTGAGGGAGGAATCTCAAACAGCCATGCCTGATTTGCTCTCTAGCTGTCTAACTTTTTTGTTACTTAAATCAGAGGGCTGTTTGACTAGGCGTGACATCCAGTTTCTGTGGCCTCATTGTCAAAAGCCTTCAACTGACAAATGCTGCAGCTGAACTGCTGAAGGCATCTGCTCCAGTCCTCACCCACCATTTTCGGCCAGCTCCCCTCACCTGAAGTTGTCTCAGCCCCTTCCCCGCCCTCATGCATTACAGCTGCTGCAGAAGCAGACTGGCATCTCCCTCACTAGCCTAGCCATGTTGGAAGGACTTTGACAGCAACACACACAGCACCCCTCCCAGCAATAACCCACAGAACATTAAGATGACTATTTATTATTAGCCTAAAGTTCTCAGCTGAGCACGAAAACTAACAAGAGAGGCTTGTGCTTGGCCAGTCCAGTTATTTCCCCTTTTTGAACTTGGCTGTGGCACTGTTGGTCTTGGCTTTCTTCTTTGCTGACCCCTTGGTTTCAGGCTCCTTGCGTTTGGCCGACGTGATGGAGCCCGTCACCTTGAAGAAGTCATCCAGCCGGCCCTGCGTGCTGCCCTGGCGGCTCTTACTCAGCCTCTTGACCCCGTTGCGGATGCGCTCCTCATTGAACTGCTTCTCCCCACACATGAACTGCACGAGCTCCTCCTCATTTGGCTCTGTCCACTTCAGCTCAACATCATCAGGGTTGACGACGTCAGGCTCTAGGAAGAGCTTCTGGGCCTCTTTATGCAACCAGTTCTCAGGCAAGGGGTACTTCTTGGTGTCAATGTGCTGGATGATCTCCTCAATGGTTTTGTGCTGCTTGATGAGCTCAACCGCCCGCTTCGGCCCAATGCCACGAATGCTCTCACAGTAGTCACAGCCCAGGAGGATGCACAGATCCACAAATTGTTCCCAGGTCAGCCCCAGGTCCTGCAGGATCCGGTTCAGGTGGAACTCTTGGATGGGCAGCTTCTTTGTCTCACTGGCAGTGAGGTGCCGCATCAGCACAGGGCTCCCAAAGGTCAGGCAATCCATGTCCTCCGTGGCAGCCGCATACACCTTCCCTGCCTTCACCAGTGTAGCACAGCTGGCTTCCGCCTCCCCTGGCGCCTCCACATAGGGGATGCCCATCAACATCAACAGCTTCTTGCACTCGTCGGTGTGCTGCTGGGTCACTTTCACCAACCTCTTGCTGAACTTCTCAATGTTGGTCTCCTCGCCCGCCTCCTGAGCCTCCTGCAGGTGCTTCTCGGCCTCAGAGCGGCGTTCCGTCCTCCTGGCCAACTCCCCGGACTTGAGCTGTGGTGGTTTGCCATCGAACACATAGACAGGCTTGATGCCGTTCTCCACCATGCGGATGGTGCGGTAGAACATGCCCATTAGGTGGCTGGTGGTCTCGCCCTCCTCGTTCTGCAGCACCTCGGCGCCCTGCCGCACAGCTATCAGGAACTGGTAGATGCTCATGGAGGCATCGATGGCCACCTTCCGCCCGAAGTACGACTTGATGTCGTTCTCCCGGATGGCGCTGGGCGCCACATCGGCGATCAGCTTGGCCAAGCCGTGGATTCCCATCCTGCGGGCACAGAGCAAAGCACCGGGAGCTGAGAGAAACGGGAGGACGGGTCCCAAGAACGGAGGCCTCACGCACCGCAGCCTCCCGTTGCCCGCCCGACTTCCACCCTCGGCCCCACTCCGGCCTCTCCAAGCCCTCCTCAGCCCTCTCTCGCCGCCACTTCTCCCTCAGCCCTCTCCGGCCACCGTTATCCCACGCTGCCCCCGCCGCGGCGCCCGGCCGCCATTACCCCTCTGCTCCGACCCTGCGCCGTTCCCGCGCTAGGCGCGCTGCCTGCTGGGTAGCCAATGCCGAGCGGCTCCGGGTGGCCCCGGCCCACCCGATCCGGAAGTGACGCCACTTCCGCTTCTGGCGGTGACGGGAAGCGGAAGTTGCTGAGGGGACGTGTCCGAGTGCGGCGGGAGCCGGGATCTGGGCAATATGGTGGGGCGTGGAACCGGGACTGGGACCGACATTGAATTGGGAAGCTGGGGCTAGGAACCAGCAATGGGAGCTGGGGTTGGGGCCGGGATCTGAAACTGAGACCGGGAGTGGGAACCGGGAGCTGAGACTGGAGTCAGTAGCTGCGAATGGGAAGGAGAACCTGGAGCAGGAACGGAGTACGGGGCCTGGGACCCGAGGCTAGGACCGATGTAGGGAATGGGAACTGGGGGCTGGAACTGGGAAAAAGGCGGGGAACAAGACTCAGGGACAAGGAGCAGGAACGAGAACTGAGGGCTGGGGCCGAGAATGGGAGCTGGAGGCTGGGGAGTGGGAAGCGGGGCTGGGACTAGGAGCTGGGGAACGGGAACTGGGAGGAGGAGCCGGGAAAGGGATGATAGTTGGGGCAGGGAACCCGGGGAACTAGAGCCAGGGACTGAGCATGGGGCCCGGCAGCCCTGCTGCCCCGTGCCATGCCCCCACAGGAGCTAGAGGCAATGAGCAGGTACACCAGCCCAGTGAACCCGGCTGTCTTCCCGCACCTCACTGTGGTGCTGCTTGCCATTGGCATGTTCTTCACCGCATGGTTCTTCGTGTATCCTTGGGTACCAAGAGTGGGGGGACCCACCTTGCCATGCCCCTGTTGTCACCTTAACCCTCCACCGGCAGTTATGAGGTGACATCCACCAAGTACACGCGCGACATCTACAAGGAGCTGCTGATCTCACTGGTGGCATCGCTCTTCATGGGGTTTGGTGTCCTGTTCCTGCTGCTGTGGGTTGGGATCTATGTGTGAGGCCCAGGCAGAGTGACGTGTGGACCTCCAGTGGCTGTAAGCAGGATGAAAGCTTTGTGCTGCATGTTGTGTGTGAGATGCCTGCAAAGCATAACTCCAGGTTATGTTTCTAAGCTACCTTTCTTCAGGGGTGGATTTGGGGCACGCAAAGGGCTGTACCCTGACAGGTACAGGGCCTTGTGCAGAGCAAGAAATAACTACATGTATCAGGTTAGGAGCAGAGGTGCTGCAATGCTGCTCTGTGGAGAAGGACCTGAGTGTCCTGGGTGACCACTGGTTGACTGTGAGCCAGCAGTGTGATCTCATGGCCAAGAATCCTGGGGTCTGTTACAAAGAGCATGGCTATCAGGTGGGGGAGGTTCTCCTCTCATTCTGTTCTGCCCTGTGGAGACCATATCTGGGGTACTGTGCCAGTGCTGGGTTCCCCGGTTCTGGGCAGACAGGGAACTGCTGGAGAGAGTCCAATGAAGGGCAAAGCTGATGGGGGCCTGGAGCATTTCCTTCACGAGAAAAGGCTGAGAGCCCTGGGGCTGTTCAGCCTGGACAAAAGGCAGCTGAGAGGGGATCTGATCAATCCTTATAAATATCTACTGGGTGGGAGTCAAGTGGTTGGGGCCAGACTGTTTTTGGAGGTGCCCAGTGACAGGGTGAGGCTGCTGGCTGATTTAGATAGAGAGAGCTTCTGCAAACAGAACACGTTCATTTTGGTGTGAAGCAGTGAGGATTGTGCTTGCTGTGTGCTCTTTTTTTACTCAGGGTGTGGTTCCAACCTCGCAGCACCTGATGGAGGATCTGTCCCTGTGCTGTGGGGATGCTGCTCTGGGGAAATCTGCCTTACCTCCTTTCTCTCTCCTTTGGTTCCAGGTGGGAAACTCCGGAGAAGTTCTTTTTGTATTTGTTTTATACTTCAGTGTGGGAGCATGCTTCAGGCATGGACTGTACTCCTGTCAGGTGACTCCTGCCAGCGCAACAAACCAAACCTGAATAAAACTGGCTCTGTGATGCACCTGCAGTTTTGTCTCTTAGATGTTTGTACTTGACTTTCCGAACCAACTCTGATTTCTGCACAAAATCCATAAGCCTTGGGACAGGCCCTTTATTGTACCCACAGCCTTTTCCTGGGCTGTTTGGAGCAGCAGAAGCAGCTGTTTTGTAAGGAGATAAGTATAATTCATATTTCCTTCTAAGCAGTTGAAAAAACGAGGGGAATTTAGCTAGACATCCTACTGCAGAGAGTAACAAATGCTGTGAAACTGCAGCTGGTGGTGTGTAGCACCCTGGTATCGAACTCAGATGTCTTGGCAATAGAGTTCCTGTGCTGCAGTGAGTGGTGTCTGGTTGGACAACGCTCAGCACTGCAGAAAAGTTACAAAGAGCATTTTAATGAGCTAGAGCTTTGTTTGAAAGAAGCATTAACTCCAACTGAGGACTTGTTGTTGCTCATGGATGTCCAGTGCTGTGTATGCCCAGAAGTGTTTCAGTGCTGCCTTGTGCCCTGCTGCAGCTGGAGTCTAGAAGTCTCGGGTGACACAAACTGTGTTTGTGGGACATGAGGTTTTGGAGGAATGCTTGAGCTGACTGTGTCCTTTGTTCAAGCATTATTGAATTAATGCTTTGAAAGCATTTATTTACGGCACGCATCGCTCTGCTTGTAAGGCAGCTTGCATTTGGAGCCTCGCCTTCAGAGCAGTTAGGACTCGGAGTTACAAATTCTGCAGGTACCACACAGAACTTAAAGCCTGTCTGGAGGAAGCTTTCCCTCTGCAGGTTCTCTCAGATGCCTTCTGGATCTGGCCCTGACCTCTGAGATGTGAGCAGCCACAGCTCTTCTTACATCTGTTCCAAAGCAGGACACCTGCAGTTGTCCTGAGCCTGCTGTGGGCACGTCTGGCAGCTCCCACTGAGTCATTCACACTGGGGTTCCTCGCTCTTGTGATGAGCAGTTTGTGAACTGAAAGGGAAAAAAGAGCGAGGGAGGAACACAGCCAGGAGCCATCCTTGAGTACAAAGCAATATTCATATATTTATTTATATAGGCATATTTACCTCCAGCATAAAACAAAGTCTAAATAAGCCAAACATAAAAGTGGGGAATCTGAAGACTCAGCACTCCAATTTAGCAAAATATAAATATAAATCAGAAAGAAAGGAAGGGAAACCACACTTGTTCCCCACAAATAAAAACCTATGATCAATAATACCTGCTAAGAAGGCAACTCTACGAACTCGCTGGCAATATACAGTGATTAAAGCAGTGACAGCAACATTTAAACCAAACAAATTAGTGCTTTACTTTTTTTTTTTTAATTCTTGTGGTGGTATAGTCTCTATTTACAGGCTTTAAGCTCTTGACAGTAGGACAGAATGTTTGTGAATTTGCTTTTGAAACAAACTCTGAAACAGCCAAACTTTGGCAAGTGGCCTCGTTTCCATGCTTGGCTTCCTTTCTGCCAAGAATGTCTAGAGAGATGAAGCTCCTGTTTCCAGCTGAAGAAGGGTTTCCCCGAGCTGCAGGGCTGGAGACATTGGCTCAGAGCTCCCTCCGTCTCACGCAGGTAAAGGCCTGATTGTGAACTCTCTGGTTACTGATTGGGAGTGGGGAACAGGGCAGTGGGCAGGGCAGAGAGCTTCCAGGGGTGGTCTGTGCAAACGGCTGTTCCCGTGGGCTGAGAAGCAGTCTTGTTGACTTTTTTTTTGTTACAAAAACCTTCTGAGCTCATTGCTGCTCGGCTGCTGGTGGAACAGATGTGTGATCTGTGATGTACATTAAGACAAATTACTGCAACGTAAGATGCTGAAGATGATGTTCTGAATCTCTCCTCTGATACCACGGATTGCTCTCAGCCCCTTCTGTTTTCCTGCTGTAAAACAGCTGCAGCATCACCTGTTGCACTTTGGGTATTGCCTTATCTTGTTTCTCAAGCTGACAGACCGCTGTTTTTGAGACACACAGGCGTAGGGAACCCTGTTGGCAGAACAAGGCACTAGAGATGTTCCCATAGCCGTTAGGCACTTGGTTTGCTGAGGCCATTGTAACCCAATGGCTGAGCATCACAGGGACACCTGAGAGACCCCCATCTCCTCTTGGGCTGGCATGTGTCCAGTGGCTGATTGCTTTCTCCCTCCCTGCCTGCAGCCGGGGAGACACACGTGTGGCTCAGGGGCTCCGTTGGCAAGGGTGGATTGGTGGCAGTGATTGCAGGCAGCACTGTCGGCTCCAGCCGTCACGGCACTGCCTGTTACCTCTGTGGGGGCTACAAGAGAGCGTGGGCAGGTAGGAGAAATGGCAGTGGGGTCTGAGAAGGCTGCCCCTCAGCTGAGCAGAGCTGGCAGAGCACAGGGCATTGCTCGCCAGGACGAGGATTGGCTGAGCCACTGATTGCCAAGTGGAGAGTAAAAGCTGCCAAGAAAGTAACTTCTTCAGTTTAAGGCTGAGCAGAACGCATAGGACAGGTGGAAAGAGGAGTGCTGAGCATCCTCTCTGAGAGTCCACCAGAGGGTTTCCTTGCAGAAGCAGAAAATCCTGCTGAGCACAGAGCTGACCTGTTTGTGTCTGTGCTGCCGTGCCTCTTGCTCTCCCTCCGAGCTCCCCAAAGGTCTCCCTAAGCTTCATTCCTTTTGGCTGCCTGGCATTCCCTGCTCACCCTCTGGTTCCTGGCTGCCCAGGCTTCAGTGCATTGTGCTTGCTGGAGAGCATCACCCATATCATCCACTGCTGCCCATGGGCACAGCATTGGAATAGAGATCTGACCTTGGAACTGCCCTGCAAATAAAGGAAAGGGCAAGGTCCTGGAAGGGCAGCCACGCAAAATCCCAGTGATGCTGCAAGGAATTGCAAGGGTGCGGCTGCTCTGCTGGGACAGCCTCAGAAGGGAGCTCTGTAACAGAAGCAGCGCATGTAGGAACCATCTATCAGGTAAAACATCTTTGCAGCTCATTTCTCCAGAGCAGAAGAGCCTGCTGGTAGAGAGTTGCTCCTGCCCTGTGCTCCTCAGCGATGGAAAACACATGGCCTGCAGCTGGCAAAGGGATCGCTGCATCTATCTCCACTGACAGAACGAATGCAGCAGCCAGACCCTGATGTTGTTTCCCAAAAGGTGTGCTCTTCTCTTAATCAGCTTTAGGGTTTCCTTCAGGACCGGAGTGTTCCCCCTCGCTGCCACTCTCCAGTGCTGCTTCCTTAGCAAAATGAGTCTCCATTTTCTGGAGCTGGTGGTGGTTCAGCCTCCAGGAGCACAGAGGTCTCCTTTTGCTGGAGCAGGACAGAAAGGAGGGCATGGGAGCACTGGGAGCTGACATCCCAGTACTGCTGCAGCAATCAGGCTTTAACATCGAGCTTAGCAGTGCCCCCCTTCGGTTTCCTATGCAAGATGCACAGAGCTCAACAGGGACAGAATTAAGAGACCCATTTTTATGTGGCTTAAAAAAAGAAATTAAATTCAGTAGTTTAGCAAGTTAAGAACTTGTAACAGTAAAATACCCAGAGTACACTCAACGTAACTGCGTTCTGAGAGCAGAGGCAGTGAGAACTCACTGTCATTGCTTTTCCCCTGCTGGTTACGCAGTGAAACCACACCACACAGCCCCAGCAGCCCAGCTGTGCTCTGCAGGGCACACTGGGCTTGGCCAGTCATCTTTTTCTTCAGAGCCAACTGGGCAGCTCTGTGCACACCACAAGTGGCCACTGGCAAATGAAGAAAATGGGTCCTACAGTGTTTAACCAACACTTAACACAAGTGGCTTGGGATAGTTTTCCTCCCAGGGGCTGATGGTTAAGTGTCCCCACGTGTAGTTTGGCCTGAGCACAGCCTGAGCAGCATCTTTAGTGGGGTTTTTGAGTTTATCCATCCTGACCTGGATATAGTGACAGCACAGTGAGGAGGGGGGCAAATGCGGAAGCTGCACCTTCTGTGGAGAACAGGAGTCCTGGGGTCTCCAGGGGTCCGGTGGGGCTGCAGGTCCAATTTGAAGGAACAGCAACTCCAGTGTACAACTTCCAGTACGTCCAGGCACAGCCTTTCCTTTCCAGGTGAAACTCCAGCTTTTCCCTCTTGGAAAGGGCTCCAGTGTTGAGCAATTCCAGTGTTGTGGAGAACTGACGTGGCACAGCTGGGCAAGTCCCATGCTCTGGGATATGGCAGATCCATCCACGTTCCATCCAGTGTAATGCTTTCAAATCCAGTGTTGCAGGGGCTGGGGGACACAAGCGTCCCCAGAAGGGAAGGAGGGGTGTTTGGGGCAGCGTTGGTGCTAGGTGAGCCCAGGAGATGGCGCAGGGCTGGTTGTGTTTCTGTGGCTTAGGTCCTGTGTTCCGTATGTGCTGTACTTCAGTGTCAGCACTGCCAGCCACAACCAAACCATCTCCACCCCCAAGGAGGGCGATGGGGCTGAGGTGGGGCTGGGGGTCAGCGGAGGAGGGTGTACAGGAAGTTCCCCAGTGTCACCAGTCCCCCTCCTCTCTCCAACCAAAGGGCACTGGTGCTGCCAGGACTCACTCACAGAGCCAGTAGAACTGAAAATAATAGTCAGTAAAAAGGTGTCCCATCTGTTCGGGAGTAGTGCTGCAGTTGGCTCGGCCCTACGTGAGAAAGCAAGAAGAGCTTACAGGTCGGGGTAGGATGCATGACGCCACATTCCCGTTGCCGTCCTCCCACTTAGCCCTGGACAAGAGGAGCAAAGCAGCTGCTTGTACTCACAGTCTGTGCCACCCTGAAGTGGTAGGTGAACTCCCTGAAAGACAGCATCACAAGAGGCCACCGGTGTGTTGTTTCCTGGGGAAGAAAACAGTACCTGCGGTGAGAGCAGGGTTGAGCATCCTGGGATGTCTCTAAGGCTGTCATGGCAAGCAGAGCACATCTCTGCTCCATCGAGCGATCCTACAGCAGTCTATGGAGGAACAGCACCTCCATGCTCAGCTATGGAGACAGGCTGAGCAGGACAAAAAGCACTTAAACACTTTATCCAGCCCCATGAAAGCATCAGCTCAGGAATATGTAGTATCAATGCACAGGACAGCTGTCTGAACACAATGCTTCACATACGTGGGTAGTGTGAACTGAGCCCCTGCCTACCTGTGTATCTGTGCCATCACTGAAGCCGTCTGTGCTTGCAACATCCTGGCAAGGGTCGCTGGAGACAAGGCCGCAAAGGGAAATGGACAGCACAGAGGAGGAGCTGGGGAAACAAGAGGTGGTAAAGCCCTGGAAAGTGCCAGGCACTGCTGTCTCTAACCAGGTTGGAGAGGAGACACCATGGTGACATGGCACAGTACCCAGCCCACTTGAGGGATGTAGGAACACCAAGGAGCCCTGTCCACTCACTTCATCTCCAGGGTCAGGTTGGTGTTCACTGCTGTCAGCTGGCTGATGGGGATGCGGTAGGTGAAGTTTCCAGTCCTAGGGAGACAGAAAAAGACCTCATTGCAGCAATCCAGCTGGCTGTGAGATGGCCAGGATGGGCTCTGAAGTCCCTTCTCTGGGCTGGAACTGCAGAGGGGTGGGTTCCCCAGGCCAGTTCCCAAGCCAGCTAATCACTGTATCCAGTCCTCCTGCACACTGGGTGAACGAGCAGGGCTGGGCTCAGCAGGAGCCCCAGCTCCTGTGCCCAAGGGCTGCCTTGGAGTGATGGCAAGTGAACGCCCAGGGATCCAGGAATAGCCCATCTGCTTCTGGAGCTCCCCAAGGACTGCTGTCTTCCTCACCTGCATGCACTGCTGGCTGCACAGAACTGGGACTGGATGGCCATATCAATCTCCAGGATCCGGATGGAACGCAGCACTGGGCTTGGCCCTGCGGGTGGGAGATGGGCTATGAAGGAACAGAAAAGGGCTGGCAAGTGAGGAAGAGCCGTGAGAAGGCGGCCAGGGGCCCACCTACCATCCGTGCTGGGGTCTTGTGTGTGGGGCCACTCGCTCACCAGCTGCCTGATGCTGCGCTGCGGCCGGGCCTGCCCCAGTGGGGAGTTGCTGCGGGAGAGCGAGAGGTTGGAGATGTACTTGGATTTGCCCTGGAGGTGGGTGAAGGGGGAGGAGGGGCTGGCATTGGGGCTGCCGAAGCTCTGAGACCTGTCAGGCGTCTTTGGCCGCTTGGTGTAGGAGGTTGCCTTCCTGGTGATACCCCTGGATTTGGCTTTGATATTTGTCACTGGCTGCAGTGAGGTCTGACTTTGGTCTGTGAAGGAAAGGGAGAGACGTTGTGCTGAGAGGCTGAGGGTCTGGGATTGTCCTGTCCCCTTGTCATGTCCTGTGTCACACTTGCATTTAATAGCCCTCGCGTACGGCAGAGCTAAAGGCAGGGTGAAGGCATGGCCTGGAGCACCTCTCCTTCAAGGACAGGCTGAGGGAGCTGGGCTCATTCTGCCTGGACAAGAGAAGGCTCCAGGACAACTCACTGCAGCTTTCGAGTACTTAAAGGGAGCTGACAAACAGGAGGAGGGCGACTTTTTAAATGGGCATGGAGTAATAGGACAAGGGGGAATGGAAACGATAGGAAATTTAGGTTAGACATAAAGAGGAAATTATTTACTCAGAGGGTGGTGAGGCCCTGGCACAGCTGCCCAAGGAAACCGTGGGTGCCCCATCCGTGGAGGTGCCCAAGGCCAGGCTGGATGGGGCCCTGCACAGCCTGAGCTTGTAGGGGCACCCAGCCCATGCGCAGGGGGTGGAGCTGGTGGGGCTTTGAGGTTTCTTCCAACCCAACCACATGATCTTTAAGGTCCCTTCCAAACCAACATTCCTATGGTTCTATGACTCCAGGGGTGTTATGGCTGGACAGTGACTGCCTGAAATGCTGCCACTCCTCCTGCAGTAGTGACATAATAAGTGGGCTTGTAAAGCACAGCTCCTGGCTTGCCAAAAGTAAACAGCACTGAGGCTGCACTGCAAACTGCAGTTGCTTGGGCACACTGGCCAGCTCTCATGGTTCCGTACTGGCAGAGCGAGCTCTTCTGTTGCCACTTACCCTGGAAGCAGGACCACGGATGTACAAACCACACCAGCAGTCAAACCACAGCCCAGCAGTCCCTGGGCAGGTGCAGGGTTAGAAAACCAGGTGAGAGGGATCTGGGGCCATGAAGTGATGCAGTAGTGGGACAGAGAGCTCAGCATTGTCCCAGCATCTCCCTCCTGCTGGGATGGGACTTACCTGTCTGATTGGTGACATGAGTAGGGCTGGCCTCAGAGAGGGCAACAGAGGAGGCGTTGGTGGGAGCAGCAGAGCAGCAAGTGGAGAAACACGGTGGGTTGAAGCAGGCTAGCACGCTGTGACCAGGTAAAGCATCGAGTAAGTCGAGCACGTGTGATGTGGCTGCAGGGCAAAGAGCAGAGAGACGGAGTAAGCCAAGAGCACCCTCTGCATCTCTTCTGAGGAGCTCCCAGCACAGAGCCAGCTCCGTGCCACGAGCCTCTAGCGTGGAGCTGCAGCTGCGACCTACCGTGGTGTGCTGGGGTCCTGCTGCTGGCTCTGTCTGATGCAGCTGTGGATCGCACCATCTGTGTTTTGTCGATATTCTGGCTTGACCTGAAACGTAGGAAAGCAGGGGTGAAAATCTGCCACGGGGGACCACTTTGTGGGTGTAGCAGTGAGTGCGGGGATGGAACAAGCAAACAGTGATGGCAGACAGGGGAAGAGGGGCAAAGCCTGCAGTGATCTGCAAAAAGCAAGACAGGAAAGAACACTAGGCACAAACACAGCACAGACAGCTTGGAGATGCCACAACGGAAGGGGTGACAGTTCTGCTTTTCTGGCAAGAATGAGTCTAAGATGTAGCTCTTCACTGCACAGAGATTTCTCCTGAGCTCATAGCAAAGAAGTGGAAGACCTGACCTGTCCGTTCCCTCCTCACTTCAGTTTTCTCTTTCCCATGTTTTGCTTGTCCTGAAGCCATATCCTGCCTGTCCTCTTAGCACTGCTCAAGGTTTCTCAAAGAGCCTTCATTCGTTTAGAGACAGCAAAATAACGCTGTCACCTCCAAGAAGTACCTGATTACATATTTCTTTCATTAGTGAGACATGGTGTTGGACTGCTGGAGGAAAAGCAGACCCAGCCTCTGGAGCCAGCCTTTATCCCAGCTAAGATCTACCTCCATCCCTCCATCGCCTTGTCAACACTCACCATGCCCAGCTTTATCTTGCCTCCCATCACCAATTACTTTTTAACAGCCTCTTGTAAACCTCGTGGCATTCTTAAAAGAACAAATTAGCCATACCTTGTGCTGCTCTTCACACAGTATTTTCTTCAAAGAGTGCTGATAGACAAATAGGACCTGTTTACTTCTGAAGGAAAGTATGTTGCTACAGATCACATTGACAAAGCTGCTTTACACATCTGTTCCTAATTATTAACTCAGCCAGCTTTCCCTGGGTTGCAGTGCTGCATTAAAGGCCACGCCTCTCAAACTGCTTTCTGTCTGCTTCTTTTTCTGAAGATGCTTTCCTGCAGAGCCAATGTACAGGAGTGGAGCTCACAGACTGCCTGTTAGTGAGTCAGGCACCAGAAGTGGGTCACTGCCTTTCCAAGTACTCTCAGTGGTGATGGCTCATAAATGGAAGTAGTTAAAGTAGTTCTTTTCCTGCCCTTTTTTTTGCACGCTAAGCTCACCTGTAATTGAGTGACCCTTCACAATAAAGCTACTCATATACGAAGAGAGTGTAGGAACATCTCTGGGGCTAATTCTTTAATTTTCTTCCTTTCTAAGTACTGCCTATTCTTGCTCTACCTGCAGTGTGCAATTTCTTTAGTTAGCCTTTGATTCACCGGTTCTTCACTCTGCTGATCACAATTCCCCTTCCATACTGCCTGACATGGTTTGATGGGCACTACAGTGATTGGTGTGTGGTTGGATCTGATGATCTCACAGGTCTTTTCCAACCTTAAGGACTCTATGGCATAATTCCTGGAACCTCGCTTGCTGAGCCACCAGATTTTGCTCAAGATTTTGTCTTCTGTGGTGCAGATGGAAAAAAAAGAAGGGGAACTAAGAGAAGGGATGCAGCAATTAAGTAACAGTATAATGAAAGAGTAACATACCGTGGGCACAGAGCAACTGGGACCCCGGGACCCCTGTGCCGAAAGAGGGCCAGTAGACAGGCAGTGGGCACAGCAAAAGAGCTATGGGGCAGTGAACAGAGAAGGGAAGTAAAGGGAGGCAATGGAAGAGGATGTGGGTGATGGAAATGAAAAGAAAGGGAAAATTAAAGAGAAAATGGAAACAAAATGAGTTGGGTGGAAATTGTAACCAGAAGGTAAGGGAGAGAAGTAGGATGGGGAAAAGAAAGAGAGAAAGATGCTCATTATATGGTGCCACGAGCTCCTGAAGGAGCAAAGTGTGCTGAAACTGAATGCCCAGCACAGGCTGACTGTGTGCATGCCTGACATTCTTTCCACACTAAGGAAAACCTTTGCTTCCTACAGATGAGCCCAACCCCACAACTCAGTGCTGGGACTTTGCTGTTTTAGTGCAGCAGAAGAGGCACCCAAATAACATTCAGACAGACCACGAGTAATGGTCAGCAGCCAACCATCAGCATGTTTTCTTTTCTTCTGCTCCTCGCTTCTTGCTGCAAACAGTTTAAGGCTTGGGCACATGATGCATTTGACTGGCTTTACAGCTGTGGTCAATAACCCCACAGCAGCTGCTCCTCTTGCCTTAGTCTGCCCCAGCCACCACATCCATCCCATGGAGCCCAGAGATACCCACCCTTCAATATCCACAAGGTCCTCCTCGCTGCGCAAGCTCAGCACGTAGAGCGTGGACATGGACACCACACTGCAAAGACAAAGGTCCAGGCTGAGGATGGAGCAGTGGACATGGCGCGGTGCTGACCTGCTGCCAAAGGATTTCAGTCCACAAATGGTCCACTGACCACCCCATGGATGGCAGAGTAAGCTGGACTTCTTTGTTCTCAGACACTGATATGCTTCCCTACCACGGTGCTGGGAAGCCTTGAGGATGCAGTAAGGAGAGAGACCACTCCTGAGAACTGTGCTTCAAAGAACTGCCAGTTTGGTTGGCGCAGCCTAAACCGAGCTGATGAGATGGAGGGAGGGAGACCTGGATGTGTGGTCCCACCTGAAGGCCATGATGATCACCAAGGCAATGATGGTGCCTTGCAGGAAGCGCTGACTGATGCAGGCCTGCTCCGGGACGACCGACGGCGACTACAAGAGAGAAATCCCAAGCTCAGGTCGGGTCCTCTGGTCCTCCCTGCTTCTGAGCATATCACATCTGAAGCTTTCCTCCTGCTCCCCTGTGAGCCCCCAGCCCCCTCAGAGCAAAGCCAAAAAATGCCTCCCTTGGGCAAAGACAAAATGGAAGGAGAGATCAGGAAAGTGGGAGGAGACAGGGCTTCTCCCTCTGCAGCATGTGCAGGAAAACACTGCAGAACTACGCAGAATGTTGTTCCCAGAAAGTTCCCCACACAGCAAGGCTTGTTTGGGAGCAGTCCCTTACCTTGCTGGCTATCTTGTGAGGCCTCTTTTTGTGGGGCACGCTTCCTGCACGGCTGAACTGGCTTCCCGTTTGGCTGCAAGAAGAAAAGGTTCTCAGGCAAAAAGGCAACTCTGTGTGAAGTGACAAAGTCCTGCCACCCAGCCTGCTCCAGGGGGCAGACACAGTGCTGGTACAAAGCCTGAATTCTGCTCCAAACTTTCATAAGCTGGCACAGGTTAGTAAGACAATTTGGAAACTCTTTGCTCTGAGAAAGGCACTCGCTAACTCTGGAAAAACGTGGTGACCATTTTATAGTATTTTGGGGGGGAGCTGGTCTGAGAGCACAATGTTGGTATGTGGATGCTAGAGCTACCTCAGCACTCCAAAACAACTCCAGACCAAATGACAACTGCCAATACCCTACCAATCTTCCCTCCTCCCCTCCCGTCTCTCCCAAAATGAGCTGCCATTCAGGACTGCCTGGGGTCCCTGGAGGTGTTCAAGAAATGTGTGGATATGGCACTGAGGGCACAGTTAGTGGGCATGGATGGGTTAATGACAGACTTGGTGATCCTAAAAGTCTTTTCCAGCCTTAATGGTTCTATGAAAAGAGCCCTTTGGACTCTTGCTCTCAGCATGCCCATACCTGAACGCCCCAGAGCTCACAGTTGACTTCATGCTGTCAAGGCGTTTGAGCTTGGCCAACTTGTGGCTCCATCTCTCCAGCTCATCGATGCGGGTCTCCAGGTTGTCCGTCAGCTTGCACAGCTCCTTCACAGCTCCCACGTTCTCCATGAAGATGCGCTCCTGCCATGGAACAGGTCAAACAGTCAGCAAGAACAAGAGAGATGCTCTTAAAAACCAAAGGATCCCTGATGCACTAAGTTCAGCCCTGGCCATTCTCGCTCTAGGCACTGAGGAGGGAGAGATGCAGGAGAGAGCTGGCAGCTTTGGGAGAGCAGTGAGACAGTGAGATCCATCCTCTCAACACCCAGAGGAGCAAACAGGGCTGCCACAGGTTACAGTGAGTTCAGGCACACAGGTGCTCTTGGTTATCTTGACATAACCACCTTATCTTATCTAGAAAGGAGATTATGACCAAGAGCCTCCCTGCAGGAGGCTGCCAACAAGAAGCCTATCTTGAGGGAGATGCTGACAACGTTCAACAACATCAGGCAAGCTCCTCCCTGCAGATGTCTGCTGTCAACTCAGGTCAGCTCCTGCCATTTGAAAGATCAGCCAAGTCTGAAACTCATATGGATGGTATTGGTTTAGAAGCATTCCCTGTTCCACGCTTTCCCTGTTCCAGCTCTACAACTCTCTTGACCCAGGTTCGACAGCCTTTCCAGCTTCCCTGCCCTTCCTGTCCCTTCAGGCTGCCACTGACCTTGTTCACCACTAGGAAGTTCTCCAGGGTCTTCCCATTGGAAAAGACCAGGTCCCCGGTGTCCTTCACTGCTTCAGGGAGGATCTCCTTCACCTCTTGAGCAATGACACCTGTGTGGAGATGGCACAGTGGCTCTCAGGACTCTGGGCAGCACTCCTCCTGCCACAGCTCTTCCTCTGACCCGAGAGATTATGTACAGGAGCTCTCTGTGCTGGGGACAGTACAGGGTGCACACAGTATCCTGAGCAGAGCTCATCAGAGGCCCACAGACCACTGAGTCTCAGCAGAGGAACCACGGGAGGCCACAGTGAAGCGTCCCCAGAGCCTTCTCCAGGCTGAACAAGCCCAGCTCCAGCGCTGCAGACACAAGCAGGGTAGCACAATGCAGGGTCTGTACCTGTCTCAGAGGTGTTGTCAATGCCCACCGTAGCTGCAAACTCAGGTGTGTAGTTGTAGTGCACCAGCCGCATCCGTGAGATCCTCTTCAGCTGCTCTGTGGTGTCCACCTGGGACAAAACAGAGACATGCATCTCCTAAGTGGGGGTTTGCTTCCTTACATCCCATTGCTCTGACCCCAGATGGCAAAACTCACAATGGTTCACCTTTATGACAGGTCCCAAGAGCAAGAGGCACTGTGTGAGAGGGCCCTGAGGCCTGCTCTGAGCCATGTCAGTGAAGCCCAGCCTGGATTGCTCAGCTCTTACCTCCTGGATGTCCTCCTTCACTCGGACATCTGATGGATGCATCAGGGAACCCATCACCTTCACGTTGCCATGGACCACGAGGGCTTCATCGGGGCGGTCCGTGTTGATGCCCACCCGACCGTGGTGGAACACGGTATCAGGGAGCTGAGCCCGCTGCCAGAGCACGTCGCTGTCACTCTCAAACTGGCCAGGGTTGGAGGCCTGGGAAGAGGCAGGAGAAAAAGGCAGAGATAAGCAGATGCACCCCAGTGACACAGCTGTGTCCTTGATCTGCGAATGGGAGTCAGGGGTGGGGAAGATCTCAGGTGAAGGGGGACAGATTGATCAAAGTGGCTTGAGAAGCTGGAGCGGACTTTTGAGATTAAAAGCTCATGACACAGGACCCTGGTGGAGGTGCCTTCTCTACAGCATGCAGCTCTAGGAACACCTGGAGGCTGAGCTGAAACAGCACCTGCCCTACAGCAGGGACAGCAGGAAGCTGAAAGACAGCACAAGAGGACAAGCGAGGCTGTGAAGGTGTTAGAGCTTTGCAGCAGCACAAAGGAAAGTGGCAGGGACAGGGATACACTACCAGTTCTGGGAACAAATCCCAGCCTGCTTTTGCAGTCTTGGCATTCATCTGCTGGCCCTGACCAAGCCTCTTTCATCAGGAACCAAGGTTACGCCTGCTCTGCTCCTCTACCTAAAGGAATATCCTTGCTTTCTTAAGCTGTGTTATCTCAGTCCTCAGAGCTCTTACAATTCCAACTCAACACAAGGACATCTGGAGTCCATAAGTGACACAGCTGTTGTTCCTGGCTCCACAGTCCCCCAAATTCCACTGTTCTGCAACCTGTTGGGACCACAGGCTGCCTGCAGTTCCCTGCAGTTCTGGGCATCCTGGAGGCTGCACAATTCCTTTTACATCAGTCTGCAGACTTCAAGATCCTTCTCTTTGCATTTTACCTGCTACCTTCAGCCCACAGAGCTAAACACTCATTAAAAGAGCCCTGGGAAAGCCCAGGGATGATGCCTACCTCCTCCTGCCGCTCTGCATTCCCATCTGAATGCTGCTGCACCAAGTGCAGCCATGGCAGGGCACCCAGTCCTTCTGCACCAAGAGGTCTTGTCCCTGCTGTGGAATCCTCACAACACCATTCCCTCACTCCCAGCAGCTCTACTGTGAGCACCAGTACAAGGTCAGGGCAAGGAGACACCTTCCCTGTCCCGCAACAAGTTCTTGCATGCCCTGAGGCTGCTCCAACCAAGCAAGTGTGGAAAGGCTAGAATGAAAACGCAGGCATGGACAGGGACAGCCATGGGCAAGGATAGCTGCAAGCAAGGCAGCGTTGGAAAAGGGAAGAAACGGCTGGGAGGGGAAAGCACTGAAAAGCTAGAGAGGTGCAGGAGAACTGCCCAGTTCATCCAGCAAAAGGCTATGGGAGGAGAGGAGGACTTACTCGGACAATGATGCGCTCAGAGATGTGGGCTGCAAGTGTGTAGTTCTGGTTCTGTGCATGTGCCTGCAGGGCTACCACAAGCATGAAATACCTGTCAAGAGGGGAGAGAGGTCAGGGTGCCATCCTGCACTGCAAACTGCTGCATCTGCCTCAAGGACAGGGCACCAGGCTGTCACAGGGAGCTGTACACATCCCCTCTCCCCTGTCCACAACCCCTTGTAGAATGGGGGAGACCACAGTGGCCACAGCAGACATCTCCCGTCCTCCGTGAGAAAAAGATGGCCAGCGTAGGGCCTGTTGCCTCCCAAAGCAAGGGCTGGCACATCCACAGGCCCTGAGTGCACAGAACAATTTGTAAAGGTGTCCCTGCTCTTCACCTCTGGTCTGGGTTAGGTTTTCCTTTCTTCCTCATGTTGTTAGCCGTGGTCTCGCTGAAGTGCAGCCGCCCCACAGTAACCTTAGTGACCTGCTCTGGAGGCAGGTTGACCCTGTCGAAGAGAAAACACAGGAGCAAGTGAGGATGCTTCTGGAGAGGAGGCTCCTTGAGGAACGGCCATCTCCTGTCCTGCTCCTCTATGGTAGGGCTACAAATTGGGCACAAAAAGGGAGCGGGCAGCAAAAAGGGAGGAAAACTCTGCTGTGGGCAGTAAAACTGGAGGGTGTGCTACCCACAGTGCTCTCCTGAGCCTTCCCATGAACCCCCCCTTCCCCAGCCACCCTTGCTATTGCTTATTCCCCACCCTCACTCACGTGACAGGGTTGAAGGGCCGTTTGCTGCGGTCGGACTGCGACTGCTCGATGTTGATCGACTGGTTCAGGGCCTCTAGCTGGAGAGAAAGATTTGGGGATGTGACGAAGAGTGGAAAGCCGAGACTTTCCCCTTCCCACTGCCTCCCCAACCCCTCCTGCACAACCAACACGCAGTGCCTAACTTGGTGCGGCTCTGGCAGAGGGTGAATAGATCTTCCCAAATGCCTCTAGAAGCGAGAGGAAACCCTGGGATGCCCAGGGAGCAACTGAATCCAAATTAGAGTCCTATCTCAAGAGCTGAAGATCAAGGATCACCTTCAGCATTCTCCTGCACACACCCCTACAACTCAGCATATGAAAGATGTGGTTGCCTGATCTCAGCTCCCCTTCTCCCTGCTGCATTCGCTTGGCTCCTGCTTGCCTTCACTCCGTGCAGCTTCAGGTAGAAGCACTCTAAGGGTTTCAGGCCCTCGGGGGTCTTCACATACTTGGGATCTCCAAGCATGCCGATGTAGACCGTGACCTGGAAGTGATTCTTCTTCTGGCACACAAAGGCATCGTCGCCCACAGAGAAGTTGAACCCTTTGTCAGCATCCACGCGGTAGGTGAGCATGGGGCTGTGGAAAAGGCAGCAGACATTAGGCCAGAGCCCCGAGCACATCACGAGAGGCTAAGCTCCCAGCTACAGAGGCAGTGCAGGGCCTGTGGGGCACGGCACGTGGCAACACCGAGGCCAGGGATCCCACAGGCCCATTGGTTTTACCCACCACATTCTTGATGTTGCCCACATGCCTAGTTCCTGTGCAATCAGCAAGGTCTGAGTGGGAGGAGGAGGATGCTGCTGCCCGGCCAACACACACCAGCTGGGTTGGTTTAATCTCCATCTCCTTAATGGGCTGGTTGCCACGGGAATGAGGGAAATATGTGGCCTTTAAGCAAGTCCCTTTTTCTCTCACCGCTGAAGAACTCAGACCAGGCGGGTGGGCCCCTGGGATGCATCTCAGCCCCTCGAGAATCTCCAGCAGAAGACCAAAATCCCACATTTTCCCCTTTATTTTTGTGCTTAAACACTCAGAAGGCAAAAGGCGGCTCAGTCTGGCCTCTGATTTCAGCCTTAAAACTCACTGAGCACTTTTCTACAGGAGGGTTAATGTTGGAGGAGATTGGGGGGCCCATTCCCAGTAACACTGGGATGCAACTCCTCATCTCCTGCACCCAAGGGACTATGCAGACTCTGAACACAGGCCAGATGGTGGAAGCAGAGCACTATCTTAGTCCAGAAGCACGAAAGGAATTCCATTCTACTGCTGCTTACCTCCCAGCCTTAGCCATAAGGTCTGGTCTCAGGAGCCAGAGCTTTATCAGGCCCCAGGATCCTCTGTGCTCACCCAGGGATGGAGGAACCCTTTTCCCATTTGCTTTTACCCCTCTGCCACCTCAGCTGTTTCCACTTGAAGGCAGGTTGTACTTCCAAACCACATCTGCTTCAAAACCATGCTCTGGTTAACATCACTCAAACTGATGGCTGCTAAGCATATGCCAAAACAGAGGAAGACTGTCAGGCTGAGTCTCATTCCCTGAGCTCCCAAAGGACTCAGGCTGTGATCAGTGTCACCCCCCAACATGGGGTGCACAGGAGGGCATCTCCACTGCCACACATCCTAGCTTTCATCTTAACCCACGGGGAACGCAGCCAGCATGGGGACCTGGGTGTCTCTGTCACCCCATCCCTGTGCTCGGAGGCTGGGGAAGGCAGGAGTAGCTCCTAGGGTCAGGAACAACAGCAGCCAATGGTTTGGGGACAGCGAGAGCAAGGCTAGCTTCCAATGAGCGTGAGGGCCAGAGGGCAAAACATCAGGAAGAAAAGGTCGAGGGTCAAATGGATTATTTTGGGCAGAACGCCCCGCTGACAAAAGCAGATTAACACAGGGCTCGGAAGGCCAGGATCAGAGGAGAGGAGGTTTCAGGGGTTACCAACTCCTCATGCTGGGACCCACACTTATGGGAGTGGGGAGTGCTCTTGTCCTCTAAGGGAAGAAAAGTGTCTCTGATAATGAGGGGATCAGCATTCACATCTGTTGCAGAAAACAGGATTGTCAGAGGGAAGTTCTTATGCCATCAGCTTTCTTTACGCAAGGAAATTCTCCTCCACCTCTTTCCTATTCCAGATTCCCCATTGTTTCAACCATTCCTAAGCCATCATGTCTGGAATGCCCCATAGCTGAGGGTCTGCTCAGTAATTTCATGCTTTGTTCTCCTTCCAGGCTTCCAGCACCATCTCAACCCATATTCACCAACACCTGAAATACATTCAGGACTGGACCACATCAGGCTGCTCTCTGTCCCCTGTGCGCTCTGCAGCTGTTGGTGCTGGCTGTAGGGTCGCTTATTCCAAACCAGGCTTCCAAAAGCTTGCTTGATGGGAAGAGACTGCAGTGCTAGCCTTCCCCTCAAACTGCCTTACCTCAAACTGTAAATACTTGGGGAGAGAGAGGAGGGAGCCTGCTGGTATTTATCAGAGTGCACTGTCAGAGAGATGGATTACTTCTGCTCCTGAGAGTAAATTAGTGAGCTGCCTGGTTCCAGGCCTCTTTGGCACCGCTGCTGGAAACCACCTAACCCTTTTGAAGGTTCAGCAAGTCTGAAACCACAAAATCAGTGCAAAAGGCCAAGGAGAAACATACTATCAATAAAACTAATCTGGAGACTCAGGTCTCCTTCAAGCAACACAGATTCCTCTGCCCACGTAACCAAAGCCTGACATAAACCAAGCATGCTAAGGCACAGATTTCCAGGCACCTCCACTCCAATCCATAAAGGAGCCCTTCTTTCCTCCCTCTGTCCTCTCTTCAACTTCCTTAACTCAAACTGCTCCTAAGGAAACTACAGCCTACAGTCCCACAACCATACCTGCAGGCCTGGAGAGCTCAGCTCCCTTTGCTCTTCTCCTGGTTACAGCCCCTGGGCACAAGGAATGTAACCATCCTATGACAAGGTTCACTGGCACCAGGCACATCTCTCAGAAGGCAGAAAAGCTACCCAGGAACCACAGAATTTGCTCAGGTTGTCCCTGTGTTAAACCCAGCTCAACAGCTGGGAAGGAGCCTGGCTCTGAGACAGCCCAGATCAGCAGTACATGAGAAATGGCTGACAGGCATGGAAGGATACACCTGAGGAACAAAAAATCTTTTGGTACTGGTTACCAGTGCCTTCATCAAGAGCAGCACGAGTAGGAAATGACGGAAGAAAAGGCCTCCTCACATCTCTGAGGCAGAACCAGAGGAAGATCAAGCACTACAAACCTGAGAAATCTGCCTCCACGGGGGCTGCCAGCACTTGTCTTGCTCCATGGAGAAACACAGGCTGTGTTTCTGGATGCAGGTTTTTCACCATATACCCAGGTGGGCCTACAGCCTTTGAGAACTCAGCCTCCTGTACAGGGCACACAGCTGCTTGTTGGGTGCAGCAGTCACTGCTGAAACGCTGGCGAGCTCTTGAAACCACACTGGGATAAGAAACTCAACGGTTTCCTATGGGCTGGTGGTTCAGCCTCTCTCCTTAACATGCCTTTCTGGCCTTGTCTGGAGAGCAAGGGCAGGAAAAAATCAGGTGATTCAGATGATTCAGATTCCTGGGGCTGTGAATAGGTTGTGGGCACGTGGATCACAGGAGAGAAAATATGCTTCCCCTAGGGGCAGGAAACCATAACAGCACATATAAAGTGCATGACAACTAAAAACAGGCTGGGAA
This sequence comes from Tetrao urogallus, assembly GCF_951394365.1. NCBI lineage: Eukaryota > Metazoa > Chordata > Aves > Galliformes > Phasianidae > Tetrao > Tetrao urogallus. The sequence goes on from NC_136819.1 coordinate 6,862,393, forward strand.
GGGCTGGCTCTTGCTTAACGATCCCAGAGGAAACTAACGTGGAAGTACTCACAGGTCTCAAAGAGACACTCATTTGTTGAGTGCACCAAAAAGAAAGAAAGAGAATCCTGCCTGCTGAAACATTAGTTGGTTGTCCAAAAAAAAAAAAAAAAAAAGAGGGAAAAAAAGCCCTTGTAGAAGAAGAGAAAGTTGAGAAAGTTGAGCTTGTGCAGTTCCTCCCAGCTCTATTCTGCTGCAGTGCTGCACCAAGACACCCATTTAAATGATCTCCTACTTAGAAAGAGACGTGGTCTCAGCTTGCACAACCTCTCCTGGAGCTACCTGACTGCTGAGCTGCCACAAAGACGGAAGAGATCCCTGAGCTTACGTGCTGCAGAAAATGCAGCTTATCAATCCTTCATCTCTTCTTTTGGGTCGAATCCAGCACCACAGCAAACCACACGGGGGTTCCTAAAATTGAGCAAAGCCATTTCAAAGGAATTTAGCCATTACGCAACTGGGCCACGACCTAAATGCAGCACAAGTAGGTTTGCTGTGGCTTCCATCCTAAATCCTAAAAGCAGGAATTAACAAGTGACCCCGAGCACAGAGCTGAGGAAGGTGGTAGGACAGGGTTGGGTTTACAGGAGTTGAAAGCTGCACTCTGCAGCACTCCAATGACTGCAGTGCAGTGTTAGTGTGCCTGTGCAATATCAGGGCGTGCAACAAACCTCTTCACAGGAGCTGTGACGTGTTTCAGGTGAGAAACACCTGAAACATGTTTACCAGTATGGGTAAACAGAGAGATGGAAGGCAAAGGAGGGCTCATTGTGTCAAAGAGAAAACTGAGGTCACGTACAGAGCTTATTGGACCCTGCTGACTACAAAAGGTGTGTTTGTGCTTCCGTCACAAAGGGAAACTCCTGCTGGCACTGATAGCAGATGAGAGGCCACTCTTGGGACCAGGAAGGTGGCTTTATCAGGTGGGAAAAGCTCAGTGCTGTAGCTGCCCAGTGATGTCCAGGCCCTGGCTGAAAACCAAGCACTAAAGATGAGAAAACAGTTTGGCAAAGGAAGCACATTGGGAAGCTGCCAGGCCACGACACACTAAAGAAAAGATTCACACTGCAGAGGAAACAAAGTTGAAGCAGAGGTCTGCAGAGGACTATGGAAACAGTTTGGTAAAACAGAAGCAAACACCTTCCAAACTTAAGCCTCTCCTGCTGTGGCTAGGAAAACAGCCACAAATATGGCCTTTGCAAATGGCAGGGTGTCACCAAAGAAGTAACCATCAGTCACGTCTCTGCAGAGCTCTCAAGCCACACGTCCTTGTCCTACCTTGAGCACCATCTGGGCAAGCTATGATGACAGCCCTGGGTTATTTGGCATCGCAAGCAGAGCACTCCATCCTTCATGTCCCCCAGGAGGACCCTACCAGCCTCTGGCTGTCCAGAAAGAGAAGGAAGGGAAACAGGGCAGTCTGCTTAGTTCCTGGAAGCCTGCCTGCTGCCTGCCTGCTCTCAGTCACCTCTGAGGAATGTAGGGAGGATCCAGAGTGGGTTCCTCCTGAGCACTGTTTCCTACAAGGCTTGTTCACACTCTGCCTCCACCCTCTACCCCAGCTTTCCTCTCTGCCTGCACTCCTGGTCTCTCCACCCCTCCTAGTTTTCCAGCTACCCTCCAACCTTTCCGTCTTTCTTTCTCTCTTCTCCTCCACCCATCAACCACTCCTCCTCCTCAGGCTCCTCTCTGCACTGCTCTCAACGCGTGCTGAAGTGGCTCTGGATTATCCCCAGTCATTCCTGCTATGCATTGTCCTGGAAATCCTAATGCACCTTTTAAAACCCTGGAGCTTTTAAAACCATGGAGCTTTAAAACCCCCTGGAGCCTGGCCAGGGGGAAAGCGTGCTGCACATCCACACGGTGCTCAGGCATAAGGTGTATTTGCCACAAGAATCCCCCAGTGGCAGCCCAAGGTCTGAGTGGCTGCCTCCAATGCTGCTGAACTGTTGAATCCTGCAGAACCAGACCCATTCCTTAATCCCCCACCGTTCACTCAGAAATGCAGAGAAACCTTCCCAAAGACCTTCCCAATGGCAAAGGTGCAGCAGGGAGAGCGTCTCCACCACAGAGCAGGCAAGAAGAGTTCAGCAGGTGTTAAAAGGCAAGGCAGATCCAACACTTTGGATCTCCCGAACCTCAGCACTTGAATGGAAAGTCCATTGAATGAAAGGTTGGATGTGATTCTGGATGAATTACTCACAGTTCTTTATAGTTGGCATCATAGAGAGTTGCCCACTTGTTTTGCTGATGTGGCTGCCACTTTATAGACTGGTAGTTGGGGTCTAGGTAGGAGCCATTCAAGCTGTCATTATCCTGAATCAGGCCTGCAGAGGGAGAAAGACATGTTTCAGACACCCCAAAGAGGCCCTGCCACGTCCAACCTAGTGGGTGGCAACCCCGTCCATGGCAGGAGATTGGAACTAGACAATCTTTGAGGTCCCTTCATACTATGATTCGATAATTCTATGGTGCAGCATTCAGTTGGGTGCAAGCATAAGGAAGCAAGTCATCTCCTGACTGCCGGGGCATGGCAGTGGCACAAGGTCTGGAGTCTGACCTGCTCCTGGGAACTCACACATTCACCCCCAGCACTGCCAGGTTTGCATGCTGCGGAGGGATTAAAGGGATGAGAGGCTGAAAACCACATACCTGGAGAGAGAGGTCCTGGCTGGTGCCAAGGAGGCGTGGGAACTCTTTCGGGGTTGAGTGGCACAGACCCCATGCCTGGCTCCTGCTTTATCAGCCCGTTGAGCATCTGTGCACTAAGGGTGTTTGGGGGTGACTCGGAATGCTTCCTTTTCTTGGCAGGGTGCACCGGGAGGCTGTGGGATAACGGGGAGGTGACAACCCTGCAACATCACCACCTTCTGCCTCACCTACCCACGGTGAGTTCTGTGCCAGGCGTGCACTGAGCCACATCTCAGTTTCCCCTCTGTCCCCGCCATCCAGCTTTGAGTGTCCCCCCTGGGTGACTCCCACCTCAACACCTCCCCAGAATCCCCCCAAACCCAAATCACACCAAATCCCAATGTCCAGCAGCCTTACTCTGCTCCGTGCTGCTGGAGAAGCTGGTGCAGCATCTGTGACTGCTGAGCGTGGTGGAGGTCAGCTGGTGCTATGCCCTGCCCCATGCCATAGGGCGGCATCAGGGGCTCAGCCTTCATGTACAGGTCCCGCTGCAGGCCAGGGTAGTGCGGGTGGGAAGGAGGGGGCACAGCTTGCAGGTGGGGGGGAGGAGGAGGAGGAGGTGGTGGCGGCGGAGGATGCTCCAGGCGAGATGGGGGAATTACATGGCACATGTTCTCTGGGGTCATGGTCCGAAGGAGGTGAGGATCTTGAAGAGCAGAGAAAGAGGAACGCCTGTGAGACCACCGTGAGGTCTAAGCTTCAGCTCCAAGCCCAGCCATGAGGAATTCCCTGTGAGCGCTCCTCTGCCATCAGAACTGAGCTTCACTAACTCAAAGGGCACACAGGTTCTCAGGCTGAGGGAAAACAGGGAAGATTACAACCACTCCTGGAATTTCCTAAAGCGCAGGTACCCTAACGTTCCGTAGTGAAAACCTGGCTTTAAGGAATTCTGTCTGGTATCAGCTCTGCAATTCCCTTCAAAGGGAAGAAGCATCAGGCAGAAAGTTAGGATGAGAGGTGACGGCCTCAAGCTGTGCCAGGGGAGGGTCAGGCTGGATATTAGGAAAAATGTCTTTGCAAAGAGCGGCGTTGCACTGGCACAGTCTGCCCAAGGGGTGGGAGAGTCACTGTCCCCGGAGGCATTCAAGAACCATGGAGATGTGGCACTGAGGGTCAGTGGGCACAGTGGGGATGGGTTGAGAGTTGGACTTGATGGCCTTAAGAGGTCTCTTCCAATTTCTTCCAACCCTGGTGATTTGATGAACATGCCTGCATCACCGAGGAACTACATGGATCAAGAAAGAGCGGTGGGATGACAGGTCCGACAGAGGGGCCTGTCCAAAGCCTGTGCCTGGAAACAGAGCCAGAAGGTGACTGTGACCTCCACATTTAAATAAACAAAAACAAGCATTCAAATGATCCCACCTTCCTCCTCCTCTCTGTGGAATGGGATACTAAAGAAATGCCATGCTTGGGATTGATTTGACTACACTGCCATCAAACTAAATGCTGGTGGAGAGGCATGCAAATTCTCTGCAGCTGCCTAGGCTCCAGCTCAATACCAGCTCAATGTGTGGCAATGCCAGTGCATATCAGAGGGCTTCAGCTCCAACCAAAACACTCCTGGAATCTGGACTCATATATTTACTATAGAAACCAAAGACATTGGTACAAAAGTTGATGCAAGGCAAGACTCGAGCAAGTTCCTCTCAGATGGAGCAGAAAATCACAGAATCATAGAATGGCTTTGGTTGGAAGGGACCTTAAGGATGAGTCAATGTTGGCACCATTTCAGCAGCTTATTTTTATGTGTTGTAGAAACGAATGGGCATGTGCCATATGCTATGTGAGTGGAAAGCAAAGATTGGAGTCTGGCAAACTGCGCTGATCTTCTACACCAGCTTCTCCATCCTCTCTGCATCCCAAAACAAACAGTGGGAAGAGGAGAAACTTTCCACCTGGGACACGTTTCTCTGGCAAAATCACACCGTTCTACAGTCTAAATGAATAAATGTAGTGATCAAATGAGGATCTGAAGGCAAGCTTCCCAAGCACCCTTGGACAACAAGCACAGACAGACTCAGGGCTGCTTCAGGGCTTGCAGAGCAGCCCTCGTGCCTTGCCCTGCAGAGCACTGAGAGGAATGGGTTTTCTCAACATCCCCAGTGCATGTGCTGCATGTAGGGCCCTGAAGAGCTCCCTGCTGCCTCCTCTCCTCCCTAAGCAGAGTGCTGGAAGCGCATTGGAGCAGCTCTCCCCTCGGTGAGCAACTCGGCCTCTTTGTTATATTTAAGGAAGGGGCAGGAGGAATTCCAGGGATTTTTTTTTTAGCAAGATAAACAGAACTCTTGACCTCTTCCATCAAAAAAAAAAAAGAGTAAGTGCTGTTCCTGGTGAGGAATGGTTGGAGCTTGGGAAAGAGGGTGCTGCTGGCGAGGGGGAAGGGAGCCCAGGACAACCTTCCCTCCTCACCAAGGAGTTTCTCCAGCAAAGCACAGCGAAGGTCAGCACAACACGAGGTGGCTCCCCAGCAGGGAGCCGGGGGGCTGGCAGTGGCCGTGGATGGGACAGGCTCTCTCACCCTTGGCAGGGGGAGCCCCAGGTCAGAAGGCGGGGGGGGGGGGGGGCATGGAAGGAACTTACTGCTGAATGGAAGGCTCATCTTGGTCTCCCCGAACCGGGTTCCATTTCAGGGACGTTCTCCTTGCCTTTGGCTCACTCTGGGCACAGGGCAGCACAGGGAGGCTCCGGTTGCCACATCCCACCCTCCCAGGGACGAGCCATGCTGCCGATCGCTCCCCGTGTGAGTGGGTTCACATCTCTCCTTCCCTCCCGTTCCCTCTCTTGCTCGCTCTCCCCCCTTGCAAAGACCAGCAGGAGAACAATAGGCGACAGTCCAGGGATATTTACTAACTGATAATCTCCCCACGTATTGCAGCCGCCTGTTTTCTCCCGTCTGATAAAGACTGCAGAGCCAACCACTTTCATGGAACAAAGAGGGGGAGGATGTTGGGCTTGGGGTTTTCCTTATTACATATATTATTCCCCCCTCCCTCTCTCTCCTTAAAGCACTTACCAGTCACCTGCTGAGGTGAGTAGGCTTCTGATCCAGAGTCAGGGGGAGAGTCGGGTAAAGTGCTGCAGAGAAAACAGAAGGGAAGGTCATTGTAAAGCAGTTTCCAGCAATGGGATCAACTGGTCTAGTTGGAGCAATGCGTGGTCCCACAAGATGCCCATCAACCTGAGTACCTCCAGTGACCATATGGCGACTGCATTGCTCTCACCATTCCCTGCAGCCCACACTTTGGCAGCACGGAGAGGTATTTTGCTGACCTGCCTATGAGGCTTCCCCACCGGCTCAGCAGCTTTGAGTCGAACAGAAAGACATTCGTTCCCCCAAGACCTTGTGCTTCACCATGGAGAAATGGGGCATTCTAGGGAAGCTGAAAGCACAACCTGGGAAGCCCATGGGCTGCACTCTGCCGTGCGACCTGTACACACCTGAGCACCACCACAGCTGCCAGCTGTATCACTCTACCTCTGCTCCAATGGCACCAGGGGCAAGATTCGGTCCTAACTGCAAAATGCAACTGAATTGGGCACTCAGCTGCACAACCAGGCTACGGGATAGCAACCACAGAGAGAGTGCCACCTTTGCTTCCTTCCTTACTGGGCTCTTCAGCCATTCCCAAAGCCCCTCCTTGGAAATCCACTGGAACCAACACTTCCTTCTCTTTCTCCCAGCCCCTCCTCACCAGACATATCTTCAGGCCAGGGTAAATCTTCCACTGTCCTGGTACACAAGAGAACGATTTGCTCATGTCAGATTCTGGTTCTTCTCTAGTAATATTTTGCAGGAGATCATATGCATGGAAAGGATCGAGGCTCTGCTGCCAGCTAGACTGAGGAGGGGTCACCACAAGCCAAAGCTGCAGCAAGGGTGGGCAGGAAGATTGTGGCTCTAGAGAAAGCACTTGCAGTGTGCTCTACCCCTGTGCAAATCACCAGCAGTGGGGTATCCAGGGAGGTATCTTGTCTGCCTGCTTGTATCCACTGCCTTAGCAATCCCCACCATGTTCCAGCAGCACAGCACTCTGCAAAGCCTGCTCCTGCTATAGCAAATCGACCAGAGACAATTCAGGGACAACTGAAGCAGAAAGATGGGTGCTATGCAGGGAGGTCATGCAGGCACGTCCAGCCCATGGATAGGGTTTGTGGGCGTTCGACACTGAGACTGCTTCTGCCATGGAATGAGTCCTTCTGGGATGCTGAAGAAATGCTGTGAGCAAAGCTAACCTCGTTCATTTCACCCAAACAAGGCCTCCACCTCCAGCAGCCAGCACTTGCTACGAACCCTGCTTCCACTGTATGCAGTGACCACCCAGTGGAGTCCAGCCACGAAGCCACATCCCAGGCCAAGGATCCACCACAGACAAAGCAGCACATATTCCCAGGCAAATGCTTTGACCACCGCCATGACAGCCCCAAATGATGACATGAGCTCTCCCCTCAGCTACAGCAGTTCCTGATGCCTCCTTGATGGATTTGTTGTTCTCCTGCAAGTCAAGATGATGAAGCCAGCAGACAGGTAATCAGACCTGGACTATGAATGGAGCAGAGCTATGATCCTACCCATGACTTCTCACATCCTGGAGAATGCCAGAGGCACACAGAAGAAAGGGATGCCACAGAAGAGCATCCCACCCCGCTTTTGGCATGGCTTCCCCTAGGACTCATGTCTCCACTGCAACTTCCTAGTCTGGGAATAAAATAAGGGCAGATTTTATTTAGGTTGTCACACTCTGGAAGATCTTTTCCAGTTCATCCAAGCCGAAGTCATCCCAGTGGAGCTACATTACAGATCCAATTATTCCTCCTGCAAGCTGTTGGACTGAGCACGGGAAGCACCACGCCGTACTTGCTGGCGACACTAGAGGGCAGAAAGCAGAGGAAGAAAAGCCAGAGAGGGCTTCGTAGAGATGAGCAGCAGTTCTGGGGTCCTCCTGGTCTCCACATCCCCTACATCCATCATCTCCTGGAGAAGGCCCACAGCTTGGCTGCGTTCTCTGTGTGGTGCTCCCTGTCAAGGCTGCCACGTTGCTGTGCCCTCCCAGCCCACCAGCGCCGTTTCCCTCATCATTTCTCCTCCCAGTTGTCCAGTTGAGTCCTTCAGCAATGCTAAGACTCGATTATCATCTTCCCCTTCACTGGGGCTGCATCCAGAGCCAGTTATGATGGGGAATAACTTTGGCTCAGACACCGTATCTTTCTTCTCTTCAGTATCTAAAACATCAGGCCAAGAGAAATGCGTTTTTTTGCCCAACTTAGCTAACATCTTCCCCTGGGATTCCCAAGGGAACGTCCTGGAAACTAAGTTTGGTCTTATTCAGACTTATTCTGCATCTCTTCCTTCTTGAGAAGGACGATACTCCGTCCTGCCACACACGTGGAGATGTGCATCTGTCATCTGTCTCCCTGTATATGCATGGGATGTCACTGATCCTCTCCAATTCAGCACACACAGGCAAGACCAAAACTGAACAACTTTTCAGAAAACTCGTGACAAAGCATCTCCCTGTGAAGCCAGGGCTTAACACTGGCTGACACGGCCGGCGGTTAAGGCACTACGGGACAAGCCACCTCTACCCTCCAGGCCCCACCAGCCTGGAGGATTGCTGGCCTCACCTTGTGCCCTTGTCCTGCCACCCCAACCCCACTTACCCAGGTGCGTAGGAGGCCTTGGGCTCCGATTTGATTGGAGGGACCATGCTGTTTAGGCAGTGGCCACCGAGGTAGCCCTTGGGCACCGCCATGCCATTGTTGTTATTGCAGTTGAGGTGAGCACCATAGCTGGGTCCGCAAGGGTTGGCCAGGAGAGGACCGTGATGGATCGGGATCTGGCTGCCCGGGGGAGGAAGGTGGAGGGAACCACTGGAAGCAGGGTTGTTCACATGCCCAGCACTGCCGACGGAACTGGGAAGAGGCGCGCTGATGGTGGCTGAGCTGGAGGGCTGGGGGTGTGCACAGCCAGATGAAGCAGAGATGTCAGGGAAACAGCTGAGAGAGAGAAGGTGATAACCTCAGCTGCGAGACAGGTAGGTGGCACTTTCCACCCGCTACCCAGCCCTTCAGCAACACGGACGGTGCTCTGGGACACCCAGAGGAGGAGTGAAACAGCCAGCATTGTGGTGGCACCAGCAGGAGTGCATAGGTTGGTCACTTGGATCAGTGGGAATGATGCAATCCCAAAGGGTGAAAAATCCACCTGTAGGGATGTAAAGGCCAGAAGTGCCCAGGAAACCAACCTCCTATAGGGGAGGACTCTAGCAGGGACAGTGGAACATACAGGGCACAGTGACTTGAAGATTCCTCGCATTGCAGAGCTTCTCCACAGAAAACAACAGCAAGTACAGCTCCTGCTGAGGAGCAAGGGAACCACTTACATATCTGGTGAGTCCTCCTTGCTGATGTACTCCTCCAGGATGCTGGTGTCGATGTTAGATGGCTCCAGAGCTCCATTAATGTCATGGCCTGCGAGGACAGAGGAGACGGAAGCAAGAGCTGTGAGAAGGACATGAAAGGCAAAGGTGCTGCAGAGCAGAAACGCCACTGAAGACCTTCGCAGAGCCAAAACCAAGACGAGAAGATCAGCAGGTCCCGCAGTTTGAGGACCGTTGGTCCATAGCCATCTGCATCCCAGAGCAAAATCAGACAGCGTGGAGGCCAGGCGAGCAGCGGGTTTCCCTCTGCCTTCTCCTGAGGCCTCCTCCTCCCCTCTCCTGCCCTGGGGAAGCTGGGCTGGGTTTTGTTGACAGAAAGTGCTTTCTTTATCTGTCTCTCTCAAGTGGGAGTCCGCAGCTCTCAGGGGCTGCTGCCAGCCCTCGGTGCCAAAGACACTGCCAAGAAAGTGGAAGAGGAGACTTGGCCCCGATAAGGAAGAGGGCCCTTCCCAAGAGGCCCAAAGCTTGAGGGCCAGCCCTCGCCCCCCACAGGCTGTGTGCTGGGGGAAGGTCAACCGACGAACTGCGAAAAACCCCACCTGGGTTCTGGCCCACACCGGCCAATTGCAGCACTCTCCTCCGCAAATCCCTTTCATAGTAAAGACGGGCAAATTGGCAGAAATAAATCCAGCCAGGAATTCTGCCAAGCGGACAGGGTTTGTGCATGGGCAGGGGAATCTCTCCCTTGGTAATGAGGGGGAATGATCCCGGGGATCTGCTCGCAGGAGGACATCCAGCCCTTGGGGCACTGCGGGCAGGAGGAGGTGATCCTGTCCCCTGTAAATTCTGTGGCTGCAACCATGCCGTTGTCCTGCTGCAAGCTATGGTTGGCTGGGAGAGCTCAGCGTGGGTGCCGTGTCCCCCGCAATGATCCTTCACCCTGCTCCCAGCCCCTCACTACCAAGGCACCTCTTCTGCACTCTCTCCATCACCTCACCATCTGCCAACAAAACCGAGCTACAAAACATCTGGCAACCACTGGCCACAAAAGCTATTGGAAGACATGTCTTCATCCCAAGTTCTGGGCTGGGGAACTATGTTTTCAAAAGAGTGGTAGTGCGTTGGCACAGGATGCCCAGGGGGTGGTGGAGTCACCGTCTCCAGAGGTGTTCCATGAACGTGGCACTGAGGGACGTGGTCAGTGGGCACGGTGAGGTAGGCTTGTTAATGGGCATGGTGAGGTAGGTCGGAGTTGGACTTTGAACTTTTCCCAATCTTAATGATTCTACGATTCCAAGAAACCAAAAAGGCTCTTGACCAATTTTGTTGCCTTTCCCCAAGCTATTGAGAGTGTCCAGGAAAAAGCCTCAAGATACCTGACCCCAACAGGTTTCCCTTCCATCTCCAAACCCCAGCAGCTTCTCCACAGTGCAAGGGGAGCCCAGGACCTACCCAGAAAGGACAGGAAGCCCTCCAGAGACAGCAGCACTGCTGGGCTCTCCTTTTTTTTCTGCTGCCTTCTCTTAAAAGTCACCTTTGGAAGTGCTCAGCAGAGACTTAGGCACGGGGTGTGATAAGAAATGTGATGCAGGAGCTGCGTCAGCTGTGCTGCCTCAGTAATGGCAAGGCTGGGTCCAGCTGCGCACGTGCAATGGGAAGGGCTGCCCACTGAAAATGTAGGGCTGTCCCCAGCTTGAGGACGCAGGGACAGGGAACGTCCCACCATGGCTCCCCTGCATGCCGGGCTCTTATTGAAAGCCAGCTTAGGTGATTAATTAAAAGTTAATGCTTCTCCACTGAGTCACGAGCTCCTAACGACACTAATAACAGTCCCTCCTCTTCCGAGGTGGGATTAGGAGGGAGCAGGAAGTAGCTCAACACCCACATGGCACTAGAGCTTTCGTCACCTGCCTCCCCTCTCTGACGTCCCCTCAGCCCCAGGCAGCACGCTGACCTCCCTGGAGGGGCTCCTTGGGTCAAACAACCTTCCATTTCACCCCTCCTTCAGCTAGTGCTGCCGCAAAGGAGCTCCCAAACCTGCCAGCACCCTTTGCCCTGCCTTACCCTTAGCCCCCTCCTCACAACAGCACCAAGGAGGCCCTGAAGGAAAACTCTGCCACAAGAAGCAGATGCTAAACCCACAGCACCCTCCTCACGAGCAGGGCAGAGGCCCCATATGTGCGAGAATGTCAGGAATCCCAATGTTTGGACTTGTTTTCTCTGCCTTCCCCAAACCTCCAAACACGACCGCCATCCAAGCAGAGCTACTTGCTGCCTTGCTCCGACGGCACGGGGCTGCTGGCACAGCTCTCCTGGTGATATCAATCCCTGTCCCCTTTCCAGGTGCTCCATCGCAGCCCATTTCCCATCAGAGATGGGCACTGAAAGAGTTAAAGGCATCTGGCCCCTGCAAGTCATCATATTTACAGGTCTAAGAGATTAAACCCAGAATTTACCTCGAGTGATAGGCTGATAAGTTTATGGTATTTCTATTTATAACAGTCCCTCCCCCCCAATTCTTGCTCTGTTGCCTGTCTTCTAATCACCTATAATCCTGCCTGGGTCTCCTGGGGGTGGAAGGAAGGGAGAGAGAGGAGGAACTTCATTCTGGGATCCACTAACAAGAACCAGATGTGGGAACCTGGAGATGATGAGGTCAACCATCTCCCCAGGCTGGGGAACACCAGTGGGGGGGAAGAAGAGACAAGGTTGTGCCAAGCCACGCACGGATGCATGGTGCATCCCCATACCTACGAACCAGAGACTGAATTTTTGTGCTTGGTTTCAGAGACCCATTTTAGGGGGTGCTGGTTTGAATGGGAAATGAAGCATTCTGCTCCAAAAGCAGGACTGAGATGAATAAAGAGCCACAGCGAGTACCTGCCTCATGGTAGCATGGATGGTGGCATCCCTCTGCCATCTTGGCCCTACCTGCTCCCCAGTCCGAGTGCTCTGGGCAAGAAACCTGTGATGGTGCTGGAAGCCTGACTGTTCCTCCTCAGCACGCTGCTGACAAAGCCACCACCAAGCAGGGAGGATGTGGTAGAAGTCTCCAGGAGCCATGCAGTGAGATGGCACCCACAGGTTGCACAACTGGCAGCCCATTGCCACACTGGCACATTCCCAGGGCCCCACGGGCTCCACATCCCTTTCAGCTTCCTCCTGTGTTTATTCTTCTGCCCCAGAGGATTGGCTGCTGGCTGGGCTGCGAGCACAAGGAATCTGGGCCACAGCATGCTAACCAAACACCATCTAAGCTCAGGAGCTGCAGGTTTGGGATCACTTCTTCCCAGCTGGGAACAGCAGCCTCCTATGCCTCAGGATGGGATGCAGTGAGGGTGAGAGAACACAGCAGTCCTATCACTGCTCAGAGCCCTGGGGACAGCAGGATGCTTAAGGCACAGTGGGACAATCTGCCCTTTGCTCCACAGTCCCAACTCTGTGGGTGCAAAGGAGGAACACATCTCCTCTGGCAGGGGGGAATGCAACCCCGCAGCCCTCGCCTCCCCTCACATCCCAGCCCGGCATTCCTCCTCAATTAATGCTCTTTATTACCTGACTGTAACAATAACCAGTCCCTCCTGGCAGAAGTGGCTCTTGTAACCTGAGTGGGACGCCAAGACAGACCTCTCCCCCATCTCCCCTGGAGCACTTCTGGGACCACCCCAGAGCAAAGCCCTGAGGCACAGAGGAGCCCCTCCTGGGGCTGTGGGGTTAGCCCCTCTCTTGATCCTCTTCAGCCTCCCAGGACAGCCTGCTGGGGTCTGCATGGGTTGCCAAAGGGAGAAACCAACGGTGCCAACCCAGCAGCTCTGTAACTCTATATAGCTAACATACATGGGGTTACTCCCTCCTGCATGCTCTCACCAGGTGGTTTCAGGTGCATTAAGACACCTTTCTGCTCACACACACAGCACATGCCCCACATGCCCCTCACCACCATGAAGGCAGGACTGCTGCAATCAACGCAGAGTTACGGCCATCTCATTTTCAAGGACATCACCTACCCTGTAGAAGCCACAGAGCAGCTCTTCCCGTACAGAAGAGGTGGGGTTTAACCAAGACACCAGATCCTGGTACTGGAGGATGAGCTGCAGGGTTCCCAGTGGCCAGAAGGTCCCTGGAGCAACAACCGGGCTCGACCAACAGCAAAACACCGTGCCAGTGCCATGCATGACACACTGCCACCGAACCATTGCCATCCTCCAGCCCAACGCCAAAAGTCAGCAGAATCCCCACACCTCCACCCTCCTACCGAGCCCCCTTTTCTCCTTCTGGCCTGTCCACCTTCTCCTCTCTCCCTCTCCCAGCCCAACCCACGTGTCCCCAGCTCCTGTCTGCCCTCGTCCCTTCCTTCCCAAGCCACTGCTCCCCCAGAGCCCTGGGGCTGCCCACCCTGGTCTCGGCCTCTCCTCCGTCCTTGCCAGCTGTGAACATCGGCTTGGATAGAGCCATTGTCTTTTGGGCATCGGGGCCGAGGAGGAGGGGGGGAAGGTGTGAGAGGGGACACAGTGGAGCGTTTGTGCGCGTCCGCGCTGCCGTCAATGCCCTGCTTGTCCATTCATGCACTAAGATGGCAGAAACAGCAGCACCCACACAAGTGTCGCCATTTGGTGGGGTCCAAGGTGCCCGCCCAGGGGGGCACATTGCCCTGTTTGTTTGGGGAACGGCAGAGCCACCAGATAATGCCTGTATCTCCCTGCCTGGACCGAGGGTGGCGGTGAGGACGGCAGGAGTGGAGAAGGTCCCTCTGTAAGCCCCGTGTCTGGGAATAAGGCAGCAGGGAGAGGCTTCCAGCCTTCACTGAGCACCCCAGGGTGACCACAGCGACACTGCCCCTGCTGCAGAGCCACCAGTGCTGGGGCCTTTTGGCTCCCATGGAGGCTGTAGGACCACTGTGCACACGTGGGGCTTGGAGATGCGTGCCAGCCTTGTGCAAAGCAATCCTTAGGCATGAGGTTTAATGATCAGACAGCAACAGAACACAAACCTAGAGGCAGCCAAGCAACGCCTGGAACACTACGTCCAGATCAGGCATCTTGTTCCTCCCTTCTTGTTGGGAGGCAACAAGGTCCCTCCTGTCCAGCCTGGACAGCCTCCAGAAGAGGCCAAGCGCACGAAGGCTGAGCTATTTATCTAGATGGGACATTTTCCAGGGCCTGGGGAGGGCCATCACTATTTCTGAGCACCCAATATCAATCTCTTGCAAGTGGGAGTGCCGGGATATCGATGCTTGGCGTTGGTTCAGGATTGGCTCATGAGCTGATGCGTCCTGCTTTGAGTTCTCTTTAGCAGTGAAGGGTATGGAGATGCATAATAAAACGCACTGTTTGCTCATTCTGACCAGCCGTGAGCTGCCTCCTGCACTGGAACATAGCTCCTGCACCAGGGATTTAGCAAACAGCTCCCAGACAATACACAACAGATACCGAGCGTGCTGCTTGGATCCCGTGCCCCCTGCAGGCTGGCTGTGCTCTGGGTCTCACGTCAACGCAGCAAAGGAGGAACAGTTTTAAACAAAAAGAAGAGAGATTTAGGAGGAAATTCTTTACCCAGAGACCGGTGAGGCCCTGGTGCAGGCTAACCAGAGAAGCTGTGGATGCCCCATCTCTGCAGATGGCCAAGGCCAAGCTGGATGGTGTCCTGGGCAACCTCAGCTAGTGGCGAACAACCAGCCCACGGCAGGGACTGGGGCTGAGGGGGCTCTGAGATCCCTTCCAACCCAACCATTCTGTGGTTCTACGATCTTTAAGGACCCCTCCAACCCAACCACAAGCATGCTCACTTGCAGCTCCAGCTCCTGCCAGGAAATGCAGCAAACAACACAGCCTCTTGCCAGTGCTGTGAAAAACAGTCGTTATGAGGGAAGAGCAGGAAGCAAGGAAGCAACAGGAACTGTGTGAGCCATTAGATCAATGACAAAACCCCTCTGAGATCCTTCTGAACAGGCCAGCACAAGGCCACTTGCTCCCAGCTCGCCCTGCTCTCCATTTGGGAGGCAACGCTCAGCCTCGCTGCTCTCCTCAAAGCCCAACCTGAATGCTCCCTTTTTTTTTTTTTTTCAAATCCCCATTCATGTCAAGGCCTAAATAGTGTGAGGATTTCACAGCTGGGCCGTTCGCTCAGCTTCTAGCCACAACTCCTCCAGCGCTGACTGCCATCAACCTGACGTTATCTGCCTCCTGGGACCTCCCAGTGCATTTCCTTTAACACTGAATGACCTTATTAGAAACTTCTTCCCGTTTCTTGCCGTAGTTCCCCAGTCCTCCCAAGGAAGCACTGTTGGCTGAATTCACCCAAAGCAGACAATTCTGCAACTCCAACAACCACAAACTGCCCAGGGATGGGGAGCTCCATCTCCCTGCCTCCACCAGCTGCAAAGGGAGCACTGCTGTCCAATGTGCCACCGCTCCATCCCAGGGCTTCCACACTTATGGAAAACCCACAGCCATCTCCGCTGGGGATCCATACAGGCCCCTCTCCCAGAGCTCCGAGCCTAGAGTTGGCTTCAGGCAGAGCCCATCTCCAGAAGCCTGCCTCTTAAAGCTCATGTGCTTCAAGTAAAAAAAGCCCTATAAAACTTCGCTACTACTCCCCTACAAGAGCTAACTGAAAGCATTCCAGTCTGCATATTATAGGCTGGATTTCTGTTAGCGAAAAGTAGAGCCTTCGCGATGAGACACTGCTCTGCACCAGTGGTGGTGGTACTGTTTGCTAACCTTTCTGGTTCACTGGTACCATTCCCAGCTCTTCCACAGGCAGACTTGGCTTGGATGAAACACTGCAGGTTCTGGACAGCCCAGTGGTACCATCAGCTACTTATTTGTGCCTTGGATGAGCTAAGGAAAGCTCCTGCCCTGGAGTTCCCCGTTCCGCAGGTCCCCACGTTGCTGTGCCTCGTGTCCCTTCAGCCCCCCAACACTGACAATGAAAGAAGTTCTGAAACACCATTCATCACCTTTCTCCTCTATGTTTTCCACTGTGATGCACATGAAAACTCACTCCTGTCCAACTCTCCGTGCCAGCAGCCTTTCCAAAGGCTGAACTGAAACAGGAGGGAAGGCAGATGGACAGACCCTCGCTGTGCCCACCCAGAGCTCCTCACTGACCTCGGGGTTTGATCCGAACGGGACCTCAGCATGGAGAGGGCTGCTTCTGTCCTTCTGCAGTGCTGAGCATCCATCAGATTATCAGCAAGCAGCCAACTGTGCAATGGCTTGGTGGCTCTTACAGTGCCCTTTTGAAGCCCCTGCTTTGCTTTAAGCAGGTGTTTCATTTCCAATAAAGTCAAAGCTGTGCTTTTTAGGGCTTTATTGTATCAATGTCCATAACTGTTACTTGTCACAACAGAAGAGATAAGCCAAGATCGAGCTGACTGATAAACTGTTTGGTTTCCTGTTTGTTTGGACTTCCAGCAGATAGCTGTAATCAGCACAACGGACTGAAAGTCATCAGTGAGAGCTGTTTATTAATAAGCATCGTCTGGCACACATTCTCACTTTCATTACCCTCTCCCAAAAACTGGAGACACCAACAGCTAGACCATGGCATATGAGCAATGAGAGCAGTGGAAGACGACTTGATAGATGACTTGATAGAGCAATGGGGATGAGGAAGGAGAAAGAGTGGGAAGAAAGGAAAGGCGAACACAGGTTAATTCCAGAGAGGCAACAGAAATAGCTGTTTATAAGGGTGGATAGTGATAGGACAAGCGGGAATGGTTTTAAACTGAGACAGGGGAGGTTTAGGTTAGATATTAGGAGGAAGTTTTTCACACAGAGGGTGGTGACACACTGGCACAGGTTGCCCAAGGAGGCTGTGGATGCCCCATCCCTGCAGGCATTCAAAGTCAGGCTGGATGTGGCTCTGGGCAGCCTGGTCTGGTGACTGGCGACCCTGCACATAGCAGGGGGGTTGGAACTGGATGATCTTTGTGGTCCTTTTCAACCCAGGCCATCCCATGATTCTATGAAACACAACCTACTGGCATCAAAACAGACAAAGTTCAGAAAGATAAGAATGAAGAGAGTGTACCCATGAAGCCTGATGTGGGAGCCAACAGGTAGCCAAGTGTGGTGCCACAGCCACCCGGCTGCTAAGAGCACCCCTATTCCCTCCTCTGGGCTCTGCACCTCTGCTGTACCTGACAGCCTCATCTCCCCCTGCCCACAGCTCTAAGGTCAGCCTAGAAAACTCCAGAAGGTTCTCTCTACCGAAGGATGCTACCCTATGAGCTGGAGCCTGGAAGAGGCATCCGGCCAGCTCCATCCCAAAAGCCACCAGCCCATTCCTGTTTGTGCCTCCAGCTGCTCCCCCGTCCTCTGGCGACGCACACACTGGTTAATCATTCCTCAGGCACCTTTAGCTTACTGGGGTTCTTATCAGAGAGCACAAAGTCCAAGCCCCAACCAGCAGCACGGCTGCAGGGAGACAAGGGGCTTCCCAACAAGCCGTGCCGCTGCAGTACCAGGCAGGGATGCAGTGCAGGGACCTGCCTCATGCACCCGTGCGCGCCCCAGGGCAGTGCCCAGCTCCCTGCAGCACCCACCGTGCACACTTTGATCAGTGGAGACTTTCACCACTTCACATACGCTGGAGAGCTTTGTTCTTCCAAGGGAGCATTTCCCTTGGACGAACCCTGCTTTGCTTCCTTACCTTGCGAGAAGTCTTGATCCCTATGAAGAAGCCAAAGCCGCACTTGGCCCTGCTACCCAAAACCATGGACGGGCAGGTGGTGGCTTTTGGAGAAGTTGGTGGTGCAGGCTGGGGACAAAAGCTTTCTCCTCTGGGCTCCTCAGCCCTTTGGACCTCCCCAGAAGGCCCACGCGTTGGCAAGCGATTCCCAAGCACGAGCCCAGCACCAAGTCCTGCTTTGTGTCTCAGGGAGCATACAGCTCAACCTCCTGGCCAGGATCCACAGCCACACACCCTACTCACATCAACAAGTCCCCGAGGCCACGTGACAACTTCCACCTTCACATCTTCTCTCCAGAAGACCCAAGCCACTCACTGCTGCCTTCTCGCACTTTTGTGTGTGTACCAGACACAGAAATGCCTCCACGAGGTTCCTGGCCTTGGCCACCTTTGGGATCACTGCACCACGTCCAGGGGTCAGCACCACAGCCGCCTGCCCTCACATCACACCAACAGCAGCACCTCTTCAGCCCAGCAGGATCCTCCATCCCACCCCAGCGGGGCACCCTCTGGGCCAGCATCTCTTTCTGATACCTGTTGCAGGCAGCAGCCAGCAGGATCTCTGAATCACCAGCAGCCTGATCACATCTCTCCAAGGCTCCATGGCACCTTTCCCTGCCTCATGGCTGGTCCCTGCATGGGCATCAGCTCCCCACACACCAACATCAATCTGAGCATGGACAAAGTACCTCTCGCCATCCCCGACACAGCTTCCATGGGCGCACGTGGCTCTGAATCACAAGCCACCCCTTATTAGATGTCTTAGAGATCCACCCTCCTATGAGTAGCTTCTCTGTCCCCACATCCCGTCTTTTCCCAGCCAGAAGAAAGCAGGTTTGGGGGAAGCTGAGGAAAGAAGGCAGGACGCAGAGAAAAACCAGTGTGGTTACGAGGGCAAGGATGAGTGCTGTGGCTGAAGGCTCTTGGACATCCTCCTGCAACTCCTGGATGGAGCAACTCCCTCCACCAAGAAATGCTACCCGGAGCTGGCAGTGGGATCAGAAAAAAAAGAGACAGAGAGGGCAGTGAGGAGGGGAAGCTGAGCTGTGGGGAGATGGAGAGGGACCTGTACTGTTACCTGCTCGGATCCAGTGCATCCTGAGCATGGTGAGAGCAGACATCAAATCCCCGCTGCGTCCCTGCTCTCACCCTCTGTCATTTTGCTGCTTGTCCAGCTTGCAGGGCTGCTGATTGCCAGTTTTTCTATTCCTCTGGGGTAGAGTGGGAGGGCCAGGGAGTACACAGCTGCTACACTCTGGGATTTGGGTCTGCGAGGGGATTACGAGGAGGGATGGTCATGTGTTTGTGCTGTACCAGGTTCCCCAGGACGACTCTGTCACGGGCTCACTCTGCTCAGCAAGGAGCCCCACACAAAGCCTCTTTCCTTCCCCGCTGCTCAAGCCCACCCCACAGAGATGGTGACACCGCAAGGCCACCTCTGCCCTGAGCCGTGGCCCCACATGCAGCACCACAGCAATGCATGGCAAAGCTTACTGCCACGAATGCACTCAGGGCATGCACAGGCTGGGCAGGTAGAACAGTCAATGTGAAATCCATCTGCACCCCAAAAAATATTTTTCTGTATGCCTCAAAGGAAACCAGACACTCTGATCCTCTGTAATTGCACTGCTACCTCAAGACCAAGTGTTTCAAGAAAAATTGTACAATCATAGAATGGTCGGGTTGGAAGGGATCTTAAAGATCGCAGAGCCATAGAATGGTCGGGTTGGAAGGGATCTTAAAGATCACAGAATCATAGAACCATGGCTGGCTGCCCCCCAGCAGCTCAGGCTGGCCTTGGGCACCTCCAGGGATGGGGAACCCACAGCTTCTCAGGGCATCCTGTGCCAAAGCCTTACCACCCTCATAGTTAAGAATTTCCTCCTAAGCAGGAAAACAGCAGTGACCCACATCACCTCCCTTAGGGTGGCATTTCCTATTGACATATGGAAAGTGCTCCATAATACCCAATAAAACTCACCAAAAAAAGTAGCCGCTAAGGCACTGTGCCTGTGAGCACACCGCTGGCCAAAACCCTTCACTGACACCGATGTGCTCGCCGCCTTGCTGATAAACAGGGTGCTCCCTCCCAGCTCAGGGGCTCCCGTGACTCCAGCAGCAAGCACAGCCCCTGCACAGACACAAGGGTCTCACACACCCTCAATGAAAATTGCCTTTAACCTTATTATCCACCACCTTTCCCAACCCCAAATCCTCCAAGCTTTCAGCGCTTACCACTCTCTTGGGCACTCCTTGCCCAATCCCCATGGCCAAACCACCCCCATCCCTGCCCCTCCAGCCCGGCTCTGCGCATCCTTCCCACTATACATTCTTTAGCAGCCTCTTATCTCATAAATTAGCCGGGAGAGAGAGGGATCCCAAATAGCTGAGCTCTGTCGTAACTCTTTCCCTTACGCGAGCGGTAGGCAGGGAGGAAGGTAAGGTTTCTAGCAGGGTGCCAGCCAAGGGTCAGGCGCTTTCAACTCCCTCCTTTTCCTTTGATACAAAATACAAATGCTCCAGACAAACACTCCCAATGCTATGGAAAGACCAAAGCGAGCTCCTTTAGCTCTGCTGCCAGAAGCCCCAGCATCCTGCGCGCTCTCCTCCCAACCTCACACCCCTCCGTCCCGGCCACGCTGTGCCCCACTGCTCTCTGCTTTTCCCCACTCCTTCCTCAGCCGCAGAGCGAAGCCCTGTGCTTCTCACACTGCCGTCCTTCTCCAAGTCTCAGATCTCAGAGTGCAGGAACCACATTCCAGGGGACGATGCTGAAATACTGAATGCCAGCTCGGATCCTGTGCAAAGCCGCACCAAGCAAACGGAAGGGAATTCCCTCCTTATTTCAGGGCTTTCAGTGCGGGGAGAAATCTCCATTCGAGAGAAGGAAAAGGATTCCACTATAAAAAAGATCACTTTTTTTCCCCCACATGTGGGAAGGGAAACTGCAGATACCTTTAAATAAGTTGTTACATGGGAACAACGAAGTGTTTCTACTTCATCCCCATAAATTAATGAACTCCAACAGATCAGCATTAAACCCCCAGAAACCATTTAGCCCTCCAGTTCACGCAGATTCCAGGGAAGATCCATCTCCATTCTGCAAAATCAGGCACTACAGGCCTGTCACCTCCACAGAGCAAAGGATGGGCTCCACTTTTGCGTTCCAACGCCTCCTCTCCAACACTGTGTTATAACAGATGCTCCTGAACAACAGCACCAAAGGGATGCAGATGACCAAGGGAAACAAACAGCAGCTTTAGGCTCTGCAAAAAACTCTGCTCAATGTTCTTCAAAGGAAGCAAAGAGCAGAGATGGAGAAACATCCTTCAGCCATGGTTTTCTTCGCTCTGTTGTTACGTGGACAAGACATTTTTAGGTCGAAAGGGAGACAGAGAAAGAGATAGAAAGTAATAAAGAAAAAAGGGAAAAGACAAAAAGAGAAAGAAAGAAAAATGAAAGAATGAAGGAGAAAGAAAGGAAGGAGAAAAGGAAAGGAAGGAAGAAATGGAGAGGAAAAGAAGGAAGGAGGGAATGGGAAAGAAGAAGGAAAGAGGAAAGGGAAAGGAAAGAAGGAAGGAAGGAAGAGAAAAGGGAAAGGAAAGAGAGGAGGTCTCCCCGCCGCCCGCCGTACCTTCGAAGAAGCGCTGCAGAGCCTCCGTCTCGTCCACCACCTCCATAGCTGTGCCATGCACCGGGCTAACAGCCGAGCCCGCAGGGGGACGGACAGCCCCCGCGGCCGCTCCGCGCGGGGCCCAGAGCCGCAGCCGGCGCCGAGCGCGGCCGCCCGCTGCCCACCGGCCTCCGGCGACGGCTGCCCCGCTCCGCCCCCGCCCCGCCCCGCCCCGCACGGCGCCCCCTGCCGGCCGCGGAGAGCAGCGCGGCGGGGCGGCCCCGCTCCGTACGGCGGCCCGCGGCTCCGCGGCGTTCCCGGCCGATGCTCGCCGCGGCCCGGCGGGCGGAGGACGAGGGTCGGGTCGGCGGTGTTTTGCGGGTCGGCGGTGTTTTCTGGCCTTCCCCCCCCCCCGCCCCCTCATAACGGGACGGTATCTAAAGGAAGTCACAGCGATCCGACCGCAGTTCACCAAAAGGCGAGCCCCTGCCAGCCCGAGACTGTGGGGCCATTCTGTGCGGGGCAGATAAAGCGCACAATGAGGTTTTGTCCGACCCCGCGCACCAATTCAGAAGGGCAGATTCTCTGATATATATAAATATATTTTTCTCGCTCGCACAGCTGTGCAGTGACCAATTCTTCTCCGGGGAGGGGAGGGGGGCTGAGGTTTGGGGACAGTAATGGGTCTATTATTTCAGGGATGGAAAGAAAGAGCTCAACAGCCCTTTTTTTCTCCTCTCTGCCTCTTTCCCTTAAGACAATTGTTATTCTCTGCTGCCCCGCAGCCCTTGTTCCTCACACCCCCCCCACCAGCTTTGGGTACGGGCTGCGTGGGAAGGAAGCAAAATGTTTGCTCTGTGGAAATTTGCATCCAGTGTAGAGCCCAAGGCTTGCAACAGGTGATAGAGCCCAGAATTGAGGCTCCTGACCCCAACAAACAACCCCACTGGACTCAAGAGTGTGGGAATGACTGCTCTCATCCCAGTCTCATTCCTGGAGCTAATGAAAGGGACGTCAAAGATCACAGAACGGTTGGGTTGGAAGGGACCCCAAAGGTCTTTAAAGACCACGGACTGATTGGGTCGGAAGGGACCCAAAGCTCCTCCAGCCTCAACCCCTGCCTTAGGGCTCAGATCGGGCTGCCCCATCCAGCCTGGCCATCTCACGCACGGATGAGGCAGCCCTGGCTTCTCTGGGCAGCCCTCACTCCTTTGCTGGGATACGCAGAACCCCTTTCTCCCTTCCCTCAGCTCACCCTCTCTGCACACTCTACTCTCTCTATGCCACAGGGCTGGTTGGCAGCACGAGCCAAGGAGGGGGTGGAAGGATATTACTCATGGAAGGTGCGGCTTTAGCTCCCTCCAGCACTAAATTCCAAAGTTCAGCTGAAACCCAAAATACAACTCAGTGCCCCCCACCCCTCACCCCATGTTCTCAAACACAGTTGGGAGTTTTTGGTCTCCGAAACCTCAGACCCTTCGTGGTGACAAGTGAGCAGGAGCAGAGAGGATGCTGCTGGGATATTCATCAGCACGGTACAAAGGAGAGTCATTCACTCTGGGGTCATTGGCCACGCCAGCTTCAACACTGCTGATAGGGTTATCACAGATGTGTAAGGTACATCCTAGATTGCTCCCTGCCTGCCTGCTGGGAACAGCCTCATCTTCCTGCAGATGCTGCATTCTCTCCTCTTTGTGGGTCCCCAGGCTGCCCAACAGCTTTCTGCTTTGCGTTACAACTTCTCTTTGCCTCAAACGCTGCTGCAATTTCTCCCCCCTCAGCAAGCATGGCTTTTCTGGGATCCTCCTGCCAGCTGTGCCAAACGAAAGCATTTCAGAATGAAAGCAGTACAGCCACCTGAACAAAACTCTGCTTGCTTGGGCTGCCTCTCACTCACGCATTATGCAACTCCTGCCAGTTTCTAGACAAAGTGGGGCTCCAAGGGGCTCGAAGGATGGAAGAAATGCTTGGTGAAGAGCCTCGATTCCCAGGAGAGCCGCAAAACCAGGTGGAAAGACAACCACAGTACCAATGCTTTGGGGGCAAGATGTCCCACATGAACACACAGCTGCAGGAGACCTACTTGGCTTATTTCAGCAGCAACGGCCAGCCATACAGGAACGCATCCCACGGGCGCCTTGCTCTCCCAGGTGTGGGACCAGCACACCACAAAGGCAGTGCAGGTGGATCAAGCAAGGTGCATCCTCACGAGCCTCTCTACTCTGAGAGCCCCGTGCTGAGGCTGCCTGCCTCCTCCAGAATCAGACAGCAGGCAGGGAGGCGGCGGAGGATGCGGGCTCGCCCTTGTTGGATGCCCCATCCACACCCAAGGCAGCTGCTGCAGGCGGAAGCAGAGCACTGCGGGCTCGCTCGGTTATCTCCTCTTGGCAAGAGAACGATGCTGATAAATCTCTCCCTGGTTATCCATTAACTACGAGAGGTTTGTTCCCAAGATGGAGAGAACACCACCATTGATTAAAAGGATAAAGGAAGGTCGCCAACGAGGGACACGCATTCTGGGGGAGCTTTCATGGCTGCAGGCAGCAGCACCGGAGCCAGCAGTGCTGGGTTCAGGATGGCCACGAGCAGAAGCACAAGAAGCCTGCTGAGCAGGCAGAAAAGGAGCTCCTGCTGCACTTGCATCTCAAGCTTCACTCTACGGAGCTCGAGATCTTCCAGCAGCGTGGCTGTTTGTATGGCCAGCTGCGCAGCGAGCCCTAGGAGCAGGCAGGCAGCACTACTCCAGCCCTGAGGGTGCCTGCAGCACTGCCAGCACAAGCACAGCACCCTCTGCTGTGGCACTTTGTGGCCAAGGAGCTGAAAAACTATCCTTGCTAAATCCCTCCTATAGCCACCGTCGTACCAAATAGCCAGAGGGTGGTCTTGGGAATAGCAGCTCCATCCCTGCCAGGGCTTTCAACAGTGAAACAGGTCTCAAAGCGACATCCACAGTGCCTGCTGGGATTGCATTCATAAGCTTCCTCCTTAGCAACTGTATTGGAACAGTCCCTCCGCAGCATGGATTATTTTGTGTTTACACAAGGGTAGGATCCAGAGTTTAATGGTTTTCTCTCTCTGAGAGAGGAAGTGTTTATAGAAGTAATATCTTTTTATGAGACTAGCTGATAGTTATGGGTAGGAAAACAAAACAAAGCCAAACCAAAGCGTCAGGCAGGCATTTAAACATACCAGCACTTTTTACGGGCATTTTTATAGGAACTCAGTAGTTCAGCCACCCCTCAGCTCTTAACTCCCTGACAGCACTCAGTCTCTGCAGGAACAACCCCAGAAACTATTCCGTGCAGTGATTAACAGCATTATTTTCTTCCAGGCATTCCTTTTCCAGCCTGCGTTCCTAGTGCTGCTCAGAAGGCTCCTGCTCCTGTCCTGACCCTGCTCCCCCAGCTTCCCTCATTTCTCCTTCCTCCTCTATTGCTTTCCTCCATCCAGAATATTCATGGTTACGGCATTATTCATCCATAAACAGCACCAGGCATTCATATCCTGCCTGACAAACCTACACAAAGCAGTGTCCTTTGCTCTGTAGGGATGTTTCTCCCATTGCACTGAAGGCTGAGATCCAGAAGGGACAGAGCTGGCAAGGAGACCAGCACTGGGATTGTTCCCCAGGCAGCCACAGTGATGCAGCACCTCACACCACGACCCACTGCAATGAGAGAGCACAGTGCAGGCTTCCAAACTCATGCACAACCCTTTGGGACAAAACTTCAGGCAAATCACAGCTGTCATTCCCCAGGTCAGGCTTGGGAACAGTCACATACACCAGTCATGCTTCGACATTCATTTTATACAGTGCCATACAATATAGGGAAAAAAATTATATACATATATCTTTATATAATATGCTATATTAATCTGTATCTTTCTTTACAGCAATATTAGTTTAGAACTTTCATACATACGTACAAAAAGTCAAGTGAGAATGGCACATGAAGAGTGCTTTAGTTTCCTTGTAGTCTTCATGCTGGGGCAGCTCGGAGCAGGGATCCAGAGGGCAGCATTGCTGGGACAGGCAGTGATCTCTCAGCTGAGCATGGGAAAACAGGATCCTGTGCTGTTTTCCCCCCTGACTGCAAACATAAGTGCCCCGAGTCCTGCAGAAAGCTCCCTAGAAGGGCTGTTCTACACATAAGCATGAAAGGCATTACCTCTAAAGAGGCAACCGGGATCAAAGAGCAAACTCATAGCCACCCTAGTATGAGCTGTCACAGGGTGTGACACAGGTGACTTTTTCCATAGAGGCATCGGCGTCTGCTGACACAGAGGGTAGGGGGAGGCAAAGAAGTCACCATCTGCCGCGCTGCGTGGAGCCCCCACCAACAAACAGGCCACGCAGCTGGACTGCAGCTGGACTGCAGCAACACAGCTGGCACTGAACAACACGGGGAGAAGGGAAATAGCTTCCCACGGCTCCTCTGGTTCAGCTGCGATGGAGCAGAGGCATAAGAAGTGGCCATCGCAGCACGACAGCGCAGCAACAGCTGAGCTAACAGAGGGGGCTTGAGGGTAAAGAGCCCCTCTCGTACCGCGCCACGAGTGCAGGCGCCGTGCTGACACGAGCGAGGTTTATCGCTGAGACAGGAACGAGCTTGAGACCGTTATCTGGACATCACCTCCAGCGCTGCAGTGCCTGCGGAGGAAAAGCTAGGAAGCTGCAGGTTCAGCAGCTGCCCCTGGGCCAGCAGACAGCGGCCAGTGAGCACTATGGGGATGCTGATAAAGGAGAGAAAACCCCAGAAATGTGTGTGGCAGTGAGCTAGCAAATACACCTTGCTTCGGTATTGCCACGTGCACCGGGTACCTCCGACTCTGAGCCATCAGAACTGCGCAAAGGGATGGGAAGCAAGGCAGTAGGATCCCCATTTCAAAAAAAGAAAGATGCTTGTTTCTGTGCTGCTGTGTTTAATGGTTTTGCAGGAATAAGGAGCCAGATAAAGGTCCTTTCATCGTACGGATGTGCTGGGTGGGTGGGGAGCTTCCATAAATGAAAAACAAAGCACAGAATGAGGTGATGAGGTCAGGACTCATAAAGAGCAATGAGAGCTGCAAAAATGCCCAGATCTCCAAAGAGAGACACTTACCTCTGGGAGATGGCTGTTCCAGAACCAGCCTGGGAACGTCAGTAAAATCTGAACTGCATGGGGCAGCTCAGAATGTGTTATGTCCCTTTCAGCATCAGTCCTTGCAAAAACGGGTCAGATCTTGAGCAGAGGAGATTTACCCATGGATAGAGCTTAGAGGAACTTCCAAACACACTTGAGGTCACATAAACCAAAGGAAAGAAATGCTGAGAAACCTTCCCCTCGTACTGCACAGAAAACACCTGTTTTGCCCAAGAGGAGGATCCAGAACTGAGGGGCCACAGATTAAGGGCAGTGTGGGGAAAAGAAAACGTCGCTTGTCAGGCTTTGCTGTTGGCACTTGGAGACAATGTGAGGGTGCAGGGGACAATGGGAAGCGTGACAAGTCCAGAGAGAGGGGTACCTGTAGCACAGTCCTTGGCCATGCCACATCTCCACTCATACAGCCAGAGAAGAAACCATGCAGAGCAGAAGAGGAAGCCGGCAGATGCGTGACCCAAGCAGGACATCAAGCCAAGGGAAAACAGAAGGCACAAGAAAACAAGCAAAATCAACCATGAAGATAGCTAAGTGCTTGTAGACAGCAGTTAAGTTTCCTGGTGCTTTTCAGGAGTGCAAAGTGCTATGAATTACAAGGAACCGCTCCTCAACTGTTTCACACATCCAACGTGCAGTGCCTGCAGCAGGCAAAGCTGAGGCTGGCAGCATCCACCCATGCTACACGAAGAGTGAAGGCTAGGGAAGTGCTAGGCACAGATACAGTAGGGAGATGGTGAAGAAAAGAGTCAAAGTTTGGCAGCCACACAAGCAAGTCAGCAGCACTGCTGCTCTGCAGAGCAGACTGCAGGCTACCTTCTCTGTAAAACAGTTCTCCATCCTAACAACATCTTACAAGTGAAACAGGTTTGGTTCTGGGCTCTGCCCCTCTCCCAGGTGTAAGACTCACTTGGCTGGGCAGCAAAGGCCCTACTCTGAGCTGGAACTGCAGGCCTCCCAGGGGCACAGACTGCCCCTGGGAGGGAACACTGCTCACTCCTGATCTAGCAAGGGGGAAAGGGTATCACTTGAGCACTGGCACCTCACACACTTCCCCTTCGACATGGAGCACAGCCTCCTCAATGCGGCAGCACCATGAGGGGGAGCTTTGGCACAAGAGATGCACTTCTTGCCTAAATCCAGCTCTGAAACTGACACCTCACCTGCCAAGAAGCAAATCTCTCTTCTAAACGTGAGCTTTTAGGTTCAAAGTGTCAGCTATTCTACTCATTTTCCTTCCACCTCTTTGTACTTCTTTAACGTATTACTTCTCTAGAGCTACCAAGGAAGAATTCAGCCAACAAAAATTTACCCACCCTAAGCTTTGTCAACTAGAAAGAGGATCACACAATTCATCTGTGGGCTTCCTAAAGCGCAGAGGAGCTCTGTTGGCAGCAGAATAGTTAAAAAACAGCTCGGCAAAAATCCACATTTAGTGGGGTGAACTGAAAAAGAAGGGATCAGAAACAAGTGATTGCATGGAGGGGATCTCAGACTTCAACTGTCTAAGCAGAAAGAAGTGCAATGCTACAGACGGGAAGAAAGCTGGAAGAGCTTTTAAGCTCCCTCACCAAGAGGGCTGAACTAGATTTCTTTAAGATCCCTTCCAACCCAATTATATCGTTCTATAATTAAGCAAATGGCAAAGCTGATGGGTTTGTTGGGGCTAGAAGTGATCTTAGATGTCCTTGGGAGATTTTGATATGGCCAGCACTGGTGAATGTATGCAGCACTCATGTGTGCACATGACGCCCAGCAGAAGCAAGCAGGAGCTTGTAGCTCACTAGATAAACTCAGATAAAGACACCCCAGCAAGTTTCTCTGTACCTAGACACACATTTATTCAATTGTAAAACACATAGAGGAACCCAGGCACTGCTTGCATAGACAGGGTAACGTGCATCCTGTTTGGATACTAGGAAAGGGGCAAGCAGCAGGGTGCCAATACAATGACAAGGGACAAAAAAATGTGGATTTGGGGCTGGTAAAGACTGAGCTGCCTTATCCCAGTCCTCCCCGTAGGGAAACAGCTGTGAAAGGAAAGCTCTAAACATGCTGGCACGCACAATTTGGCAGCAATTAATAGGAGGTAAGTGCATGAAGAATATATGAAAAAGAAGTATTTTACAAATCAACAGCACAGATCTCATCAGCCAGCCTGAAAACAGGCTGCAGCAGGGACTAAAAGAGGGAAGCAGTATTAATCAAAAACAAGAAGCTTTAGAGCACGTTGAGGCTGGGATCACTGAACCTAGAGCAGCGACAAATCAAAAAGACACCTGGTAAAGTCAAATAACCCAAGCAGTACCATGTTCACCCAGTTCCGTGGGCTTCAGACAGAACAGCTGTGTTCTGTTTCCTCTGCTGGAGACCATGTGCCAAGAGAGATTGCCATAGCAGGAGAATCTCCAAGGAGCACACAGTCCCCAAGGAACACATACCCTCGGTGCTCTTCCCCTCCAGGTGCCCTTGTCCACTGACAGCAGCAGTTCAGTCCTGCTCCTGCTTGGGATCTTCAGCTAACAACATCCTAAAAGCAAATAAGCAGGGATCCCTGGATTTATATGTCTATGCTCACTACCAGCTTTGCCCCCTCAGTCCTCTGTAGCAAGCAAAACATCTCAGAAAACTCCTGTGTGGTTTGAACAGTTCTTAAGGTTGCAGAAATTATGAATGAACACTGGAAATATTGATCAAAAAGCAAAAGCCACAGATGCCAAGATGCATCTGCCGAGCCTCCTGGTGTCAAAAGTACTTATGACCTTTCTTGATAGCTTTATCTGCCACAGAAGTGCAGCAAGACAGGAATCCAGGGACGATGCACAGCATCAGGAATCCCATTCACCTGTGTTTTGGGTCACCTCAAGATCTGCAGGGACAGCTTTTTAGGTAATGCTACCAAGGATGCACACAAAGACACCCCATCATCCTGAGATGGTAACCAAGAAATGAGGTAGCTCCTGGCAACAGGAATAGGGAGCACAGAGATGAGGGAACATCAGCTCTACAGAAAACGCACGTGAAGCTCTGTGGAGGACAGGGCATAACGTGAGGCTCTGGGGAAGAGCTGCCTTTCTGTTTAACACTTCTGCATACTCGCACAGCAGGACCCTGCTTTGTTGGTACTGCTGTGATTAAAACAATAAGAGCAATTGCTATTCATGCAGAAGAGCCTCCTAATTCAGCCAGCACTACGTGCAAAGGGCTCGATTATCAAAACTCGCTGTAATATTATCAAAGAGGCCTCCTTCAACTCACTTCCACGGGTTGGAGGGCAGCCTGTGGCTGTAAAAACAGATGACAAATACCTTGCATCCTGTGAACACCTTCAGGACAGGGGCAGGGGATGTTCCAGGGCTGGACATCAGTGGTCTTAGCTTCACACCTGTACCAGCAAATCTGACAGAAGATTTGAGGATGTGCTATTGCACCACGAACCGCTCTCCCAGCACTGCCTCCACACGCAGTGGGACACCCCACTGAAACATCAGTGGAAGGCACAAACTCCAAGAGGCACAAAGCTTAAGGGCAGGACCCAGAAGCTGAGAGATTAAGAAATCAGAAGCAGCTTCAAGTTTCCAAAGACAGCTGTGTGTCACAGCAGAGCGAGGGCAGAGAAAGCAAGAATAGTATGCAGTACGAATGAGTGATGTAGCTACAGATTTAGGATGTGTCTGCAACTTTGCCAGGACAGAACAGGAGACCAGCCTGTCCAGAGGCTCCTGCAGCACGGCAGAGATAAGAATGAAGACACTCAGACACTGAAAGCAGGAATAATGCAAAGAATGTGGATTTACTCAGTGAGGACTTTTCGTGAGGACTGGGAACAGATCTGTTTGTCAACAGAGCAATGGAAAAACAGGAACCACCCATAATGCAATACAGTCAGAACGTTAACCAGAAGGGCTCTTTTGCTCCTTGACTTGGTCTATGGCAAGGCCAGGTCACAAATATGAGGCATTTCCAGGCTTTTCAGAGAAGCCCAATAATCACAGAGCACAGAGCAAAAAAAAAAAAAAATGCAGCATGCCAGGCTGTCTCCTGCTACAGCTGGTCAGGGCAAGGTCATCCCATTCCCTAAGGACACAGTTCCAATGGCACAGAGAACGAAACAGTCACACCGTGATCGTTTTCCAGGACATATGGGAGGTATCCAGGTCAGAAGTGACTTTCTAGTGCAATACTGTGAGCCGTTCAGCATCGGGTCACTAGTGAAACAACTTGTTCTTAAGAGGGAAGTTATCCACCTTTCTCAGCTTGCATCATCTCCTCACCATCCCTCAGATAGGGCACCAGTAGTTCCACCCAGTCTCAAAGAGACATCTCCTAATAGCTCGCTGCCAGGGACAGAGGTGATTCTTTTCTTCATGTTTGTAAAGTGCTTTGCAGATATAAAGCTCTGCCGAAGTGCTAAGTGTTTTTACTACCCACTTTCTGCCAACAACTAAAGGCAGAAGCAAAGTCCTTCCCCCACTGTATGTGCATGGCAGCAGTCTGCATCAGGAGGCGAGCTAGCCTGCTAGCCTCAGGCTCCCTGTGCTTCAGCTCCCTTTCTCCTCACAGCTACCCACGTGCCCATTTGTGGACATCACCCTTGCAGTGCTTCTTGACTACCTGCACAAGTCAGCCTTCCCCTGTGGTCTGCAATGGTGGATGACCTGATGGCACTTACACAGCTGTCTGTATGAGCTCCTGAGCCATCACCTCCCAGCAAGGGGAACACTTCTGTGTTCTGAAGGACTACCAAAACAAACAACTTGTTGCTCGGAACAAAGTGTTTTTTTATCTTTTACAGATTACAGCTAATTCAGAGGGGGTTCTTCCCACCAAATCAAGACTGTATAGAAAAGGTCCCCTCTGGAATCTAACGCACAGGGACAACATTTTACTGCCCGTTTGAACAAAAGCCCTGCATTTCTAAGGGCCCTGTAACTTTTAAAGAGCAGGGGGATACAGAATCCTACACGAAATGGAGCAGGAGAGCAGCACTTGGACAAAGTCCAGTTCATTTCTGTGCACCTGAAGTTACTGACATCAACACACAGCAGCTATAAAGTGCTCCTGCTCTGATGTGACAGTATTTGACACCGCTGTGCTCCCTGTGCTGCATCCAGGGCAGCACAGTCCTGAGCCATGACCAGGGCTGCTGGTGAGCACAGCCAGAGCCTAAGGGAACACAGGAGCCCAGGAACTGTTGCAAACCAAGCTCCTGGGAAGCGCAGCATCTTCCTACATTGGTAATACCACAGCTAAGGAGGAGGGAGTCACATCCCTAGTGTTAGAAGGAAGTTAAAAGAGGAATTTCTTTTCCAGTGAGGGAGGACACAGCTCCAATGAGACTGCATTGGTAACTCTGCTGAAAACGTTCTGTCAGTTAAAGGATTGCACAAGGTCACAGTATGTTCAACTTTCTAGATTGGTAATTTCTTTCCTGCTTCAAACCATGGAGATACCCTACTTGGGTAGCTCCAGCAGGCTCCTCTGGGCATGGAGGCTCTGCACAGCAGCGCTAGGTACTCCCACTAATGACTTGGTTGAGCTTTGTCACACATTGTGCATCAGGGAGAACGGGCGAGAGCCTCAGCTCCCCCCAGACTCAGAGCCAAACACCCCCCCATCACCCCACCCTGCTTCTAAAGCAGGAGACTTGTGAGCATACCTGTTTACCCTCTCTCCCCTCAGCCTCCAGAGGGAATGGCGCAGGGAAGAGAGAACGAATATACTTTTTGCCTAGAGAGAGCCTCCCTGTTTGCTTAATAAATACCTTCCAAAAGCTCAGCAGCTTTGTAAACATACAAGAGGTTCCAATACTTAGTAAAAGTTCATCTTTTCCCTGAACTCCCAATGACAGCGGCTGGCACTGATCTGTGATGACTGCATATGGGTAGCATGAGGACCTGGCAGGGTCCAGGAGGGGATCCTAGAGTGCCTAGGAAGCAACGCTGGGTGTCGACGAGCCATTTGAATCTTTAAGTCGATCCATCCGTGCAGCTCTGAGATGAGAATGCTGTCAGTCCTGCAGAAGCATCGCCAGCTCAGAGTAGTCCAGGCCACCGAGTGATGACGGTGATGTCCAGGAGAACCTTTTCTGGTGAAGGAGAGACATGGCAGAGGGCTTTGGGCTTTTCAGAGCAGTTTCCGTTCCTCTCAGGAGCAGCCTGGCAGTCATTGAACACAGAAGTACTCAGGGGAGAGATAACACAGTGCCAGCCCAATTCTTGCTGCACCTGGCCAGGGAAGGGGAGACTGCATTTGGGGAGAATACAGCCCCAATGGCTTTAAAAGAGGAGAGTGTCCCAGGAAGGCAATCCCCATGGAAGAGTGACGAATTGGTTCTTGGGCCAGATCTGACATGGTAGTGCAACAGGGCCCAAAGTCTCAATCCGTTCATTTCCAAAACCACTGAAATGTTACCAAGGGAGGGGAGAGGCGGGAATCTGGCCTGCCCCCCTTGCTTCTGTCTATCCAACTCTCAAACTTCTACCCCTTTGCCCTTGAGAATTCCCTGGAGCAGGGTATCTCACTCCCAAACTCAGCAGGTGCCCTGGGGCAAGGAATCTGCCTCTTACATGGAATGAGACAGGCTGAGGTAGGGAACTTGCATCTACCTTTAGTGACTCAGACCCTCTTAGTGTAGCAGGCCTTGTGAGGCAATGCTTCTCCCAGCAATAAGCATGGTACTCGAGCACAATCCATCCTCCAGACGGCGTGCCACCACCGTGTCACCCCAGAAGGAATGTTTCCAGCTGTCTCCACCAATTCCAACTGCCTGACGACCACCTCCTCTCCGAGTATTATCCCAGCACTCAGCCTATGGGATCAGCTCTCAGAGCCGCACCCCTTTACCCTGCACTAGAGGGCCGAAATCATGAGGTCCTCCTGCTTGGCAGGGCTGGTTACGTGCCCAGTGGGGGTGGAAGTCCGGATTTTGTCAGTGGCCAAGCACTCCTGGCTGCTCACGCCTGTGGGAGTGATGTCCATGAGCTCTCCAGATGAACTAAGGGGGAAGGAAGGTGAGACAGAGATGCCCGACGAAGGATCTGTTGAGCCTGCAAACAACCTCGGGGGCTTTGGGACTAAGTTGGGTTCATACTGTGCTCTCAACAGGATCTCCTGATCACTAACAGACTTGGGCATCTCCACAAAGTCACTGGAGCTATCTGATACCATCATGCAGTAGATGTCCTGGAAAGAGCTGCTTTTGCTATCCAAATTAAAGAGGCTGTCTATGAACTCAGCAAATTCCAGCACCTGCGGACTGGGGACATCGGTGAGCCGTCCATTCTGGAGGGACAGCTCCTCACGAGGGGCTAAGGAAACGCGGTCCCCCTCGCTGCTGGCCCCTTCCTCACTGCAGCGCCGCTGAGGGGTGGTGCCACCGCTGTTGAGTGCGTTGTCAGGAGCCTGAGTCTCCTGGGAGTGCTTGGAGAGGCTATCAGCAGCAAGCAGCTCTGTCCGAGAGCTGAGGGAGGGGTTCTCCTCAGGGATAGCGGGGTCTATATAAAAGCAGTGCATCTCATCCTTCTCCATGACAGCGTGGAGGCTGGGGGAGCCTCGGATGCTCCGAAAACCAGAGGAGCGCCTCGAATCGAAGCTGTAGATGGATTCGTTGTCAGAGAGGCTCTCCATGGTCGCCAGAGGGGCACGGCGGTCCTGCAGCTCCACAGACAGACGTTCCTTTGTGTCCAGGAGAAGAAGCTCCACAGGGTCTTTCTGCACAGGAGAAAGTGGCTTTGTCTCATAAAACCCCTCCAAGCTGATTTCAGAATGGGACTTACTCCTGCAACGACAAGCAGAGAACGTGAGGCTGCTTCACTCCTCAGAACCACAAGCTGCCAGAACAGCCACAAAACCAAACCTGAGGCACAGACTCCCTCATGCACACTGAGGTCACGTGTCGCTGATCTAACCAGAGCAATGCACTATTGCATTTTTTATCTTCAGGAGCAGTAATGTTCTGAGAAGAGGTTTCAAGAACTCCAGGAGAAAGTCTGAGGCAGTAAACTAGCTCTGACCTTTAGTTAATCTGGCTAGAACTCTGCCTCCCTAAACAACTGCCACAAACCTCTCTGCCCTCTTCTCCGTTCCCTTCAGAACAGTACTTCAGGATTCCCACTCTGCCTTCACTCACCTCTAAAGGAAGCAGTCGGTCTGCTCTGACAGAAGTCATCACTCCTGTCCCTGCTGTTTGACCTACACGTTTTCTGTCTTTCTGTTTTCTGTCTTTCTGTCTTCATCACAAGCTGCTGCTGCCTCGTCTTCCACTCAGCTATCTCAGCTCTCCTTTGCTGTCTCTGGCCACTCTCGCTGCAACAAAAGCCTTAACATTTTTCTACCATTTGCTGACATTTTTTATTTTTTTTTAATTTACATTTCACTTGTGCTACTTCACAGAGGCTCAGCCATGCATCACTCAAAGCACCTCACCTAGGTGCACACAGCTTCTTGTTGGGTCTCTACCTGAGATCTCTGTTCTAGAAGTCCTTCCCTTGCAAAGGAAATCTTATCTTGAGCTTATTCTGCACCTCCACCTTCTTATGGAGGCAGGGGGTAGAACAAGAATATTTACAGGAATCAACTACAAGAATATAAGCAGAACAGTTTCCACTTTATAAAATTATCAATGGTACAACAGCTTGTATGTATTACAAAAAAAAAAAAAGAAAAAAAGCTTTGTTGGATTACAGAAGTGGTAGAAATGCCTCTTACAATGTTTTTCTGTTTTCATTGTGCCTCCCATCTTCAAGTACAAACTACCTTCCCTCTCATCTTCTCACTTTCCTATTTGGTCTGCAGGTTTGCCTTCTGTAATGCAATGCTGTGGTGGAAGTTGCATGTTCTATTTTGAAATAAGTCTCAAACACAAAAAATGTGCACAGAAAGAAACCAAAAAGACAAACCTGTGCTCTCCTGCAAAACCTCAGTTGCTACCTGAAAACCAGCAGGGAGTGTCCCTGTCATTTTTTCCTGGATAGGAAGCAGTTTATGTATTCCATAAGATGGAAGTCTTACTCAAACCAATCCTTTGTATACCTCCTAGATGAACCTCCACCTTTTGGCCCTTGACAGAATAACAATGCCAGTATCCAATAGCCATGGATAATAAAAAAACGCTCCCTACAGGAATGCTTCCAGCACTTAGAACATGACTTTTCCCTCTGCCTGCTTTCCACCAGAGTGAAGTTCCCGAGAGCCAAACAGGACACCAGCTGCTCTTTCCTCACGTTACATTGCTTTTATAGTTGTTCTGTAACCCTGCCCAACATGTATCCATATTCCCAGATTCTCCAGTTTATAGAATTATGCAAGTCACTTTACATAAAGTAACTTCACATGTCTGTCTGTGTGCTGTAAGCTTATGGCTGTCACCGCTTCACAGCTTTTGAGAATCAGTGCCATGGGCTATCTTTGGCCACATCATTCACACACAGATTTGGCTGCAAGACTGCAAGCTTTGCTTTTCTGCTTCCAGGGAAAAGCCTACTTGTCTGGATAAGAAAAGGCACCTTCCATATTTTCAACTCCTAGGTTTTCCTGATCCTGCTGCACTCACAGATTCTTGAGCAACACAAGGGATCATTTTTTTTTCTCCTGGATTCATCATGTCTTGTGTCACATTAATTAGAAGTCTCATACAGGCGGTCCTTGGATCTATACTACTGATATCAATGCCCCAAGAGAGGATCCACACCCCATGCCAACAGTCCTCCAGTGAAATCCAAGATGTAATTCTTACTTTGTACTGCTGTTCCTTCTGTCCGCTGTTAGGGCTCCAGTTCCAATCTGCACAGAGGGTCCACTAGGCAAGGGCTGACTCTGGAAGATCAACTCTGGAGTGAGATCCACTTCTGTAGGGCTCACCATCACTTTTGCTGCAGAAAGTAAGGCTGTTTTCCCCTTGTTGTAATTCTCTAAGACCTATGCAAGGCAAGCAGAGGAACAGCAGTGCTTCAGTAGAGACAGCAGCTTCATTCTTCTCAGCTCAGAACTTCTCAACTGCTGGTTTTGCCACTGTGTTTCTTACCAATGCTTTCCACAAGCACATGGAAAGATCTTGACACAAAGGATTAAATGAACATATTTTGGCAGTCTACCCTGTCAGGATGTCCACGAGTGGGAATCCACGAGAGGGGAGATTACCAAAGATGCTGTGAGGAACAGCTTTCAGACCAGAACAGCACAGTAGACTTGGCTAAAACTCATGGTAGAGCTGCATGGCTACAAATCATCATTTAGCGGCAGAGACCCATTCCACAACCACTACACAAACTCAGACACTCCACAGGCTAACAGGGGCTGCAGCAACACTTATGAACTACCCTGTGCAGCTGCACGCATGGACATCCAGTGCTGTCACAGCTCACAACATTCCACCTGAACTGCAAGCTGTAACAGCCAGCTTTGAGAGGACGAACCACACACCACCCAACTTCACGTTAATACCTCATGTAAGGGCACAGAAGTGCTCTTGCAGTGAGAATTAATAAGCCCAAATCCCACCCAGAGTATCCCTGGCTCTCCAATACACACAGAGTTTTGGCTCTGTAGATATTGTGCCTACAGCTCACCTCACAATGCCACGCTTTTCCTGCCCAAACCCAGGCCTCCCTTGCATTCAAGCTCAGTCCACTGTATCACGCTTCCCCACCCTCAGACCCCAATTCTCAATATTACCTTGTTGAGCCCTTCCATGACCACATATGGGAGGTGTTCGTGCAACATTGCTGGTGAGATGATCACTTCATTAAATGCCTTATTGTCACCCCAGATAGCAAAGTAAGTGGGATCCTCTTGCTCACAGCAACTAAAAAAAGGAGTCGGGATCCAGAGGAGAAAACAAGGAGCAGGGGACGGAAGAGCAAGCCAGTGTTTTGGCATGCAAAACAGCAGGTTACAGAGACAGAAAAAAACAACAGGAGGAAAAACAGAAGGAGGAGATATTAGGTACACATTCTTCTAAAGCACTGCACAGTGACATGAGTATCTTTCTACCCTCACACTGCAATCACTGCCACCGTAAGGCAGTGAAAAAAGCCACTTCCTTCACAGATGGACTGCTCTCCTGGGAATTTATGTTCTGTTGGAACTCACCAGCACTGCTCTGCGGGATGATTGTGCACCACATGGATGATGCGGCCAGGTGGGTAGAGCGGCGTGCTGGCAGACAGGGCGATGGTCAGATCACTGGGGTGGGTCCAGAGGCGGTTGCTCGTTACCGAGTTCTCCTCAGTCTCTTCAGGAAGCTCTGACTTGGGTATGCACTTGGTAGCACCCACAATGATCCGCCACTGTCCAACACCACGGAAAGGTGGGAGAATATGGAGAAGAGCAAAAGATTAGAAAAGCAGAGCTGTCTCACAATGTACTGTCGATAGGTTTACTTGAACTGAATACTTAACGCTAGAAAGGAGGGGAAAAAAAACAGAGTTTGTGTCCCTGCTGTTTGAACCTTAGCAGAAATAATCCTGCACTTCTTTCCTTTCCTTATTTTAACCTTAAAAGTGGCAAAATCTTGTTGTGGATGTTTTTGCAGAGTCAGGGATCTAGAACAAGCACATCTTTGTCCACCAATGGGACATCTTCAAGGACAAACAAGGTAAAGAGAATCTGAATTTTTAATGCACGGAGAGAAGAAAAGGTACTTAAGCAAACAAAAATTCCCCTTATGCTTTTATTTACGCACTAAAAAAACTCAAACCTAAAAGTCAAAAGTTTACTGAAACAACAACAAAACAGAATTCTACCAAGAAACAACATCCGCTCAGTTTTTTACCCTACAGATATTATCTCTCTAACATCTTAGAATTTTAGAAACAATTTCAAAATCTGATGTTCTTTCCACCTCAATGTAATGGTAAGGAAACCCAGGGAAGAACAATTTTGCACGTTTCTTAACTCTAAAACATTAACAGGCCACTTACCCTGGAACAGCACCACCTGGAGAGCACAAAGCAGTGCCTACAAGCAGACAGATGCTGCACTTCACAGCCTGATACCAATCACTTCTTACTGGCCAGAAAAAGCTACAGCTGCAACACAGACTTCCAAACAGGCTCAGATGAAAAAACTTCCTTCTCAGTTTTTTTAGACATGTGATGATGAACCCCCAGTACACGAGCCAGAATTGCCATAGAGTTACAAGCCAGCCTGCAAGCAGAGTGTTTCTCTCAGCCCTGTCCTCTCCAGCTGCTTCCATCATCCCTCTGTTTACCTAAACAACAGTGATGGTGGATCTGAGGAGATCTGGGAGTCAGGAGAAGCCTGCAGTATTGCTGTGTGACAGTGAAACTTTATCATCACTGCTCAGACACTTGCCTTCAAGAATCTGCTCATCCTCATTCTCACCTTTGGTTTGTTACTTCTCTGAAGAACATCCAGAAGCTGCCTGCGAAATCCCTCCAGCTGAGAGAGACCAATTCTGGGAAGAGAGGAAGATGTGCTTATAACAGCTGTGCAGGGAACAGCAGACAGGGAGCAGGACAGCAGAGACATATAGTGCAGAACAATAAGAAACTATGCTACAAAAGAAACAAGAAAGCAACAGTAATGCAGATCACTTCAGAGGTGAGTTGTGCCATCACCTGGGACCAGTAACCAGGGTAAAATGCGACAGGAAGCCACTGTAACAACAAACAAGTGTGAAATGCAATAACAGAATCAGAGCAGTAAACATAGATATAAGAAGTCAGTGAACAGATGAGGGTGGTGGAGCAATCAGAGAAAACAAGGAGACAAGAAACAGTTCAAGTATAGGATGCCACAGAACAGATAAATCCAGAAAGATAGCACAGAGCTATATGACAACATAAAACATTATAGAATATACAAGATTCTCTTTTACAGCTTAACAGAAGGCACTGGAACAGGTTGCCCAAGGAGGCTGTGGATGCCCCATCCCTGCAGGCATTCAAGGCCAGGCAGGATGTGGCTCTGGGCAGCCTGGTCCGCTGGTTGGCGACCCTGCACATAGCAGGGGGTTGGAACTAGATGATTGCTGTGGTCCTTTGCAACCCAGGCCATTCTGTGATTCTATGATATAGAGAACATCACAGTACTCTTCCTACACTAACTCTACATGCCTGATACTGTACAGACAAAAACTGTCTAAGGTCACACAATGGGGCAGAAGTTAAAATAAAACCCGGGTTGTTTGACTCCTAGCCCATTGCCCTGCTCAGCAGAATGTGTCACAGGAGATGACAAGCAGTGAGGAATGCCAAGACAAGGAATGGGGGAGCTGGTTCAGAGGTGTGAGATGATAGGCAGCACTACAAAATGTGATGA
Organism: Tetrao urogallus; assembly: GCF_951394365.1. Classification (NCBI taxonomy): domain Eukaryota; kingdom Metazoa; phylum Chordata; class Aves; order Galliformes; family Phasianidae; genus Tetrao; species Tetrao urogallus. Next base: position 6,902,232 of record NC_136819.1, read on the forward strand.
GAGCACATCTAGCTCAGAGTGAAGAGGACTGAGATAACACAGACAATCACGAAGATGGCACTGGCATGTCAGGTACGACCATGAGTATAATCACAGAGGCTGGATATTCACCTTTTTATTTCATACAGGCGACTGAGAGATGGAGAGGGATATGCCTATAAAAAGGTATATAAAACACCAATGTAGGTGTCCAGGTAAAAGGTGCAGGTAACCAGGAGGACAAGTGAGAAGCAGACACAGACAGGTAAATGAGGAAACAAGACAGGTATGATCTGGGTGTTTCTGACTGGAAATAGGTGACTGGTACAGAGCAGCAGATACTCATCAAGGAATTCGGACTCTTCTCAACTTGCCTGGGCACTAGATCTTTGCCAAGCACGACTGCAGTCACAAACTCTTTTGAATATTCCATGGCATCCTCACTGGAAGAGAAACAGGACCAAGAAGAAGCAAACAGGGTTTCACTAGCAGCAAACTGCAGTTCATTCCAATTTGCCACTGGTGTCTGAGAGGTTACTAGACAATGAACAGGCATCATAAACACACAGTGCAAGCTGCTCAAGGTCCTTAGAACTTGCACACTAAGATGAGCCTGATACACACATCTCATGCCCCAAGCAACGTTACTCTGTAAGGGTGCAGCTCAAATAGAGCAACTCCTTCTTCCTTACCTGCACATGGCTCCAAATAGACTTGGATAAGGAAGTACTCTACACTCAGCACCTCCTACCACTTCTACTATCCTTTGGGAATGGCAGGAGACTATGGAAGAAGGTATTTCATGCCTCTGAGACTAAAAAGCCATCACAGAACTAAGATAGTCACCTCCTGCAGTAACATAAGCACCAAGACAAGAGGGAATTGAGGCTTCCACCCTATGACCTTGTTCTGCAACCAGCTGCCTTCTAGAGACCTCGCTTATGAAACAGCCACCACTGACGGAGGCCAGCACCCTTCACCCAGAGATGATCGTGGGCACAATGCAGATCACAAGAAAGGTGTGGCAGACAGAAGCACCTTGAACCTTGTGCTCAAGGCACCCTGAGCTCAGAGTCAGTTGAAGGGGTACAGCTTGTCCTATGCTTTATCAGGGGATCTTGGGAGGGGAAGCTCTAAGCAAAAAGCTATGGAAACTCTCAGGAAAACAGTTCTACAAAGCAATGCCTCTACAGCCACAAATGACTAAGCAGTATTATCACAACAAGGCATGCTAATGTCCAGATTCATTAGCAGGATGATTAAAATCCCTTGGCCACTCCTGGAACATGATGCAGTAACCACCACAGGAAGCTTCTAATCCACAGGTGCTTTCAAGTGCCAATTTCTTTGTCAGTTGCAAAAGGAATCCTGACAACTAGATCTGATACAGACACCTGCATCTGGTCAAACATCTCTCATTCTGGACACCTATTGGCAGAAGATGGGGAGAGAACACACCAGCACTGCACAGACAATAAGGGATGAAATTTCACCCTGTCCACCCAACTTGTGTTTCCCACTAAGCAGAGTTAAATCAGAGCTACAGAAGCACACAACAAAGTCATAAACCTGAATACTTGGGAGTGGCCACCTGCCACTGGAACCTAAACTTCAAATTCTAATACAGAAAAAAGCTGCCCACAAGCCTCAGCTCCCATCAACTGTTACTACACTTTTTCTTGCCTGCTTCTCAGGGCACAGACTATCTTTTACTGGTCATCAGAACATCACAACCAGAATCTGATGCCACTTCAGCTACACACCCCCTCTCTGCCACCAGACCTCCTGACCCAACACCTACCTCAGCAGCCCACCTGGGGGAGAATAAGCAAAGCACTTCAGTGATGGGTACTGTGGACGCAAGAGGAAGGACAGGATGGCAGCTGTGCCAGCCCCTAGGGAATGGCCAACCACAATCAGGCCATAGTGTTTTGTTCCTCTCCCCTGAAAACGAGAACAAAAAGAAAACAAGAAATTGAAGTCAGACTGGAAAGAAACTTCACAAACTCCCAAATCTGTCCCTTTTCCCAGCTGCAGGTTGTTCCTATACATGAGCACTCCGCACTCCAACTAACCAACTGCTCCTGCAATGGGAGTTAGTGATATTATGTTAGATTTTGAAATGGGAGCAGTTTTCTGCCCTCTACTATTGCCTCTTCCAAAGGTACACTGGAATTAATTCACTTCTGGCATTTTCTCTTACACTTCTACAAGTCAGTCCTTGACCTATTGGATCTTTCCTGAAAGAAAAATGAAACATATGCTTAAGTTGAGTTACACGAGATCTGATGAGCCTTCTGATGATATTCAGCTCCAGGCTCACAAATCAGAGGTCTCTGATTCTGGCAATGAAGGGTTTTTCTCATTTATTTCATTGCTAGTGCATGCTGAAAAACAGAAATCCTAACCTGCAGTTTGAACAACGGTCTTCTGAAATCTAGATGTTCCCAGCAGCTGGCAATCGATTGAGTAATTCATAGACAAAACTACTCTCTAACATTTTGTAGTGTTTGTTATTCAGAGGTCACAGTGCAAGGCATGCCTCAGACTTAGTAAGTTAATTTTCAGAAATTTCAATCTTGTTTCAGTGCAGTATCACAGAGCTTTGCCAGTACTCTGTAGGGCTTACACAGGGTCAGAGAATGCAGCTCCTACTCTCTAAAGTCTTGGGTAACCAGCTGCAGCTGTGCTCAGGCTTCCACATAAGATGAGAAAAAAGAGAACACAGAAAAAGCCACAGGAATGAAAGATCTATCTTTGTGTCATTTACGAACAGCACCCCTAAGTCAACACCATGTATGCTAGCCAATGAGGTGAATCCCACTTGCTGCATTTTTTCCCTGAAACCTGCTGCTGGCAGTTGACAGAAAAACGTGCTGGGCTAGACAAACTCTTGGTAGGACCTAGAATGGCATTTATGCTCTCTCATTTTTCCATATATATCTCAAAGTTCAGCTTCAGCCAGCACTTCATTTCCTAACCACAAGGCCACAGTTCCATCTCATTACTCAAGTTCTCTCGTCCCCTGTTTGAGTTAGGCCTAGCTAGTTAACTACATTACATTACATAGAAATCAGACCCACCATACATCCAAGCCAGCTCTGAACAAAACCAAACAGGATACCTAGCATCACACAGAGAAGCCAGCCTAAGTACTCAGCCAGCACTCCCTTACCCGTCAGACAGCAAGGACAGAAGAAAACACCCCTGTAAGTAACAGCTCACTGAACAAATCCAATCTTCCTTTTCTAGGCAGAGAGGAATAAAGCACCATATAAAGAAGATCAGTGCCTCCGTACCTCCTATGTACACCTACCAACACCCCAAGGCAGCCACTGCAGTGCTAACTGGTACGGCACCAGTTCCATGGAGCATCAAGCCTTTCACTCTTCTCTTTTTCACTACCACTAATTTCCCATGGGCCTGCTCAGGCCAAGGCACTCTATGGGCATGAAAAAAGGACAGCTGTCTGGCAGCAGGGAATCAGGCAGTGCAGAAAACGTCCTCTGCTGGGAGGTTGACAGTCTATTACTGACATGCAAGCTAAGGTAAGCATCTTAACACCTCTCTCGAGTCCTCTTATGATAGAGAGCTAAAGGAAATGTGTGCACACAGACAGGCAGCGTGACATCCCACTGCTGTCTCCATAGAAGATCTCCATCAAGATGGGATTTTAGTTCCTCTTGATTTGTTTTTAATGTTCCCTGTCCTGCATGGCCACCAAATGGGACTTCCTGTCTGAGAAAAAAATATCAGGAGCTCCGCAGTACTCTTGGGAAGAAGGCCCCAGAAGAAAAAGGAGTAAGTAACAAGAGGCCTGTCTGGAAAGCCAGAGAGATAGGAATTGAGATTTGAGAAATTAGTACAATAGAAGGAAATCTCATCTTCTGTACGGTCCGTGGTGATAAAATAAAGCTAATGCTCACCAAGTCTCGTCCGAAGGCTTGAGAAAGCACCATCTCTTGCTCCAGTTTCTTCTTGATGTACTCAGCAGATAGCACCATTCCCTGAGCGCAAACAAAAAGAGAACAGAGTATGAACAGCTGCATATCAGCACTGGGGGAGAAGGCAGCAAACTGCCCTCGGTGCTGGACAAGCTGAGTACTGCACAGCATGTGTCAGCACTGAGGAAGAACACTGCCTCTGCTTCATGAGGCACGTGTTTTGGCTCACCAGAGCCACAAAGTGCTCAGGAGCAATAACAGCTCTTAAGTTCTGACAGCACGCATCGATCTGATTCTTGGGCTAAAGCCTGACAAAGACACAAACCACACCACTAACTGAAATGCAAGGCTGTGTGTCTTGTAGGTCAGCCCACACTGTGACCTGCAGTGGAGCAGCAGAAGTGAACTTCTTAATCCCAGAGCTGCACTCTTGCATTTAAATCTGCAAAGGAAAGCTAGCCAAAAAGATTCAGGGAGACAGCACAAACACCCAGGCAGGGAAAAAGTGGCAGTTCTATCTGTGTGGGAAAGCTGCTGATGACTGGAGGTGTCAGCAACTACTAAGTGAATTCAGCTGACTGAGGACGTTAATGGAATTTTATTTTTTAAAGGTTTTTATTCCCTAGAAGCTAAGGAATGCTGGGAGATGGGAAACAAATGGATGGCCAGGTTCTAACCATCTATCCACTCTCCCAGCTGATTGCTCCACTCAGGGTTTGTCTCACTCTGTGCAAGAGAGATGCAGTTTGGTCTGTTGCATAAATTCTTGGTTATGCTTTTATTACAGTTAATATTCAGAGGTGAACAAGCCTGAACTGCAAAGGCTAAAAATGGTGATGTAGCTCAGGGTAAACACAAATACAGAGATACTGCTAATTATCATTTGGTGATTGCAGCCCTCGCATAATGCGCACTGCCTGGGCTGGCCAAAAACCAGAGAAGACCATCTCCTCTGCTATTTTCCATCACACCCCTACCTGCAAACAGTTTAAGTACAAAGTGAATTTTATTGAGCACTGTTTAATCACAAAGGCAGAAAAGAACGCATGGTCTCCTTCAGAAAGCAAAGAAATGGGGAATTTTCAAAGCCTTTGATATCAAACACCAATCTGCCCAGCGAAGAAAAGGAACACAGGTAATTCTGCTGAACTTAAAAAGTCCCTGTCATTATCAAACAAGCAGATGCCATGGTATTTCAGGCCTGTGTTCAGCTCCCAGCAGCTAGCCAGCTTCAGCTGCATTCAAAAGAGTCTCCATTTCTGATTCTAACGAGGAGTGAATGGCAGGCGACTTATATAAATTTCTAACAAGAACTTAGGATCCTGTTTTTAAAAAGCATATCTACCTCCATAGTGATTTTACTAATGGTCCAACTGTCAGTCTTAGAGCTGCATTTTCAATGATTACTGGATGTTCTAATACAGACAGTGATGTCAATATTATGGAACGAGGCTTATCCCCACAGAGTCATATTTAGGATTCATGAGTTTCATAAGAAAAAAAATTACCTGGGCTTAACTTTCAAACCCCATGTATAAATATCCAAATGGACCAAACATCTAGGAGAAGAAAGGCAGAAATATTCTGTATTGCTTTGCAGCCTGAAGGCAAGAAACTGCTCCACAAGATGGGAAAACCCACAAAAGAGGGTATCCCTGTGGTAGAAAAGAAAGTTCTGCTGTTGCTGACTGTTTGACACACAGGTGAGGATTGCTGGCACAGCTGAGCGTTCAGGGCTTCCTCCCGCACAGCCATTCACTGTCATTTTGGCTGGTTGAACACCAGCGACCAAACCTCCATAAAATCATCACCTGTGGAGTTTTGTCCTCTGCAGGCTAACAGAATTCAGCATGGATTCATGCCCCTTACTTACAATTATTTTTAAATGAAGTCCATTATAAAATCATTGTATTTTACCTCAAGCAGTGAAGATTTTGCTGTGGTTAATTTCCACTCCAAGCTGCGACAATCTCCTATTTTCCTTTTTTTTTAAACACACCAACCCACAAACCTTACCTACAGCTGGCCCAAAATAGCTCAGAAGCCTCTCAAACTTCAGCTGTGGCATGTACAGCAACCCAAACAATCAAACACTTCCAGCTGTGGTCCCAGTGGAGCAACAGGAAGGCTCACACAAACATCAAGAGGTTTCATTTCTCAGATGTCTGATAGGCACCACATGAAGCAGCATGGCTTGTGGTGGAGATAACAGGGCATCCCAGCCTGCTGGGTAGCATCAGCAAGGAAAAGAACAGAAGCCAAGCAACTAACAGGAAGCTCCCAAACAGCCCAGTGCTTTTCTACAAATTAAATGTGTTAGCAAGGTACTTCATCTGCTTTTGTATTAAAGTTGACTTGTGGACATTAAAAATGCATCAGGACCTGCATCTCAAAATTCTATTATTTCTCTTGGCTTCCCTCAGGAATCAACAGTGCATTATTGTCTAAAGATTAATATTTATAATAATTTAAGATAAAGCAGTATTTCTGCACTTGTAACAACAGAAAAAGACATAATGCAAAAGGCAAATAAAAATCCAATGCAAAATACAGGGAACGATCTGATGTTTCATATAAGTTACTGGCACATTAACATTTCCACAGGATCAAGAGAAGAACCCAACTCCTACAGGTATCTATTAGTAGCTTTTCTGCAGATTCGAAATAGAACAAATGCCCCTTGCTTCCCTTTGGTTTATACAAACTGCTTATCACAACGCTTCTGCAAAGGCATTCTGAATCAGATGAAGGAGCACAAAACCAAGTGACATTACCTTTGACAGCAGACAAAACACTTCAGAAACGTTAGATGAGAAGTAAAGACTCAGATACCTCGATATTAACTAAGTGACACATCACTTCCTCATTTATCTCTGTTTCTATACAACGCCTTGTGTAACCACGACACTGATTCACTTTCCCATTTGGGGGAAATGAAAGAAATACTCATTTGCGAAAGAAGAAGTACAAAGTACTGTTTTCAAAAAGCCCCATCCTGAGAGTCTGAAATAAAATCCTTGCTGTCCCAACAGCACTTTCAGGTAACTGCTCCTTTTTCAGGCCCATACCCAGCTGAGCATCTGAGGACGCAGCTATCAGCCTCTAACGCTTCGCTTGATAAAGCACAGCGCCAAAGAGCATCACGCAGGCCATCTGGAAGGACACTGTGAACAAAGCAGGAGCCCTCAGGAGTTATGAGCTCGATGTCCTGCCCCGAAGGGACCCTGACCAGATCACCCACAGCATTCCCTGAGCAGCAGCATTTCCCAGCAGCTACCACAATCCTTTCGACAAACGCAATCACCAGTTTGGATTTGCCTTTCCCAGTCTGGCATTACACCTTGAGAGGCTGCCAAACTCCTGCTAATCTTAAAACTCAGCATGCGTGCCATTACTTTGCTGGACTGGGGCAAAGGTAAGCTCTCTGCTGAATTGGTTTAGTCAGCCCAGTCCTGCTCACTAACACAGACACGTGGCATCAGTCTAATTACACAGATGCAAGCCCTGCCAATGTCTGCTTACGAGGTGCAATGAATATCCCATTGCAACAGAATTGTAAAGACACTGTCAGGGTTTGATTGCAAATTCTCAAAAGGTCGTTCGTTGGAAGAGAAAGTAATTTCAATGACACTGACAATTTCGTTCTAGGTCCCCACAGATCCTTTTTGCAGCTCGCTTTTTACTACTTGCATGCTGTAATTTTCCTTTTTTTTTTCTTTTTCTTTTTTCTTTTTTAACAGAATGATTTTAACTGTTACGATTTCAGGACTTATTTGTTTCTACATCTCATAGTCGTTTCACTGCCGTTGTAAAACGCTCTTCACAACTCAAGCAGTTTAGGCTGTTTTTTTGTTCCTGTTTTGCCTATAACTAAAAGTCAGAACCTCAAAACAATACACGTTTCTTTACATACCTTATGTCCCAGCCAGGTTCCATGGTGACCCTCAACTGGAAGGCGCTCTGCGTCCCCAGTCAAGTCAGTCAGGGCATCCTGAAGAAAGGAGTCGCTGTGCTTCAGATAAATCAAACACCAACAGCCAGCCAGGAAAATCTCAGGCTATCCTAAAAGTTTGCTAGGGTGGCCAAGGGTGTGTGAGGCCACTGCACAATGCACTTACTTTTGGAGACAGAGTTCCTCGGATACTAATGACCACCTTCTTCTTCTCATGGTCCACAGCCACGTAGAAAGGAGTTTCATAAACCTAGAAGAGATGCACTGCTGTAACACTCTGATGAGACATCCTCCTTCACATATTCTCCTGCTCGGGGAAAGCACAGCAGCTTAACATTTGCTTCTGATGGGGGCCAAATATTTCTGTCCAAGGGACAGAAATTCTTGGCAGAGAGATAAAGTCTAGGGTCAGAAAAAACATCAAGTTTTCCTGTGTTGTACCACTAGAGCTGGAAGCATGCGAGTCCCACTAGGAGGGGCCTTGGGAGCATGCTGGAAGCACACAGGAAGGGGCTGCAGACTTTGCGTACCGCATCGTGGCAAGAAGTGTACACAATGTCCACCGAGGTCATGTTCTCATCCAAGAAGTGGCGCCGGATGGCAATGGCATTGCAGCCACAGCAATTATCCTCTTCAATGGTGACACTGGGTGCATAGCGGGGACGTGAGGGACAGAGACAGCAACACCTGCAGAAGAGAAAAACTACAGCCTTGAGGAAAGAAGAGGAACGTGGAAAAGACAGATTTTAAAGTGGGACGCCTGGAGCGAGGTAAGGGAAAGGAAGAGAAAACCTGCAAGCCACACTCGTGTCATCCTGACAGCAGTCATCTCCCTCATTTGCTGCAGCTCTCGCACAAAACAGCACACAACTCCTATTTCCACATCAAAAGCGGCACGAGGATCAGATGTAGTTTTCCTTCTGAGCACCAGAGAGAGCTACAGTGCAGTCAGTCTCCAAGGGATCTCTCCTCAGGAGATGCACAATCCTACACCGCTTCAACACGCAAGCAACTAGCATTTATTAGATCTACTTGTAGCAAGTAGCAAAGCAGGTCTAGAATCATCCCAGAACTACAATGCAAGCACAAACTCTTTCTTCCTTTCTTTTCCTTATGATACACTTCAAAGTGACTCAGAAGGACATTCCTCCTAGCAGGTTTGAAGAAGAAATTTACTTCTTTAAGGGCAAAAAGCTCAACTCTAAAGATAATCCAATGACAGCATTATAGAAGCTAAAAAGCTAACATTTAACATGCAAGCCTGAAGTGAACTACAGCATTGCTGCCTTGAAGTGAGCAGTATACAGCATGGCAATCAAAAAACAATTAGTCAGAGAGAACACAGCACAAACTCTGGCCAAGTCTCATTGAGGCTTTAATAAAGACCCAAATGTCAATTCTCTGCCTAACTGGGCTTGCTGATAAATCTGCTTTCTGCATTCTGAGACAGCTATTTTGACTCGGTGTGAAAGCACTCTTGTGCCAGATGAGTTCTCTCCACTGGTTATCCAAACCAAACAAAGGACTGGCATGATCCTTAGTGCACCAGAGAGGACAGAATATGACAGTGGTTTATTTAACAGGGTAAGCAGATAAGTAACTGTAAGAAGGAATGAAGAGAAGGATGTGAGAATGAAGTTACCGAGAGATGGAAAGTGTAGGAGAAGAGAAAAAAGCAGAAGAGGAAAAAAATAAGAAGTAACTGAAAAGTGACAGAGAAAGCAAACTGATTGAAGAAAGGATTCTAAATCAGGGAAAAATAGAAAGGAAGAGGGAAGGAGAGAAGGCAGAGCGATAGGCAGGACGGCCACTCACGAGCAGGATCTGGCCAGGTGACAGAGTCCACATGTGGGCTTCCTCATCAGGTATATGGGCCAGCCATAGGCAGCCAGGGCAAACAGCATGTAGTAACACACCTCTTTGTATCGCTGCATCTCTTGCTGAAAGAAACAAGAGACTCACTAAAGGCCTTATTCTCTTCATATGTCAATTTCCTCCTGTTCCCCTTTTTCTACTGTAGTTAGAGACTGCACCCTTCTCCCTGAACATCAGCATTCTCTCTACCAGCACTGGGATAGCAAACACTGTCAGCATTTCCAGGTGACTGCAGGAGAGCACTCTGATTATGCTCAGTAAGATCCTCTCCTTCCCTCCCCACCCAGTATGACTGCACATTTATGTGATTAGAGAGGACTTACTAGATGCTTAACAAAGCTTGAAGTTAGTTCTACAGCCATTCTTCCCTATGTAACAAACACTCTGCTGCAAAGAAAGGCCAACCTCTGTGTATTTTGCCCCACCCAACCCTAACTGGGGAGGGAGAAACTAGTACCAAGTACAAGAAGATGAGCTCTGTAAAGATGCTGCTTCCAAATGGGCACAAGCCATAAGGAAGATGCACAGAGAGGACCATAAAAGCCAGGCTGGGGCCAAATGCCCCAGGGCTGTCTTCTATATGCCATGCAGACCTCTCTCCCCACATACCTATGCAGAAAGAGATAGCCTGAACATAAGCAGGAAGTTAGCATTAGGTGCAGAGCAGCACAGCACAGCTGCAAGCAGGCTGATCACAGAATTGCTTAATCAGAGGTGCTGGGATTGGGTTGGTCTTTCCTCTCTTGCAAGAATATCATCTGATCAAGAGGGGTGAATATAGCTTGCCCAGTGAAGGGCTGCAACAGCACCATTCCAAAAGAAAAGCCAAGCTTAATTTACATAGAACAGACTGCAGCTGTCTCCATCCTGAGAACTGCTGACAGAAGCAGCCCAAGGAAGAAGGCTCCATCTCACTCGAGGCAGCTCCCTGCCCTCACCAAGATGAAGCCCAGCTGGTGGTACCATTACATGGAACTCTGCACAACATTCCTGGCTGCAGCACTCAACTCGTACCTCTGACTTGTAAGAAATCTCACATTGTCTTTCAGCATCAGAGTGGAAATACTACTTCCCACAAAGTGGAGGACAGACAGATAATGCTTTAAAAGTGATCCAAAGACAACAAAGCCTCCAGAAGAACAAGTACTGTTATTTGATTGTACCTTTCTTAATCTCTTTGATTATTCCAGAAAAGCAGAAAAGAAATCATTTAGAAAAAAGAAAGCAGGCTACATAAAGAAGCACGTGAGTTTGCAAGATCACAGTCCAGCGACTTACCGCATTTTTCAGATCCAGATACTTTGTGTTCCTGGTCACTGGCATCCCAGACAGAAAAGCTAAAATGTCATTGTTTGCCTGTAAGTCACAAACAAGAAAATAGTCTCTGTGACACCAGGACAAAAAATCCATACATAAGAAACAAAGAACTGGGTAACCTGGGGCAGGACAGCTTGCAAACATCTTGAGCAATCCCTGAATTGGTTCCAATTCTGCTGTTCCGATTTCCACCTGATCCAACACTGTCTGAACCCCACCTCTGGGGAAAATAAGTACAACTTCTCTGTTCACTTAGGAATCCGCAAATCCCAATGGCAGAATAGTTTGGGAATTCAGGGCTTTTTTTTCCCCTCAGGTTGCCTCTGAAGTTCTGCCCAGATGCTGGAGTCTTCTCTCCACTCTTCCTATTAACTTTAAAGAAACTGCCTCCAATTGCCTGTCTAGGGTCAAGATTTAAATCTGTATGCATCACCTAACTAGAAAAGGCAGCAAGTTTCCACCCACCTCATCCAGCACGGCGTTGCGCTTTGCCCGCTGCCGTTGGCGCAGAAGAACCAGGCCTGCAATGATGTCAGATGGGACGATGTCAAGGTCTCGGAAGAACTCAGCGAAAAGGTAGGCGATTTCAGAGTAGGCATCCTGCAAAACCCACAGAGAAAAGCTTTAGGAAGAGGAGTTTGAGTGTGGGGAGCCTCAGAACAGGACACAGAACAAGAGCCGGTGCGGCAGCAACGGCCCCAATTCTGTAGCCCCAAACATCCACAGGATTCCTTCTGGGAACACCACATCTGGTCTAATCATTATTAATACCTCTGACTATACAAAGCGGGCAGCCTGCTCTGGTGGTTGGCGACCCTGCACATAGCAGGGGGGTTGAAACTAGATGATCGTTGTGGTCCTTTTCAACCCAGGCCATTCTGTGACTCTATGAATGTCACACGCGTAGTCTCAGCTGAGACTGCATTTGCACTATGCGGTCTGCTGTGCGGATAAGCTGACCACCTAAGCATCAGGACATGGAATGCATACACAAAGGCAGGGAAGGACAATGTTTTCAGTGTAAGTAAGACAGAGGAAGTAAGCCAAGAACCAAAAAGATTCCCATCCAGTGTCACCCCACAGTCAGCCTTTCTCCTCAAAAGCAATTTCATTTGAACAAAGGCTATTCAGGAAAAATGCACCAAATATATCTTATTTAATAGCCTCTTCAGTTCTGTAACTCTGTCCTGGAGTTATTTCCCCTGGAGTTATTTCCATACTTAAGTCAGACCTCACCATCCTGGGCACATTACGGAGAAAGCGAGAGACTTCTGCAAGCTGTCAGAGAACAGCCTCTGTACCACTCACTGCTCACCACTGTGCTGTTTACTACATGATTTCAAAGAGTTAAAGTACAACAAGCACGTGTTACGCATCAGAGCTCCAGGTCCTGAATGAGCTGAGCAAGTTAGCAAGCTTTTCCAAGTCTGTCTTGGAGCACACCCAAGCAAAAGGGCCTGAAAAGAACAACCTGTGAAAACAGATCCGAGTCATCGAACCATAGAATCATTAATGTTGGAAAAGACCACTAAGTTCATCAATTCCAAGTTACTGAACAGAGAGTTCCCAGCGGGGAAAGTGACCAATCCTCTAAACAAAGACATTGTAGATGAAGGGACAGAACTGGAAACGACCTTAGAAAATCATCTAAAGCTTTAAAGCAGAGTGACACAGACTTTGAGGAGAAACGTTATTTCCCTTTTGGCTCCATACCACACAAAAAAAAAGCCAACAAAAAAAACCAAAACACATAGGGCCTGAAGTGAGAACGCTTTGGAAGGCTGGAAGTGGCTGGACTGTGAGACAACGTGTTGGGTCACCGCTCAGAACAGAGAGCTCAAAGACTGGGGTGACCCGGAGGCTGAACCAACAAAGAGTGGGATTGAGCAAAAGCTATAGCACACAGGTGATCAACATTTCGAGTGCTGCCATCGTTAACTTTTCCTACCAAGATCTATCAGACTAACCCTGAATTCTCAGCAATATTTTCATAACCTTTATTCAACACTAATGCCATGCAGCTACAGTCCCATCTGTAGAAAGCCTGGGCTGTTCACTTGGGCTGGTCTTCAGGGCAGAATCTCTCCATCTCTTTGACAGATCAGAAAGCAAATTCCTTCTCCCCCAGCAGGCTTGCAGGAAATGACCTACATTCTTCTGTTCTCTGGCAAACTCCTGGAGTGCACGATTACCTTTTACCATTTTTCACTTGCCTAAAGTAAGTTACATCATGCTCAAGAATGGGGTTTCGGGTGCCCACTGCACAGGTTTCCATGCCAGCTGTGCACCTGAAGAACAAACGGATTCCCATCAGCCTTTCCATCTTTACAATCACACTGTCCACAAAATGCTGACCCAATAAATCCTTCCTACAAGTACGCAAGAAATGCAAATGGCCTCAAATTAAAAGGCAAACAACACTAACCCAAAGTAACACTACCACCTCCTAATACTCTGTTCACAGTAAAAGCCCAGAACAAAAGTTCAGTGTATGCTTTGTTCTGAAAGAAGAGTTGCTGCTGGTGGGCTTGATGGGATGTTGCAGGATTGACTGCAGTCGGTCTCTGTGACAAGCCCTGGAGGCTCTGGGGCTGGCACAGCCGGCAGACTTAGAGCTGCAGACATTGCTCCAGACCCACAGGAACAGATTCTTGCTCTGGTGCCACATTCACTCTGCAGAATTCTATTTTCCAGCTCAGAGGACAATCATCCCCTGCTAGAACATTTTTTTTCCCCATGAAGCCTGGGAGAGGCAGCGATGGATTCATTTCTGATCCATTACATACGCATTCATTCCACACACTGTCATGCCAGGACACACAAAGTCAGAGCTTGTTCCTTCAAAGAAAAGAGCCTGGAAATCACTCAAGCTGAATTTAAAGTGGAAATTCAACAGCACAAGGAATTTGAAGACTCTGGTATCTGCTTTTATCCTGAACTAGAAATAGAAGTAGAATCCAACAGGCACTACAGAATTTTTCATTTCGCTGCTTGGAAAAAAAAAAAAAAGTTCACACAATGTGAAGTATTTTGCATTCCTGAATACTGCTGTTCCTCAACAGCATTCCTGAATACTGCTTTTGGGAACCAAGGCACTCAGTGCCTCTCAGAGCCCTGGGATCTGGCAGAGTGATGTGATGGGGCAGCCGGGTGCAAACAAAGGCAGTGCACCCCAAGGTATTTCTGCTGATGGGCAGAATGCAGCCTCCAAGGAAATGCTGCTGTTTGAGCTGCCACAGCACACAGCTCATCTCGTTGCCATTTTCCAGATGGATTTTCCTAACCAGCTCTAGAAGATGATCTGTGAAAGTCGGCAGGGCTGGGCTGCACTTCATCCAGCATGCAGTGCCACAACGCATGGCTGGATTTCTGTAGGAGGGCTACGACAACAACTGCACCCTGAGGATAACAACGTGCCCACCCACAAGCCTTCGTGTTTAAGTCATACTGGTTGCCATATGTGATGAACACATGTTCGGGTAGCCTTCACCTGTCTCTCCATTATTTTTACACAGCTTTCATCTCACTGCACTTCTTCCTTCTGAGGTTAAAATCCCAGACTCATTTCTCTTCCTATACAAGTTCATAGCCCCTCCAATATGCTCCTTTTTCTCCTGCACCTTTCAGCAGACCAAACTATATTTAGTGAGGAGATCATTGATGCAGTCAGTCCCTTGATGTTTTCTGTCACTTTCTACGTCCTTCCATGTTTTTCTGAAGGTTTTTTTTGGCCACTGCTGTGCACTGATGTCTTTGTTGAGGTGTCCTTGATAACTCCTCGCTCTTTTCCTGAGAGGTTGTAACTAATTCACAGCCTATCAGTGTATGCAAGTAATTTGTTTCTTCAGATGTGCATGCACTGCTTCATCCTTTGCTATTACAACTTTCGTCTCTCATTGATAACAGCTCCCTGGCTCTGTTTGGTCCTTAAGGAGCTCTCGATTACTCGTAATTCTGAGCAACTTTAATATTAATGCTGTCAGCACAATCCTCCACCTCAGTGTTCACCTCTACCAGGTTATTAAGACTCCTGCTGAATATCACTAGAACATGAAATCCTGCTCCCACCACTTTCAGTAGGAATGAATGGGCTGCTATCTTTTGGGAAGTGAAATCAACTCCTTACCCTGCACTGTTTCTGCAAAGGAACAATCCCAACTGTAGCACGTGAAAACTTCAATCTTCATCTGAATCCACAGACTCAACAGCAGGCTCTGCTAGCATCTCGAATAAAGCCTGTCAGTACCCAGGAGTATTCTTGTTGCTGATTCTGGCAGGTTTATATTTTTCCATTTTCAAAGTCTCTCTCCTTCTCAGGCATAAGACTGACTCAAACTAATAGGATAAACTGACTAAGTAAAGGAAAACTGAAACTGATCACACAAATTGCTGTTAAATGGTGAGCCTAAATTGATGAAAAATATACTTTTTCCACTAGTATTGTCACTTAAAATTAGTCAGCTTGCTGTAATAGCAAAGTAAAGAGCAGCTTCTGGAGGCAAGCTTGAAACTGACAATACCACTCTTTAGAGCTGTTATCTGTCTCAGAGAGAAATCCATAATATTTAAAACCGGAAGGTTAAGAATGGTTGTTTTGAAAGTCAGCTGTCCTCCCCAGTGATGTTACATCTGCATCTAAAGAGAATATCAGCTTCTTCAGAGGCTGGTGATGCATTGGAACAGGTTGCCCAAGGAGGCTGTGGATGCCCCATCCCTGCAGGCATTCAAGGCCAGGCTGGATGTGGTTCTGGGGAGCCTGCTCTGCTGGTTGGTGACCTGCACATAGCAGGGGGTTGAAACTAGATGATCACTGTGGTCCTTTGCAACCCAGGCCATTCTATGATTCTATAATTCTATTTCTGCATAGGATACCTAGGTAAGCTCCTGCAGAAATACAGGCTTTAATTTGCCCTACTCACGCTGAGAGGAAGGAAAAGGAACCAGCATAGAGCAAAACGTGAAGTCTGTTCATTCTGAGGGGTGGCTCGGCTTGCTGCTTCCTGGAGGACAATGTCAGCCCTTGCAAGCACTGCTGTCAAGGCTCACTGGACTCCTCGAGGCTCCGCATCTCAGAACGCTCATAAGAGCGATGAGGCACGTCCAGGTTTGATAGCAGGAATCCCACATTGCTCCGCTCTGTTGAGTCCTACGTATCACTGGCCACACACAGAGCTTGCTCCCTGCCAGCAGCTTCTTGGTACCTACCGACTGAGAGTCCTTTGTCCGTGTGCAGCAAAGAAAAACCTTGAGGCGGCGTGTCCAGCTGCTGGCCTGCCCTTCCTCCAGGCGGTGTCTGCAGAAAAGAAAGCAAGGTTTACAAAAAAACAAAGACTGAGCACTAGCACTAAGAGCTGTGCAATTTTTTCCAATAAATAGCTTACTTGGAAAAATATTTTTATGATATGTACCAGTTTCGGAACTGAAAAAATTTCCATTCTTTGACTATGGTGCATAACTTGAAACCAAAAGTGGGGAAGAAAGCTAAAGGTTCTCCTTCAATTTAGAAAAGGTTAAAAAAAGCCTGAATACAGAAGGTTTCACTCAACCCACATTTGGTTTATATGACATTTCAATTTCAGCTTCAAATTTAGCTAATTGGACAACCCTATTTAAAATAAGCTATTGCTGAGTTCATTCCACTGTTGTGAACTTGCCCTAGTTACTACACTTTCAGAGCGACAGTCCATTAAGCTTAACTAGCATTCCTGCAGAACAAACCTGAGATCAAGACAGGCTCAGTGTTAAGGAATTAGTTGACTTTCCCCCGCCCCCCCTCAGAAAGCCATGCTGCCTGCATAAGGATAAGGTCCACAGTTCTTGCAATGCAGGGTCACCGTCACATGAATGCAGAGCAACGTAACATAGGTCAGTTCATCAAAAAAAAAGACAGCTTCTGTTTTTCTGCCATGAAGAGCCCAAGCACAGAGAGTTGGTTGCACCTGGAAGAAAAAGCTGCTGGTAAGCAAATATTTGCCTACAACAGAAAGAGGAGATTTTGCAGGGCTTCATGGCTAAGCATTTTAAAACAAATACCCACAACCTCCAAGGAAGATTCCAAAAGTGAAAGAGGAATATGAGGGACCTAAGATGGAGCTGGCAATGCTCTGTTTGCTCCACCAAATGCCAGAAAGCTCGTGCAGCAATGCAAAGAACTTCACAACTTCGCTGCGGGGGCTGGACAAGCAAGCGTGCTCTGAGCTATTTTCTCTCTGACTTCTCCCAAATTCCTTCTTCCAAACACTGAACTTCCACATGTTTTGGATGAGTCCTACAACAAGTTTTTTTAGAAAAGTCTCAGTGCAATTAATTGAGCCATTTGTTTCAGTTTGATTTATTTTGTTCATACTGCAAGAACATAAAAGCCCACACACATCAAGAAGCCACAGATAAAAGAAAACCACAGTCCAATAGCTACAGCAGAGAACCACAAAAAGGAAGCTGAAGGTTCACATCCCCTAAATGTGACAACCAAATCGAGTTCTTTCATGATTTGAGACAGGAAATACAGCCCAGATTAAGGTGATACAAATGCCAAATTAATGCTATAGCTCAGCAGGCTTTTATCACTGCTGACCAAGGGATGCAAGAGAAACAACAGGCCCTCAGCATCTTGCAGAATCATAATCCAGAAGCAGGCAGAGAATTTCAGAACTCCCTGGAAAGGATTGCTTCAAGCAAGTGGCTAATTTCAAACTATACTGTTTGGAAGCAATAGGTTTAGTAGCAACCACGTAGGATTACTTCATGTTTCTCTTCCACGTTACAGCCCACAACATTTTGCTAGTTAACATCTGTTAACACTCCCTTCCTACAGCAGAAATCTGGAAGCAGCAGGAAAAAGCTCTCTGAAAACGTTACAGGCCTGGAAGAAAAAGCCTGGCCATGGCCCAAGGGCAAATACCTTCACTCAATTGTCTGCGGTCTCAAAACTTCCAGGGCAGATCATTTTTGGTGTTCTGTTGTGTCTCACTTTAAACTTCCTAGCAAAAAGAACTTCGCAACCTGTGGCTCAGCCTTCCATCAAAAAGAAAAAATGTGAATTAAGCCAAACAGCTTTGATTTATTGTGGGGTACCAGAGCCATCTTCCAGCTTTTCATCCACATCTGCTTGGGAATGTCTTCATTGTAATGCAGCAATTGCAGCCATCAGGCTCACAGGGCACTAATTCTCAATATTAAAGGGTAGGGTTAGCAACATACTAGAAAAGGAAAGAAAAGCTTCTTGTATTCTGCAATAAAAAGCAGGCATCTGGACACTTTTCCTCCCTCCAGAAAAAGGGGTTCTGAAGGATTCCTCTTCAAGACACGGAAATAGCACATATTCAGAACACCCCTCACATATACATTTCCAATGAGAAATGCAAAATTTGCAGGATATTTTCACACAGAAGGTGGTGACACACTGGAACAGGTTGCCCAAGGAGGCTGTGGATGCCCCATCCCTGCAGGCATTCAAGGCCAGGCTGGCTGTGGCTCTGGGCAGCCTGGTCTGCTGGTTGGTGACCCTGCACACAGCAGGGGGTTGAAACTGGATGAGCATTGTGGTTGTTTTCAACCCAGGCCATTCTGTGATTCTATGATATTTTTTAAAAGCCTCATTTTTTAGCATTCAAAATCTGATGCCCTCTGTCCTACAGAGTTACATTCCTTACTTATGGTTACATGTGTCAAAACTGCATAAGAAAACAAAGCCTGCTTGTTCTGTCCCGCTACAGGAAAAAGCTGCTGGAAAATGCCTTGCTTGGTGAAAAAAGCTTTCACATCCCCATCTGGTTAGCTCAAAGATGCAATCAATTCTTAATTAAAACATCTAGCTGCCAACCTAGAAGAGTCTGTTTCTTGGCCAAGACCAAATTTAAGAAATTTCAGGCCAAAAGGTCATATTTTGCAGATAAACACAAAAGAAGAAAAAGGCTTTGGACAAAGGTGGCTCAACCTAAGCAAAATTTAAACACTGCTAACAGGATGGACAAACAGGCTGCTGTGATCAGCACTGTGGCTCCAGGGGCTAAGAAGGATTGACAAAGCCAGTGACTAACACACAATCCAGCCAGGCGCTGCCTTGCTTTGCCTCCTTTAAGTACAGATGCCCACACACAGCACCTGACAGCCTGAGCCGCCTTCCTCCAAAATCACCCTCCCCAAAGGGAAGCAACACCTGCAAGTGAACGCTCCCTGAAGCGAGGCAGGGAGAATGCCAAGGAGGGCAGGAAGCAGGGAGCCGTTCCAGCAGTGCTTTACCGCAGGTTGTAGGTCCGCAGGTTGCGCTGCCTCCGCTTGGTGGCCCGCAGTTTGACAAAGGTCCGGCCTGTCGGGTCGAAGACGCACAGGACGGTGATGCAGACACTCAGGATGACAACCCAGTTGCACACCACCATTCCTGCAAAGAAAGGGAATACGTCACGTGCTCTGCCCTCAGGTCTTGGCAGTGCTGTTTCCTGCTCTTCTCTGAGCGCATCACACACACGCCTCTCTGTTGCCACAGGGCAGACAGAAGAAGCTAACCCAAATATTCCTGCAGCCAGCTGCAGCACAAAGAAATCTTCTGCAAAGGCGTCTGACCACGGCTAGATTACGCAGCCACGGGGAGACCGCTCGTGCAGAAGACCATTAAAGACTCACTGAAGACCCAGTGGGCTGCAGCATTCCCATCACTCCCCCCAGGAGAATGGTTGGGTTCTCAAAAGCCATTTGAGAAAAACAGGAAAGCCATTCTGAACAGAAGGAGAACCAGGGCTTTCAGACTCCCCATGCCAGACCCCTCCATGGGAACAGGGATTCTTGCCTCAGTGCAGGCAGCACAAGCAAATGAATAGAACAACTGTTCTGAGCACTGGATTCTTGAGGGAAACAAGCAGAGCATTTACAGCTACAATTCACTACCAACAGTCAATCCCCACATGCATGAGTGAATTAGCTCTCCAAGGCAAGAGATGTCTGTGCTACACATTCCAAATACATACCCAAAGTGACACTCTTTGCGGTGATATCATTGCAGGAAGTGTAGTACTGCGTTAGCCAAATGATGCCCACAATAGCATACACAAACTCAATCACCAAGATAGCTGAAACAAAAGGAACACAATGAATAGTAGCAGCATCTCCCTAAGGATGAGTAGCTGCCTTTCTCCATCTTCTTGCAAGGAATAAAAGGCCACAAGAATGGGCCCATATTCAAGAAAATGGGCCCAACATGTCTCCTTATCAATAACTTCTCCTAAGTGACACACAGACCATGTACACAGAGCTAGAAGTGCTCCTGGCTGCATTAGAGGAGTCAGTCAAACAGCTGTCCCTTCTTCCACAACAGTGGAAAGACTTCCTTAGGTAAAGAGAATCACCATTACAGTAAAGCTGGCCTAATTCAAAGATACACAATAAATAGCAGTGTGTACCCAGGAATAAGTCTACTTACTACACTTAACAAATGTTTCCATCACCTCTGACCTTTGCAGCTTTTGCAGTAATAATTCCCAACATGCAGCCTTTAAGGAAGCCCTTACTGGCTCCTCAGTTCTGCATCTTACCCTGATAAAGAGCAAGAAATTACACCTGACTATGGCTAAAGAAAAAAGTTGGAAAACACCGCTCCGAAGTGCCCATCCTCACCTTCTCTACACAGTATGACCCTGAAGTACAGATGGGGAATGAGACAGAGGTAAACAGCCTGCACGTAGCACATAGCAAGCCTTTGGTGGAGCTAGCAAGCCTGGCTGGAGCCCAGCCTAGAAAACTGAGCAGCCACCCAGTGAGAAAGAACTCAGGGCTGGACCCAGCTCCTCAAGTGTTCTGAAGCTGAGCTGCACTAGGCTTGCCTACCTTAGCTAACCTCCCATCTGAGGCTGTCAGATGTGGAACAGGAGCAGCAATACCATCGAGAAGACCTTTGTGGGCTACCATTGCAACTATGACCTTAGACTTATAAGCACTAAATGTGCTCTGTCGAAATCAGGCTATCACATGGACTGTGCCCACAAAAAGGTCACACCCCTAATTCAATCACCAGAGCCATTAAGAGTAAAGAAAAAAAGAAAAAAAAACAACCATGAAATAAACATGTACAAGACCCAAGTTACAATTTAAATACAAATCTTAAACAGAGGGAAGAGAACAGGATGATTCCTCGGACTCTACCTCCCCTGCCTCATTTAGTCTGTTTTTAACAGTGTTACTGAAGCTGTCAGGGAGATCACATTGTGCCTGGGAAGCTGGAGAGAGACTTGTTTGCTATTCATGTTAGTGATTTGCTTTTAGCACTCCAAGGTGGAAATGTCTCCCAGATAAAGTTTTCAAGCAAAGTTACCCATCTTTTAGCAAATTTTGCATGAGAACAATCCAGCAAAAACATGGTATGCTTTGTTGGAATGGAATTGTTGATTCTATCTCTGAAAGATTCTCTTAAAGTCTTCACCCAGCATAGAAAAATCTGATCAAGTTTCTGCATCTGGAAGAGAACAGACCAGGGGAGGGACAACAAGCTAAAATGGAATCCCTGACTGATGGACTGAGAAACAGTCTCTTTTCCAACCTAGTTTTTGGCGGATGAGAAAAACAGGAAATGTTTTTAGGAAGAAAAAACATATGCACTTTCAGAGAGAAGATGCAACCAGCGAGCAGGTGGCAAAACCTATTTACCTCCCAGCTCCTGGAGGCAGAGTATCAGAACACACATTGCAGGATGGAGAGATGCATTATGTGTGAGTCAAAAGATCAAGCACAGTGCAAGGTAAGTGGATGCAGATTTAAGTATATATATGTCAGGCAAAGGACATGCACATGGCCTCAGGGTGAGAACAGCCATGATTTACAAAGGCATATGCCTGTATCATAGGAAAACTTGTTGAAAAAAAGAGTGGGAGAGAGGTGTAGATGCATCTCACCGTGGCAAATCTGAGCTGCAAGACAGAAGGAGAGCATATTTTGTTAGATGAAAAGGATGTACCTGCATCACAACAAGGATGACAAGTTAAAGGTTTGCTAGAAAGATATTTGGGGCGCTGCATGAGAGTCTTAGAGCAATGGCAGGGTGCAGTATATGTGATGTATTCAGATGCATATCACATACAAGTGGCCATCTGGATGTCTTTGAGAAGCTGTGTTTGTCAGGGTGTGGGGAGAGAAGTCTTCTGCGCTAGCAGATGGCAGTGTGGAGGCTGAGTCATTAGGAGGCCTCAGGCCGCTGCATCTTACCCAGTCTGACATAGAGCACATACTGCATGGAGTCTCGGGGCTCAGTGTACAGGATGCTGCCTCGCATGCTGAGCCAGATGATTGCCATCTCTGCGATCATACAGCTGAGCAGGATGCCTAGGTAGCCTCTGCCATGGTCCACCAGGTTCAGCGAGCAGGTCTCACTGGGGTTGTACACCAGCCCAAAGAGCACCACGGAGAGGATCACAAACCTGACACGCACAGAGATGCCAAGTCACATATCCCATGGGATCATATACTCATAGAACGGCTTGGGTTAGAAGGGATCTTACAGCCCATCCAGTCTCAACCCCCTGCCGTGGGCTGATTGCCACTTACTAGATCAGGATGCTCAGAATTTGTTATTTCAACTGCTTTTTCCTGAGCCCTGTACAGTAACACAGCCCAAACTCCAACCCTGGGTAGCACAGGAGGATACAAGGAGATCGGGCCAGGCTTCCTCTTTGGAAACTGAGCTTAGAAGAGCACTTATGCAAACAACCAGAAGCTGGAAATATGCTGGTGGCTGTCAAAAATGCCCATACAAGCCTTTTAGCTGCATATGTAAGCACAAGAATTACAGCTACAAGAAGCAGAATCAGCACGAATTTCATGGAGGAATTCAAACCATCACCCTGCCTTTCTCACTTACCAGGTGGTATGCAGGAGGAAGAGGAAGACTGCTGGCAAAACGAGGTCATCGCTGCCCACAGACCAGCGACGGCGGAACACGACAATCCCTGGCATGGCTAGCGGGTCTGAGAAAGGTCAGCAGGCACGATGCTCACCTCCTAGAAGAGAAAAGAAGCAAAGACACTGTTGACCTTCCTCACCCCTGTGACAGAGCCCCACAGCCACAGGTCAGCAGAAGGCCTACATCTGAGCTAACCTACTTGACACCCAAGATGGCAGAGCTTCCTCCTCCCAGCACTGGGAGGCATGGCACGCTCGAAAAGGAGAGTGCAGGAGAGGAAGGTGCTGTCTGAAGAGTGACAAGTGTTGGGTGAAGCAGGTATGTAACTCGCCGCACACAACTGCCACTCACCCAGCTCCACTTCTCGAGATTAACATGAATCCTGTTAGGACCACGTGTCAGAAACAGGTCAGCTGCTTTGGACAAGTTACAGCGGTCTCAGTCCCCAAAAAAGTCCCATTACCACATCCTTCCAAAGGCATGCCTGCTGCCATCCCCTTCTCGTGTCCAGCACTGACAGTCCTCACGAGGCTCAGCAAGCCAAATCCCCATTAGCAGTTAGCAGCATCTGGGGAAGCTATTGACTGGCTCCCAGCAGAAAGCACTTACAGCTGAGGGAGCAAACTCCCAGGTGATCTCTCACTTAGCCTCAAGTTGCGCAGAAGAATCCTGCCAGCTCCACATCTCCTTTGTGCTCACACTGGCCCTGACAATTAAAAAAGGTTGAAGATTGAGGGGCTGGCTGTTCTTCCCCACGTTTTGTTTGTGCTCCTGTTTCTAAAGCTACACAAATCCTTTTTAAAAAAAGAAACAGCAGCGGTAGAAGTCACAAGACTGCAGGGCTACCCAGCTACCTCCTCCAGCACAGCTTTCCCACACTGTTTCAGAGCTGCTGTGCGTGCTCCAATCTGCTCCAGCCCGAGTCTCTGGGGTCAGACCAGCTCTGTGCATCCCTGCAGTGCACCTTATCTCCCTTCTGCATTTCTGGCACAACACACTTCAACCCTCATCTGCAGAGGTTTTGTCAACTTCTGATTTCCTTTATCTTATCTACGGCCTGGTTGCCCACAGCCACCACACGCCTCACAAACCACACCAAAAACTCAACTTGCACACGTCTCTAGGTGTAAAAACCAGGACGAATCACAAGATCACACTTAGGTCATTCGAACCCTCAAAGTAACACAGGTGCTGGGTTTGTGACGGAGCCCAGTCTGTCACAGCACCAAGTGCTGCAGTTATGGAAGCATCCTCATCCTACCAAATCATTCACCAGTCACATGTAGTAACCCTCCCCTTATCTGCTGTGCTGACCACCCTAAAACCTGCTGTGCTACCTATCTGTTCCCATACCAAGCACTGAAAACCTGCCTGAGTCCTGCAAACGGCAGTCCTTTACACAGCAAACAGGCTGACACTTCAGCACGTACTTCACTTGGGTGAAGGAAATGCTCCATTCCACACACACAGCACACGTGAAATTACAACATTATTTGGATTAGCATTTCCTTAGCACAAAATAATCAGAGCACTCGGTACGCTGCAGCTCTGCTTTCAAACTCCTCGCTCCTCTGGCCATCTGGAGATTCCCAGTCTCACCACCACCAACCCTGCAACACCAAGAAATGGGCACAGGGCTGCCACTCATCACTGTGTGCTAACTGAGCAACCCGTGCACTGCAAAAAGAGTCATGATTCACTTCCAAAGACTGCCTATGCAAAAACTAAACATTGAGGTCTGAAGCCTTGCCACCCATTTGAACAGAAAGGAGATAACAGAAGGCCTCACAATGTAAAGCCTACAAAATTAAACAACAAAAAAACTACAATGGTGTCACTATAAGAATTCTGGCTTCATTCCAGGGCAACAGATCACAGGACCACAGAACCATATAATAGTTGGGTTGGAAAGGACCTTAAAGATCAAAGAATATATAATGGGTTGGGCTGGAAGGGACCTTAAAGATCATAGAACCACAGAATGATAGGGCTGGAAGAGATCTCAAAGTCCACCCATCCCCAACCCCTGCTGAGGGCTGGTTGCCCCCACACCAGATCAGGCTGCACAGGGCACCATTCAGCCTGGCCTTGAGTACCTCCAGAAATAGGACACACACAGCTTCTTTGGGCATCCTGTGTTAGAGCCTCAACACCGTCTGGGTAAAGAATTTCCTCCTCAAACCCAACCTGAATCTCCCTTCTTTTAACTAAAAAACATTTATCCTTGTTCCATCACTACATGCCCACGTAAGAAGTCACCCACCCTCCTGCGAATAAACTCATGAGTTACATTTCCAGAAGATGAAGATCAGACTCTAGCAGGGAGAGGGGAAGAAAAGTGCAAGGATAGAGTGCAGCCAACCCTGAGAACAATGACCCCACTTCTGTAATACCAAGAATCCCTTGTGGTGCTCCCAAAATTGCCCCAAAGGGTGAAAAATTCCCCAGACCTTGAAATCTACACCCTGCTGCGAGGAGACCCAGTGCTGAAATGAGGGGGGGAAAACGCATGCAGGCACAAGCCCTGCATGCAAGGAGCCCAGAGCCTCTGCTCTCAGCTCTGAGTGAGACGGATGGAAGCAGAAATCTTACATGGCCTGTGGTCTAGCCGTTTGGTATTCTTCTCTCCCGTAAGGATGTCGCAGGAAAAGTGCAGATCCACAGAGGCGGGCATCATGAGTGAGGGAGGGAGCAGCAAATTCTTCTTGCAGTCACTGAAATCCCAGCCAGCAAAGGGGAGCACAGCACAGCGCCTGCCTGCACACAGTGCTGGGCATCGTTCTCAGAGCAACTCCTCCCTCCCTCCTGGGCAGCCACCTCATTTATCCTGCCAGAGCCACCAAGCCCAGGGGGGTCGTGACTCCCCATTCCACACCCCGGCACCCTCTAGAAGGAAGTGACATCATCTCTATTCTAAGGAGATTGTATGTGAATTGTGGGAAGGAGCTGGAGTGAAAGCGGGCGACGCTGCCAGCAGCACGGAGACGGGAAGGAAGGTTCATCTCCTCCTGTGGCACATCTCTGGCTCTGCGGGAAGCCCCTGGGCCCCGAAAGATGGCACAGGGCAGCAGCGCTGGGAAGGTGCCGGGGCCCAGCCTCAGCTCTGGCATGCATTGAATGGCCAGGGGGAGGGGAGCTGGCCGGGACACAAAGCGGGCACACAGAGGGGCCAGCCCGGGCTCAGAAAGGAGAGCCTGTTCTAGAGGAGCAGCCTCCGCTGGCCTTTTCAGCCGCTAATTCCTTGTGACATGCTCTGGGGTCCGACAGGATGTGGGGGAAGGGGAGAATTAGCTGTCTGTAGGGGAAGCCTTAGAGAAAAGAGCAAGGGAGAAAAATGCTACAGTGAGACAACATTCCAGCTAAATCTCAGAGATTTAGCCTAATCCAACATCCCATCACATCTGACATTCGCCTCAGATGAAGGTACACAAGAACAAGCTGAACGCAGCCAAAGGAAAAGGGCTGTGTGCAGGACCTGTACCACAGCAGCCCACCCGCATTGACCCCAGCAGCAGGGCCGGCTCCAGGCTCGCACAGCCACCCAGGGCACAGCCATGCCCACACCGGCTTCCTGTGAGCCCTCTGGATGCACAGTGCTGCATCCCCACCTCCACCACCTCTCCCGGTGCTGCTCAGCCTCCCCTGGGTCACTTGCCAGTCCTGCGAAGCACAGGATGTGATGCCACTGGGCACATGACCCGGAATGCCACCGCTCAGGATTGCAGTTGTGAGCGCTTCCCACATTGCCATACAACTTTCCCTGTCTCCTCACATCAGCAGAACCATGTTCTGTGCCTTGTGAGCATGCCAGCGCTTCTTCACCTTCTCCTGCTTATTGGAGCTCTTGAAGCTCTCTGTATTTCTTGCAGGTGCCAAATCATATTTTTTATTGTACAGTAACAATTTCTGTCAACTTCAAGTGACCAAAAGTGACACTCAGCATGATGAACCACACAGCTCCTGATCCTTCAATGAGTGCTGCTTCATAAAATGCAAACCCTTCCCCTGGAAAAGCAGCACCTCCAGCCCCAGCAGCTCACCCCAACCTGAAGCTCAAACAAGCACACCCCATAAGCAACACAGGCTTGTGTCATCACCCCTGCAGCTTGCAGAAACCTCTTGTTCCCATTGAGCACGCCTTTCCATAAGCACTTACTGTACTTGATGGAAATCATCAATCAGAACTTGGAACAAATTTTACTGGTCCTTGGCCAGCCCTTTTCAAAGGCCTCAAGGGAGCTCTTCCAGTTCCTGAGCTTGGATTCTCACAATCTGGGAATTGTTCCTTGCTTGCTGATTGAAGTGGACAATGTGGTTTCATCCTTGCAAAGTGTTTCAAAATTGGCCAGGTGTTGGCTGTCTGCACACACGGGAGCACATCTCTTCTCCAGCACCTCCTGAAGGACCCAGCATACAGCATGAACAAGATCTGTTGCCATACAACTCCCCTGTGCAACTTACCCCTAACAACCATTAGCAAAGAACAGCAGGAATAAGCTGTGGACAGCTGTAAGAAAAACATCCGCACCTTTGACAAGTGCCTTCCCTGGATGGGAAGATCTCAGAGCATCTTACAACAAGGCACACAAGAGGTAGAAGAGGCTCCTGTTGGAACAGGAAGACAAACTACACGGTACACCAGAAGAGGATGAGCGCTATCAAGCAGCAGCAGATTTCAATTCTCCTTTGTGCTCTATTTTCCAAGGAGAAGGAAATAAAGTGAGAAGCAGTGCTAGAGCCAGGAGACCAAGCCACAAGGTCTGAGAAAGGAAAGGTTTGGAGATCCTCCTGGGGCTTGGCACACTTCAGACACAGCTCCCTCACCAGAGGGCCACCACACTACAGTGACAATGACACGGGTACAGAACTAACGTGATTAGGTTAGACCAGGACACAAACACTGAAAATGTATAAGATGATTTCTCAGATCCATCCACAGGACAAGCACTTACCTGCACAGCCCACCAGTTTACATCATAAATGCTGCCATGACTGCATCCTTGGAAATGCAGCGGTGTTGGTCACAGCATTTTGAGAACAAGAACAGAGCAGCCATCTGGCCCAACACAGGTGCTTTTTCCTGCCTAATGTTTCTTCAGAGCTCCCTTCCTCAGGCAGCAGAAGCATCAAGATGCTGCCCAACTGCACATGTTCCTTGCTCACATCATTCCTTTTAGGCTCTCACTCCAGACACATCTCGCTCAGGCAGAAATTGCTCTCAGCAGTCCTGCACCATCTTCAACCTCACAGCCTGGCAATTTACACCTCGGAATTTCTAAAGCTTCGTATCAGACGGTTGCTCCGTTTCATTTAAGAAACAGTCCCTCTTTTCCCATGAGGAGACCAATCTGCCTAGGAGAGCAGAGGATTTGTTATCACATTCCTGGTTTGCTCCAGAACGGTCATTTTCCTGTAGGGTGATTTCACACACAGCACACCACAAAGGGTGTATGGTCCACAATACTGAAATACCACCACTGATAATCCAAGGCACTAAGAGCCATTGACTGAGATCTAAAAACACACGTATACATTTTCAAAAGGGATGCTACTTTTAACACATCTCGGTTATATTTTAGGGCTCAGCACACAAAGGGTTCAAGTTTTCAAGCATGTGGACAGGATGTAATGGCCTCAAACTGGGCCACGGAGATTCAGGTTGGGTATGAGGAAAAAATTCTTCTCAGAAAGAACAGTACTGCATTGGCACAGGCTGCCCAGGCAGGCAGTGGAATCGCCATCCCTGGAGGTGTCCAAGGAGTGTGGAGATGTGGCACTTAGGAACATGGTCGGTGGCACAGTGGGGATGAGTTGGACTTACAGATCTTACAGATCTTTTCTGACCTTCATGATTCTGTGATCCTATGAACTACAAGGCTTTTTTTTTTTCCCCCCCAACACAAGAGAGAAACATTTAAGAAAAACGACAACTACTGAAACATGGCAGCATCCATCCATCTCCTTTCCATGGAGCCACACACAGCCATGGAGTTATGCAAGGGTAAAACCAGGTAGATCTCTCCCCACTAGCCTGTGGCAGTGCCCCACCAGCCTGCCTTGAGGAACAAAGCTACTCTTGGCCAACCTGAACACATATTCTTAATGATTTTTTTAGTGAGAAATAGATGTAGAGACAGTGGAACAATTAACACAAGTACTTGGTGTTTTTGTGCCCACTGTGTGGATGCTTTTCTGTAGAAACAAAGAATTTTCTCAACTCTCACCGTTTTCAGTTTAAATGCCAACAAAGCACTATTTTCCACAGTAGTGTTCACAGCTTTACAACCAGCAGTTAAAAGCAGGATGAGGGATCCTCAAACTCAAGATAAAGCAAAGAAATCCTCTATTTGGGAAGACATACCCTCCAGTTCTGGTGCTGGTTCAGAGCCGTTCCTGCGACCACAGCCCCCAGGCTCCCCTGAGGGAGAACGAAGCGAGAACAACCTCACCCTACGGCCCCAGTATCACCAAGGTTCTTCCTCATCACGTCAGTAGCAACACAGTTAATCTCCAAACTTCAGACCTGTCAGAAAATTAAGTCTTCATAAGGGGTCAAGAAATGGCAGAAGTCAACAGACAGCCTTACCTAAAAATGAGCCACTCTACTGAAAGCCTAGGAGTGGAGAAAGAGCACGATCCGAGGCTGCTGACATTAATTGAGTTAAAAACAACACCCAATTGGTGCATCAATGGCGACATATCTGCAACCACCTACATCTGTACTAGCAAAGCCCACAATCTGAGCTTTCTGCGATTCCAAGCTTGAGCAAAAATAATGACCAAGTTGCTAGGGGGAAAAAAAAAAGTATTGAAAAGTGAAACTAATTTTGTATTTCAAATAGAACTCACTGTTCTACAGAGTAATAAAGCCTACTAATGTTTAATAGCAAGCAACCAGTGACAAGAAAAGCTTGGCTTCAATGGGGAAGAAAAGAATGCTGGAAGTTATTGCTAGGAAGAGCCAACACAGGTGTGCTGAAAGGCCAGGCACCCCAAATCTGGCATCTGCAGGCAAAGCAAGCACAACCATGGCCAAACCATGCCAGCATATAAATTACAATAGTTAATTTTTCCTGGAGCCAACCAACATTGGGGACTGAAGTTCTTTGGGTTCTGTTGCCATGGCTGTATTCAGAATTCGTTAATTCATGGCTGCAAAGGACACACCTATTAATTTGCACATTGGAAAAACAACCAGAGCTGGGTTAATTCAGCCACGGTGAGGTGAAGTGGTGAATGGCAAAGGAATGTATCAGGTGCAATTGAGTGATGTCTGTCTGCCAGCCTTGTTGCTTTAACCAAGCTATTTTTCACTAAAATCCTGACAAATTCATATCTTCCATTCATCTAGAACATTTATCAGACCAGCCACCTTATAAAATAGGAGCAAAAATCAGGAGCAGCATGTTTCAAGGTGAAAATAAATAAATTCAGTGATGTTTCCCTGCTGCAGCTCATCTTGAAGTGACTGTCTTTGGGAAGGAAGGACAACTCCAGCCACACTGAAAAGGATTGCCTTTCTACGATACCACAGGCACTCTAGCTTCCTATTTCACACTAGTGGGCAAAGTTTTCCCAATAACCTGACTCACTGCTTCAGGAATTCCCTAGAGGATGACTCACATTCCAGGGAAAGCCACCAGTCATTCTACAGGAGCTGAATGGACCACCACTGCCAAAATGAGAGATAAGTGAAAGAAGTGGGAGAAAGGAAGATCAGTGCCAAACTCAAAAACAGCGCGGTCAGCACCGCGTCCTGCTGCCCTCCCCAAAAGCAGCAGGGCAGCACCAGGCCCCTGAGCAAGGCTGCTGAGCATCTAAAGGTGTGAGTGTTCCATCCACGCCTTAAGCCACGCAGGGTGAGATCTGAACTTTGGAGTCCTCCTCTGGTTGTTGGAAGTGATTCAAACAATTGAGCTCTCACTGCTCCTCCCTGTCATTCATCACTAAGGTTTGCTTCTTACAACTCTCAGCACATTGCCCTTCCGCAGGCTTTTTCCTCTACTCTCACTAATGGCCCCAGGAAAGCTGTTAGCCTACCTCACTGTGCTTTCAGGAGTGACTCCAAAACCATGGTATCCTACAAGTCCTTCCCTTCTACCAGTCTCTCAAGCTGCCCAATCCTTTTTATCCCAGAGCTTGGATGAAATTCCCAGGAAATAGACCCAACACGCTATTCAAGGGAGCCATTATTCTGCAGTAGTGCTTTAAAAAGGGAGAAATCTCATGTACTATGTCAAGTTCCTTGAAAAATACCCTCTGTGTTTCATTGCAAATGCAGGTCTGACCGCTCCCGTTCTGCCCCAAACCGTCCCAGGATTCATCCTTCCCAGGTTCTCACCTTCCAATAGCTTCTTCCTACACAGAGCACGTCTTGTACTCTTATCAATTTGATCTCTTCTCTTTCTTGCCCAATTCTGGGTTTCTCAGAGCCTTCACTGAGCATTAATCTACACTTGGGATACATTGTGAGCAGAAACATCAGTTATTCTTGCAAACACATTCAATAAAAGTCTTGCATAGAAAGCTAGCTCTCTATTGAGCTAGCTCAATCATTCCCCACCTCAGTATAACTCTGGCTTCACACAAATAATATCAACAGCTACCAAAACCATGAGTCCATTTTTCCAACAGGATCCCATGAAATGTAATCCATCCCTAGCACCCAGAGGACCAGAAGCAGGCTCCCCTTGGTGCCAAGCCAGGCCACGTGCTCATATCACAAAGAGATTCAGTTTCCTTTGAATGTTCACCCTGGAACATTAACAGACTAATGATCAAGCTCCAAATGAACGAGCTCTCTCTGGCAAGACGTCACCTGTGCTGCTGAGCACTGTTACCAACATAAGGGTCAGCACAGCACCTTTAACATATGTCCTGCAAGCACAAAGGCATTGTATTTCCTAAAATCCCATATCAGAATTGTGAATTTCAGCTTGTAAATCTCCTTCCTTTGAATAATAGCAGCTATATCACATCACAGATATAGATAACACAGCTACTGACTGTCCATGTCCAAATTCTGACCCTCTGCTCTTCTCAGTCCATTGCTGGGCATGCTCAAAAGGAAGCTTTTCGGCTGCTAAAGGAAACAGGCTTTTGAGGTAAGTGACAGCAGAACAGCTTTACACTGACTAACAGGCTGTTCTCATCCCCAGCCAGCCCCTATCAGCATGGATGAGAATCCCTAGAAGATTTTTCTATTGCATCAAAGCTCAAAGGGAACCTTGAAAGCCTGACTGCATTTTCAGACACAGGCTTCTGTCACTGCAACTTCAGAGGGGATCTGTGCTTCTGCTCCTCCCTCCGCATGGCCACCATCTCAGCGCATGAGAATAATCCTTGAAATAAAACAAAGGATCAGGTTCAGTATTCCCAGAAGAAAAAAACATTTCCTTATTCCTGCCTGGAGAACACAGACTTCTAAAGAAAGCTGCCAGCCCTGACCTGGCTCATGTAAAGCGTGCTAATTACAGTGAAAATCTGAAGAAAGCAAGAGCGGGAGGGAGAGAGAGAGCTAGACTGCAGCTCACACAAATGACAGCTTGAGCAAACTTTTCCTGCTGCTATAAATAATGGCCTGCAGGGCACAGCGTGCAGGATCCCAGCTCCCAGCACCTCGCAGACCCCACAGCTTGGCCCCCAGCCCCAGAGGCAGCAGCAGCCCTGTTCACATACATAACCACACCGCCTGCTGAAAGCCTCTCTTGTCTGCAGATTTTATGCATTTCTCTCTTCTGGCAACCCACTCCCCCATTATGCTGTCATTCTCTTACTCCTTTTCCTTTTTCAGTCTGCACATTTACTGTGGTTTCCCTTAATTGCACTGCTTTGCAGCTCTCCATCTCTTTCTCCACGTTTTTGTTGCTAAGATGCCCTGGAGTACCCCAGCAGGGCTCCTCCTTCCAGCTGCTTACAGCTGCTCTCTAGCCCCAGAGGCTTTGTCCATCAGGAACCTGAAGGAAATCACTGTGGAGTGCTGTGCCGCTCACAGCACACAGCTCCAGCTCTCTCCTGGTTTAGGAAATGAAGCCCCACTTTCAGGCTCAGGGGAAATGAAAGCAATGCAGTTTCCCTGCAGCCACTTCCTCCAGCTGGTAATGCAGATAAAGATGTCAAAGCCACATGCAAGAGGCAGGAGAAAGCAACGACAGTGCGGGTCCCACAGTTCTGTGCCCAACCAGACCAACAGCTTCCTCTCTGTCCTAAAAACTTGGCTTCCCAGTGTTTCCCCAGTGACACAGGATGACACAACAAAGCTGGCACTGAATTCTGCCGTGCTCAAGTAGCTGAACTCCTCTTGAATCTCAGCTTTGGATGTGTGTCTGAGAAGGCAGTAAGTCTATTTCCATTTTGCTTATGTAAGCAAGGGTGAATCAAGCCCAGGTTTCTCTGATCTTGTGTTACATTTAAGTCATAACCAAGTCATATTTAACAGATGCATGCACATATCTTTATGCATACTTTCCAGAACCCAGAGCTAAAAACCCTTTTCAGATAGAGCCTCCAACAGATCTGCTGCTAAAGCCCAGCCCCAGTGACTGGGCCCTTCTGGCAGCCCCACAGTGCTGACACCCTGGCCTCACGAGTGTCCCCTTCCCAGTGACAGTCAGAGAAGCAGAGAAATCATGCCTGCTATTCAATGAGACAACTCAGTTCCCTGTGGGCCCATGGGAACTTAACAAGGTTCTACAAGGCCAGGTGTGAAATGCTGCATTTGGGTTGGGGCAGTGCCAGATGTGTGTGCAGACTGGAAGAAGAACGTGAGAGCAGCTCTGCGGAGAAGGACATGGGGGTCCTGGTGGACAGAACAGTGGATGTGAGCCAGCAGTGCCCATGTGCAGCCCAGAAGACCAACTGCAGAAGCTGTTGGTGCTCCATTCCCAGAGATGCCCAAGGCCACTGCTGGATGGGGCCCTGGGCAGCATGGGGACAACTAGCCCACAGCAGGGGCTGTGCCAGGATGGCTTTTAAGGCCCCTTCCAACCCAACCATTCCATGATTCTATGGTTCCCGTTGCCACAGAGCTTACGTAGACTTCTTCTGTCCCTTTTTATCTGCAGGTTACAAACACAAAAAAAAAAGTGGTAAAGTCATGCTAGCCTCTATATACTGATATTTCTATTCCACAGGAAAGAGCCAAACAATTTGGGAATAGCAGAACATTCCTGGTTCATTTGACAATTAATCCATCACTACGGACCCTGGATTTGGAACAGCTCACTACCATCTCCTCCTCTGCTCCCCAAAACTGACAGCTCAGTGCTGCAGGCAGCACAGCCACCTAGTCCTGCCTTCAGGGAGGGGATCTCATATTTGCTCAGGATGTGCCAAATTAGTGCTCCAATGTTTTTCAGATGTCTGTCTTCTTCACATATCATCCATCTGCACCTCTCTGCTCTACTTCATGCAGCTCTTGCATAAATCCACTGCCAGAGCACTTCCCAATTGACTCTCCTTGCACCCGGAAGAACATCACGCCATGAGCTATTTCATTCGAGGGGAGCTGCAGCAGGAATACTCTGACAGAACATTCTTTGGCTTCAAGCAGTTGTACAGACATGAACTGCTCAACAAGGACTACAATTGTGGCTAATAACAAAAGGAAATCAGAAATAATTCTTCCCCATGCCAATATAGCACAGGAAGCACGGGCCAGCCATGCACAGGAGTGCACCAACCCTGGTGCTGCAGACTTTGGACTACTGCAGGAGGTACATAAAAGCAGCAGGACACTTGTCAGAACATAAATCAAAAGCAAGGTTACTAAAATATAGAGAAGCATGGAAATAAGATGAAAGGGATCAAAAATCACAAAAGAGGGACCGAGAAAGACGCTAGGTTATCTTCTCCCTGCCAGAGAGAAGCAGATAGAATTTAGTTACATGCTTCATCTAAATGTCATCAGTCTGGGGCCAGTGAACTGCAAAAGAGAAAGGAACGAGATTGGCCACCTTATCTGTGAGCAAATAACACGAAGAGATGTCAGACTGCACAGCTGGCCTGGCACGCAGCTACACAGCCTACTGAAAAAACACATCCCAAGGCTACAGTTGGCTCCGCTGTGTTGCTCTTTTTCAATAACGTGCTCATCCTAAAGCTCTCACTGGGGTCCAGGTCACAATTCAGCGAGGAAAATGTCATCTTCCCTGAAGAAAATCAGCAAGGTCATCCTCAAAACATCAGTAAATCAGCTGTTTTAGCAAAACAAAGGGAAGCAGCAACTTCACTTCTCTATCAGTGATAAAGGACAGAAACTGATCCCCAATCTTCCTGCAGAACTTACAGAAGAGAGGGGTTCATCCCCACAGAATGGGCAGGGCCATGACTTTAGCAGCTCTCTGAAAAAGGACGCATTCTCAGATTGATTTCTGCAAGAAGACCCTTTCTTGTAGTCTGGCAGATGATAATTCCAAATGCTAAATGAGTCTTCACACTCCAATTTATAACCCAAACAGGATTATAAGGGGGAAAAAAAAAGCTGTTTATTCAGATATATTCCAGGACAAGTGATCGGCTCTGAGCCAAGACAGAAAAAGACAGATTTAGACCATTAGACAAGAAAACACTTTTTCCTCTCCTGCTGTAGGCAATGTATCATTATCCCTGTAATTAAATTTAGTGCCTTTGTGGCAATGTCTTCTGCAGAATTTATTTAAGTGTGGACTTTCTTTCCCTCTCCTTTAACTACAGTACAATTAACTGTGAAGTGTTCACTCATTTCAAGCTTTTCAGCTGGGCATCAGAATTTAGTGCCTTGGTGGGAATGCAATCATCTTGGAATAGAACGTGAACACAAGACCTGTGGTTTGGCAACTTTCACCTTTGTTGAAAGTGAGTTTCCGAAGCTTGGAAGAAAAAAAAAAAAAAAGCTTTTAATTCACCTTTTCCAGTTACAGCACATGATTCAGATCCTCATCCTTGACGAGAGCTCGAAGGCCTCAAAACAGGATCATATGGCAGTTAACACAAGTGATTAATACATAATGAAGCACCTAAGTATCAGGCAAAAGCCTAGCTCAGGTCTGAAATCTCCTGCATCACATAATCCTGTGTCACTTCGTTCTTCAATTTCTGCACTTAAATTCTGAATGCAGGCAAACAATCAGGCCAAGTTCTTTTCTGGGCAACGTGGGAAAGCATTTCCAGACTTTCTGCACAGTAATTACAGGAGTTATGCCTGCATTCTTGCAGAAACATTTTGCTCAACTTAAACTCTGCACAGACCTCAGAGACCACCAAGCCTAGCCCACAGCACTGGCAAACCACGGCAGCTTTGTCTCAATCTGAGATGTGTGTGCATGACAGCACAACAACTGCAGAAGATCATCATCTTGTCAGATGGCTCCAATTCTTTTCCCAAAATAGGACTGTAATCACAAACTCTGAACGAGGGATCTCCTCAGCACTCACCAACAGATCACAGGACAACTGCAGCTGGACGCCGGGTATCTTCTCACAGCTCTTCATGTTCCTTCCTCCAGTCCAATACCCGGGCTTCTGGCATTGGGCTGCCAAGTTGTGGTGACCTCAGGAGAACATGCTTGCTTCTCTTCGGTCTCTTCCCTCTGTTTAGCTGCAGGGAGCTATCAGGCAGCTCAGTTTTCCACACTCCTTTCTTTCTTTGACAACTGTAGTAACACTGCAAAATATTGTAGTAACTTCACTGCATGGGGAAATCATCATCAGAACCAGTTAGTGATCAGTTTATGGTTGGAAGCAAGAGAATCAACAACTCATTTGTACATATTAGCGTCACTATTCATATGAACACCCAGTTATTTTGTACATCTCAGGATGCACAACATTCAAAACAGTCAGTTGAGAGAGTCACACCAGTAGGCCAGAATGATCGCTCTGGAACAAAACTACTGGTAGAATGATCATAGAATCACCAAGGTTGGAAAAGACCTAAAAGATCATCCAGTCCAACCGTTCACCTATTCCCAATAGCTCCCACTAAACCATGTCCCTCAACACAACATCCAGCCTTTCCTTGAACACCCCCAGGCTCGGTGACTCCACCACCTCCCTTGGCAGTCCATTCCAGTGCCTGATCACCCTGAAGGGTGGTCTATACGATGGCTTTATGATGCCATAAATGGTGGCTTTATGGTGCCATAAATAATTCACTGACAGCTCAGTGATCTCTCCTGGCACCACTGAAACTGTAAGGATGTTCCAGCCACCAGAGTGAAGTTGATCTGGAGAAGGAAAGAAGTACATAAAGGGCACCAGAATGACCCCAGCACATTCCCACACGCGCACATCCGTTTGCAACACGGACAGCTACACGTCTTCTCCCCTCTCCTTCCTCACCCCTAGTACTCCCATTCTTTCCCCTAATTACCCAGGGAGAGAACCAACAGAAGAAAATAGGAAGTTCTTTCCATGTAGGAAAGAAGCAGGAGATTTGGTTTCTAAGGCGTGTTAGGTTATAGGATAAACCTTCCAATACCGTTGGTTGGATAGAGTTAGAAAACAGTAATGTTCTCAGGATAGAAGTCAAAGAATCCAGAAATAAAACGTCAGACAGGAGGAGAGAAGGAAAGAAGTCAATGACTGAGTCAGCACAGCCAGCCACCTTAACACAGCACCCAGGCATCAAGTTCTGCTCACACTGCCAGCAGGGCTGCGGTGACCCCTGTGCCATCCATCCCTGCCAGACACCAGAGCAGGTGCCACAAGCACACAGCCACCTCCAGTTTTCCTTCAAGTGCCTACAGCTTCAGGACATGCCAGCTTCAGGGCAATCTGACGAGATTTGCTGCTGATTGTTGCAAAGTTAAGAACAGTATTTTTAGGGTGAGTTTTTCCTCCCTCCACCCGGAAGCTGAAGTCACATTCTTTAAATTGCTCCAAGTCTTCAGTAGGTGCCCTTAGCATAAGGCTGCAGAGAAGGCAGCGCTATCCTTTAAACGAACCACTCAAAAGCTGTTCTGTACACATAACTCAAATTGCATTTTATGGTGCGGGTAAAACATAAAGCATAAGGACTACAAGGAAATTATAGTGTTCCCATTGAGCACAGAGGAGCGAACACCCCTGCACTCCCCTGCAGCTCAGAGCCAGGTGTGAGCCACGCCACTGCCTTTGCTCATGGGCCAAATCGTGTTGACTTCACTACAGGTCAAAGAAACAGGATGTGCAGCTCAAAAATTATGCATGTGTGAAAGCAATATCAAAGTGGACTTTGTAAGTGCAAAATGATGGGTTTTACTCACATGAAAGGATCCATTTTAATATCCAAACACCTTCTTTCCCTGAGCCTTCAGCTACCTTGACAAACTGCAAAAGCCACCAAATTCTCTCTCTAAAAGAGCCACTGGTGCTGAGCTGGAGCCAGGAAGGCACTGCCCCCAGGCAGGTGCACGTCTTGCACTGAACTGAGCTGAAAAATAGCATGAGCAGGGACAGGAGCATGGCAAAGTCCTGCATTTTGAACAGTAGGCAGCAGCTCAGTACAGTGGACACCAAACAGCCATCTCTGCCCTGAACGTGAGCTCTGCTTTAAGTGGGAGGTAGAAGTTGAATCAGAAGTATTTCATCTGGAACATTCGTTCAGATCAGGTTGCTAACCTTGCTTCCCAAGCACCACTCCTACGTGGGGTGCCTGAGCTCTCACCCAGCAGAAACGCGCAGCCTTCCTGCTGCCCCCCACGTGCTAAGGGCACTGAGCTGCTGACCTAGGACAGCAGGCTCATGCATCTCATTGTCCACCTTGTCATCAACTCTGCGGCCACGAGCAGCGAGGCAGCCTGGGGGACACTGCATGAAATCCTATCTGTTCAGCTGAGAAATACCACGGTTAGGGGGAGGAGGATGCATTATACCCATTCCAATCAAAGATGCAATCTTTTCCCCACCTTTCTTGACAAATCCCCTTAGATTTGAGAACTCAAGCCCTTGCATATCCTACCTGTTCCCATAGGAACCTAACAGCCACAACTGCTTCCAACCTCATCTCTTCTCCCAGTAGCAGAAATATCAGATGAAGTCTTAGTAGCCTTGCTTCTCTGCAGCAGGAACATCATGCATATTTGAAGAAGAGCTAAAGATAACACTTTTCTTCCACTCCTGCTCCCTCCAGAAAGGGAGGGTCACTGAGTCAAAGACCTTCCTCTTATCCTCCTCGATTATTTGGCACCTGCCATTTTTACCTTCTCCAAAAACCTAAGAATTTAAACAAAAACTTCATTATCAAGCAGCCACTTCAGGGAAACTCCTGTAGAGAGGTAATTGGGTGGGCACAAGGCAGCTAAGCAACCATCACGACCTTCACCTAAAGCACAAGGAAGCCAGCGGGCACGTTGTTGGAACACAGGATCTCCTGGTTCTCCGGGCTGTGATGAGCAAGAGTCCCAGCATGCTGCCCTCCGGCACTGCCCAGTTTGGGGTCTGGCACTTCCAGCAGCAGGAGACCAATCCGCAGCTCCTCCTGTCAAAGCAAAAGCTGTGAGCATGAGCACACTGGCACGACCAAGCAGTCCACACCAGGAAAAGGATCAGGGGGTTCGCTCACACGCCCCACCCAAAAGGTTTAATATTTGAGGAAGGAAATCAAGCGTGTTAGCCAAACGAAGCCTGTTGAAAGTTCAGCTTGCTCTTTCTTCAGGAGTGTTTAGCCCTCGTGGTTCAGAGCAGAGGCTGAAGAGCTGTATTTTCTCATGCTTGCCAAAGGGAGTGTTCTGGCATCACACCAGGTAGCTTCCAGTTGGACGGTTTGCAAAGCAAATCCAAGTGAACATGGCAGTTTTCATGTCATAAATCAAGTAATTTGAAGTGAAAAGGTTCCTGATTCCTTTAGCCACACCTTTTTCTGCATTTGCACTGAAAGAAATCCGTTTCACGACCGCGACATACAGAGCAGCGACATCAAATGCAATCAATCTGCGTGCAAAAGCAACAAGCGCCATTTCTCCCCGTTCTGCTTAACTCTGTTAAGTTCCAACAAGCATGCCTTCCCACCTACTGCTGAGGTCACACAGGTGAGGTCTCATTTCCTGCACACACAGTTAGGTGGGAAGCAAGACAAGAGCCTTCTGTCTTTTGCCATCTTCTGTTCAATTAAAATCCCATCCATTACACTGATGTCGTCTTCTGTCTATAACAAATTAAGAGTTAACTAGAGAAGCAACTGGAAAAGCAAAAGTTTCCAGAGGATAAATATTTTGGCATCTTGGGACATACAGGCCATTGGCTTGTCCACTGCACATCATTAGTGTCATAGAGGATCATGAGCTCAGAGAACAAGACATGCAGTGCTGCAAACTTCCACATTCCCTTAAGCAACTCCGTCTTCTCCCTGCTCACCCAGGCAACCTGCCTCAGTCTGGGCAGCTAACAGAAGCATCCACGCACCCAGGAGATGTCATACAACTTACTCTACATGAACGTGCACGCTCTCATTTCAGAGCATACAGTGAATTTCCTTCTACCCTCTTGACACAAGAAATATTTCTGAGAGACCAGTCATTAATAGCAGCCTCAGAACAGATCTGTTATCTCACCTCCGTGCTTCTGCAGCACAGCCTCAAAATACAGAACAACTTCTTATCAGGCTTTCATTAAGCATCACGCCAGAAGTTCGAGTCCCACAAAGCCTCATTTCCTCTTCTTGCCCTCCATGCTGAACACTTTGTTCATTAATCTCCGTCTCCACAAATGTCTGCTGTCTGAGACTTGCATTTAACGTCGCCCAACCACCCCAAGCTCCTCCATTTGCAGACCCACAGGCCCACAAGGGTACAGGAGAATAAAGAGCCAGACAAGCTCTGGTTCAGATGTATGGCATACAGCAGCACGCTAAATTTGCTGCTCTTTACTGCTTCCACTAGAAGGAAAAACTCTAATGCTGAAGGTAATACCACCTTCGTGGGTCCCGGTCAGAGTAGTCCATCACAAAACACACACGGTGTGTCCCAAAGAATAAAGATATCACCAACCTCAGAGCTCCTAACAGGGGGCTTTCACGACATTCCAAGCAGCAAAGAGATAAGGAATCAGGATAGCAGGGACACGAATGTTTCTCACACTGTGAGGAGCACGGTTTGTGTTGTTGTTTCCTTCAGCGCAAGTCCAGCCACTCAGGGCCGGCACAAATGCACGTCCAGCAAACCTGCAACTTGGTTACAGAACTGCAGGAGTGTGCCCACACATCTCTCCTTTCTCCAAATACCTGCTGCCCACCTCGCAGAGGATCTTCAGGCTTCCCACCCACCTTTCCCTCAACCAGCTCACACATCTCCTTCACTGCCACTAATTAAACATAGCTGGCACTTCCTGCGCTTGCGCAGAGCTCATATGCCACACACTCCCAATTCACTGTAAATAGGAGCAGCAGGTTTCTGTGAGGCACTCGAGACACACTCACAACACCTTCTCAGCCTTGACAGGAGAATGAGCCCTTTCTGCAGCACCCTGTATGGTTCCCACCCCAAAAACAGCCTGCACTAATTCCTCCACCTTCATCCAAAGTGAGAGCAAGGCCTCAAAGAATTGATAAATCCCCTTCTCTACCAGCAGAGAGCTGAAGTCCTATAAAAAAGAAGGTTAAACAACTGATCAACTACGTGCACCCAGCTAAGGGCTTTCTCTCAGCCTCCTCTAAGCTAGAGACAATCTGGAAGCATCCAGGGCAGCTCTGCGTTTGTGGATGTCCCACTTTCCTACTGAGTTAAAGCTGACGGTGGCCCCTGAGGTATTCTGAAAGGTTTGCTCTTAGAGAGCTGGAAAGAACACATCTTCCTTTTTCTTCTGTCCCCAGAAACCGACAGGGAAATAGACTTGTTTCCAAAAGCACAGTACTGAACCAGGGAAATTCAGAGGGGAAAGAGATTCTGGTGTAAGAATAACAGGGCTTC
Source organism: Tetrao urogallus (assembly GCF_951394365.1). Lineage (NCBI taxonomy): Eukaryota > Metazoa > Chordata > Aves > Galliformes > Phasianidae > Tetrao > Tetrao urogallus. The sequence continues at coordinate 6,944,046 of NC_136819.1, forward strand.
CTGCAGGGTGGAGTTCTACCGGCACAGTTCTGTGAGGGCATCCTGCCCTGCACTCCTCTCATGTCACTGAGGTTCGAGGAAAGCTGGACTCCTTCCCATTTTAGAACACACACATCTCAGGGAAGGCAGCTCTCTCTCCCTATGCTCTTCATTGTTCGTCTGCCAAGTGGTTTTTGCCTCATATTAACCTCGGATGGAAGACTTGAAAGAGCAAGCAGCCTCTTTCTACTGGAAAATAAGTGAAAATGGCAAAGGTGAGCGGAAGAGCAATCCCGTAGCATTCATATAGAGAATCTCTCATTAAAGACATCTGTCGCTACTTTCCTTACGTTCTTCTCAGGGAAGAGCATCCACCACAGCATAACAGAAGTCACAAACTGCTGCTTCTTTGCTTTCTTTTGAAGAATAAGCCAACCCACCATTCAGCAGAGCAGATTGGAACTTTCATTTCCGCTGACCAGGGACCACAGGCCGCCATCCCTCTAAGAGCAGAGGCTGAGGTTCAGAGTTGAATGCTCTCATTCAGTAAGCGGTTGTCACTAGCAGACGCTTGAATGCCATGGAGATGGTGACAAACAACTGAATCAGACAGCACAGGAACAAGAGGAGCACTGTAGTGTAAAAGGCTGGGTCTGGCAGAGAGGTGATGCACTTGCACCTTCTAAAAGACAGACCGTTTCAGCAGGGAAGAGCCTGGAACACAGCATACAGACTGCCGGGCTAGAAAAACTTCTCCACTTCACAGAATCATGGAATGGCTGAGGTTGGAAGGGACCTTAAAAGTTCCCCCAGCCCCAGTGCCCACCCATGGGCTGGCTGCCTCCCATCACCTCAGGCTGCGTAGGGCATCATTCAGCATTTGGGCATCTCCAGGCATGGGCAGCAAAGCAAGCAAGCAGCAAAGCTGTCCACTTCCTGCTCCTGAGTTGGTTAGCAATGGGGAGCTGCACTGAGTTCACTCACTGCTCCAAATTTCAGAGTGACACCTGAGCTGAATTTCAGCAAGGAAAGAATATCCATCTTGGATATTATCAAAGACGTGCCAAGCATAAAGGCAAGTTACAAGATAGAACCATAGAATGGCCTGGGTTGAAAAGGACCACAAAGATCACGTAGTTTCAACCCCCCTGCTATGTGCAGGGTCACCAAGCACCACACCAGGCTGCCCACAGCCACATCCAGCCTGGGTTGAATTTGGATGAAAAACACTTCTGATACAATCCAGTAATACAGTATGCGAGGTAACAGAAGATAGGAATTGCTTTATTTAGGACAGTCGTAGGCTGACTGAGATACTGCAAACTCACAAAAAAAGCATGTGACTTGCTCTTGTGTTAAAGGAAGCGAAATAGTTAATTTCCCACGAGAGAAAATAGCAGAGCTTTGCAAGATCACTTAGCAGCTCACATGGGGAAAAAGCAAGCCTCCAGAGGCTCAGACTTCTGAACTGGCATCTATATTCTAAAACCACATCAAGGCTTTATCTACAGCTGTAAACACCAGCAAGCATGTTACACAAACCATTTTTATTTTTCTTTGTGAAAGATGCAGAGTTGTGTGAATTCCAAGGTTATACATAAGAAATCCAAGAGAAAACCTTCTGGGGAGAAATGCACTTCAAGTTTTTACCCATAGCAACCTGCCCCTTTTTATGGTACTTACTGCAAGAACACCATACAAGATACTGAATTTTGCCACTTCTTCCTATTATCCAATACAGGATTCAGTCTGCCTGCATCTGAGCTCAGGATACCCCAGGTCTGTGCTATGCAGAATCCCTCTACGCCAATAAACCAAACAGAAGGTACAAAAGAAAGACACAGCAAAGGCTTGGAGCACCTCACAGAATCACAGAATGGCCAGGGTTGGAAGGAACCTCAAGGATCATGAATCTCCAACCCCCTACCACATGCAGGGCCACCAACCTCCACATTTAATACTACACCAGGCAGCCCAGGGCCCCATCCAATCTGGCCCTGAACACCTCCAGGGATGGGGCATCCACAACCTCTCTGGGCAGCTGTTCCAGCACCTCACCACTCTCATAGGAATGAACTTCCCCCTGCCATCCAACCCAAATCTCCCCTCCCTCAACTTAAAACCATTTCTCCTTGTCCTGCAGTTATCAACCCTTTGATTCCCCTTTAGGTACTGAAAGGCTGCAATGAGGTCACCCCGCAGCCTTCTTTTCTCCAGACTGAACAAACCCAGCTCCCTCAGCCTGTCCTCATAGGGAGGTGCTCCAGTCCCCTCATCATCTTTGTGGCTCTCCTCTGGACCCTCTCCAACAGCTCCCAGTCTTTCCTGCACTGGGGGCTCCAGACCTGGATGCAGTACTGCAGATGGGGCCTCACAAGAGCAGAGTAGAGGGGGACAATCACCTCCCTGTCCCTGCTGGCCACCCTTCTTCTGATGGAGCCCAGGATACCATTTGCCTTCCAAGCCCCAAGAGCACACTGCTGGCTCACGTTAAGCTTTTCATCCATCAGGACCCCCAGGTCCTTCTCCGCAGGGCTGCTCTCAAGCACCGCTCCTTCCAGTCTGTATGGACGCCTGGGATTCCTCCGGCCCAAGTGCAAAACTCTGCACTTTGCCGTGTTGAACCTCATCAGGTTCCCCCAGGCCCACCTTTCCAGCCTCTCGAGGTCCTTCTGAATGGCATCCCTTCCTTCCACCGTGCCAACCGCACCACTCAGCTTGGTGTCATCAGCAAATTGCTGAGGGTGCACTCGATTCCATCGATGCCACTGATAAAGTTGTTAAGAGCACCGGTCCCAAGACAGACCCCTGGGGACGCCACTCGTTACCGGCCTCCACCTGGACACAGAGCCATTGATGACCACCCTCTGTCTGCGGCCTTTCAACCAATTTCTTACCATTGAGTGGTCCATCCTTCAAATCCACATCCCTCCAATTCAGAGATGTGGTGGGAACCATGTCAAAGGCCTTGCTCAAGTCCAGGTACATGACATCGGTCACCTTTCCCTCATCCACCAGTGCCATCACTCCATCACAGAAGGCCACCAGATTTGCCAAGCATGACCTTCCCCTGGTGAAGCCATGCTGGCTGTCACGGATCACACGCCCATCCCTCATGCGGTCGAGCATGTCATCCAGGAGGATCTGTTCCATCATCTTCCCAGGCACAGAGGTGAGACTCACCGGCCTGTTGTTCCCAGGGTCCTCTTTGCTCCCTTTCTTGGCAGTGATGTGACCCTTCCTCCAGTCATCTGGGACCTCACCTGACAGCCACGACTTTTCAAATATGATGGAGAGCAGCTCGGCAACCACCTCAGCCAGCTCCTTCAGAGCCCTGCGATGCAGCCATCCGGCCCCATAGATTTGTACACCTACACATTTATGGTACTGTTGACTAGCTAATTACTCCTGTACCTACTTCCTGCATCTATAATCACTGGATAAAATCATCTCACCACATCTCTACAGGAGGAAGAAAAACAGCAACAAACTCAGTATCAGCAAGTCTCTCGCTCTGCAAGTGTAGCTCTAAGCTCTTCAGTAACACAGCAGCCTCACTGTATAGGTGCTTCAAGCAAACCTTCCCATCTCACACGTCAGCAAACTGCACCAAGCCAGGCATCCCAGCCATAAAGGCAGCAAGCAGACTCGTGCAGGGGGCCAACAGCACCCTCCAACCCACCCCTATGGGCAAACCGGAAGCTCGGGGATTAAAAACACGCAGCAAAACTCCCTGCACTCTGCTTGCAATGTAGATTTTTCTACTCTTGCTGCAAAGAAGGTGAAAATGATTCATTTTCTTTTTTTTTTTTTTAATTTAATCTTTTAGTTTGTCATCAGGTGTAAGAGGTAAGGGACCTGCACTCCTCTCACTGGATGGGGCAGAAGAAAAGATAACAAGGAGGAAGGAAAAGAATGGAAATGAAGAAACAAATGGTCGAAAATAGGGGGCACATTTTTTCCTCCCCAATACTCAGTAGGAATTTCATTCAAAATCATCAACAAGGTACAGCAGTATTCTGTTCTGCATTTAAACTCAAATTTTGTGTGTGTTCTATGCTAGGACATTCTAATTCTCTGTATGTTGCTCCTTCAAAGCCTGCAGCAGCACTGCAAACAGTTAATTGCCTTCTCCAGCAGACCAGCTAAGGGTACGTTAGTTTCATAATGCTTTTGGATTCATATGCACCATATGACAAACTCAGGCACTCAAACAAGCCAGCAGGATGAAGAGACTGCTCAGCATCTTGTACTACAGAACCATACATACAGCAATTGCACTCAGAGGAGACATGAAGCATGCTGTACTATCAGGGAGCAGAGTGAGATGTAGGTGTTCGTTTCCATTGGACAAACTTTTCCCATTTTTTCCTTAACTCCCATTCCTTCACATTTCAAAGCTCACACCTAGATAGATTCTGCTGCAGGCAAGTTTTTAAGGTTTTTCCCTCAGGTTTCTCTTCAGAAAAAGTAAAGCCACCAAGTGTCAGATTGAAGCTGAAGGAATGCAGGTCTAACCAGAAGTATCACAGCCATTCCCACCACCATGACAAACATGTCCTGCATGTTTGTTTTGGCAGACATGGACTTGAATGCCATTATCATGTATGTACAGTGAGAATAAAGAAGATACCTGCACAAAGCTTCAAGTTAAAAGCTTGATTTACTCAAGAGGAATCTGTTCCTGCATGAATAAACATCCTAACGCTATCCACATACCTCACAAGTCCTGTTGTCAGAGTACAGATAATATAAAAAGGGTGGTGAGGCACTGGAACAGGCTGCCCAAGGAGGCTGTGGATGCCCCATCCCTGCAGGCATTCAAGGCCGGGCTGGATGTGGCTCTGGGCAGCCTGGTCTGCTGGTTGGTGACCTGCACATAGCAAGGGGTTGGAACTGGATGATCTTTGTGGTCCTTTCCAACCCAGGCCATTCTGTGATAAAGGGCATTTTCATAAACCCCAAAGTCTTCCTTCTAGGAATCAACCAGCCCCAAAATTCTCTAAAAGCAGATGAAAATAATGTCACTGCTCCAAGCATCTCAATGGCTGCCTTACTGAATATAACTCCCTCAAAAACTGCTGCTGAACCCAGCTCAGGAGGTTCTTATCCACCTGCTGCATCGTTCTTAGAATCTGATCATCAGCTGTAAGCAAGGGCTGCTAATTGCCACCAGGGTGGCAAGTTGAAAAGTGAAGGTTTCTCAGACAACAAGCAGGGCACAGGCAGATTCCCCATCACACAAACTACCAGAGCCGTTTCTATGAGTTTCTAGAGTAGCTGTAAAATCTTTTGCTGTGCAAGGAAAAAGTCCCAAGCATCCTTCCCCCAGCAGCAGGGAGCACAGAATCCCCTCTGAACTAATGCAAGATCATGACACTGCAGGCAAGACCTTAAGTGATTCAAAATCCCCCCTCACCTCCCAAAGTCAAGCAGCCTACCAAGCATATTGGGGTTTATGCTCTTGAATGTTAGCAGCCCTGCAATTCTGCAGGCCCCCATCTTGCCTGAAAGGCATCTGCAGAAGCAAAAAATCTGATGTTTGCATTGCTTTTGGAGAGTTTTCTAAGTCACGGAGGCTTGAAGGAACACGTGAATCCTGCTTGCAAATTCATACAATTCTACTGTAACACAGAAACCAAACTGACCTAGTTTTGAGACTCCATCTGAAGATTAATTCACTTCTATGATGAGGCTGCACCTGAAATACCCCTGTGCCCGTTTTTGTCTTTGGTACCGTAAAAAACCATCATAAAAAACATCTGCGTCTTCAACACCCTAGGACTAAAGCTCACATCTCAAGGATGCAAGCTCCATCCCCACTGAAGAAATATTTCCGACCTCCTCACTTTTCTTAATTTTAATCATTCGCAGTGTTGCACAACTGTTCCTTCCTAGGGCTCAAAAAGAGGAACAGGCAGACGCAGCAGAGGGAAGTTTGCCCTTTTCATTGCCCATTTCCAGCGACAACTAAGCCTTCAGAAGCCACAGACATCCCAGTTTCTAAGAACTCTGCTATGATTCTGCAGACAGTGATTGAAAGGATCTAGCCTGGTGCCCTAAAATGGAACTCTGATCGAGCCTCATTTTACAGAGCAGCGCTAACGAGCTTGGTGCAGCAGTATGTAGTTCACAACACCAAGCCCAGAACTTTGCAGCATGCTGCAAAGGGAGTAAAGTTTTACAAACACGGCAAAGATGGTGAGCCCCAAACAGTGATCAAAAGAGAGAATATCTGTCCAGCTCCTTTCTGGATTTTAGTTACAGAAGTTCCATACTACATCCCTCACCCACAGTGGTGTTTCTGTCTGGACCTTGCCCATTAGCCATCACAGGGCTGCTTGCCTGCACATTCACCAGGCTGAGCAGTAATCTGATCAGCAGCTTTAGGAACCCAATGCAATTTTTATGACACAGAAAGCTAACACCTAGAACCACGAATAGCTTCACCTAGATAACATTCTCCATTTTAAAGCCTTTCCAGCGGTGACCAACTCCTCCCCAGTCACACACAAACCCCCTGAAAGGTTTAGACAATTCCCCACTGAAGCAGATGTCATAGAAGCCAAAGATTAAAGAATTTGGCTTTGCAGAAGACACTTTCTACAGCTTCATTGTCACCCAACCAGGGCTATTTTTAAAACACTTTGTCTGACCACAGGATTTCCGAAGCTTCTCCTCACTCAACCAGAAAGCAGCAGGATGCAGCCACACACCCTCAGGTAACGCTTTTATCCTGTAATCTCACCTTGGAGGAGGTTGCACTTTCACACAGAACCATTTTCTTCCAACAAACCATCAAGGACCGGCTCCCAACACACGACACTTACACCAGCGTACAGTCTACCTTCCCGCTGGGAACCGACTCCGCGCACCAGGATCTGCACAGCCAGCAACCTCCACGCTCCCCACGTCCCCAGCACACAGGCAGGCGGGCGGCAATCCCCACAAAGCTCACAGCACGGATCCTGGAAGCCCGGCAACGCCCCGGCTATAACACCTCGGTGACGCATCCCTCGAGCAGCAGGCGCATCTCTGACCTTAACTACAGACGGGGCCGGTCGCCCGCCGCGGCAGACGCATGGCACGGGAGCGCTCGCGGTGCTGGGAGCTCCTCCAGGCGCCGGTCCCTGTGGAGATGCGACCAAGGCTGAGAGACGGAACCCGCGCGTCACACCCACAGCGCTCAGCTGTCGCGGGCGGCGACAGCACGGCCGGCGCGGTGCCCCCGAAGCCGCCCGCGGGAAGGGACCGGCTCCTCCCATAGAGCCACATCGCGGCGGCGTCCCCGCCGAAGCCGAAGGGCGGCAGCGACAGCCGGTGGGACGCGGCACCCCGGGGGCGAGCAAAGAGCCGGGAGCGGCCGCAGCCGCTAAGGGCCGGAGGCCGCCCAGGCCGGCACCTGCCGCGAGGCCTCCTCCCTTCCCCTCCGGGCCCTGCCCGCCCCTCCTGCCGTGAGGCCCTGCCGCTGCCTGCCTGCCTCTCCCGGGGCCGCCCCCGCCGGCCCGCTACTCTCCGCCGGCCCGTTACTCTCCGCCGACCGCCCTCACCTCCGCGCCGCCTCCCCCGCCGCAGGCCCAGGGCCGTCGCCGCCGCCTCCGCCTCCATGCCGGGGGCCGCGCGGCCCCCCGATTCTCTAACACCGCCTCCGCCCGTGCCGGGCCGCCCACTGCGTCAGCTTCGTAAGGGCCGCTACGCAGCCAGCGGTCGCCATGGAGACGGCCGAGGGGAGCGGGGAGGCAGGGGAGGCGGCGGCGCCCCCTGGCGGGGATGAAGCCTTCCTGCAGCGCTGGGGGAGCGGCCCCGCCTGGGCCAGGGGGGCTGATGATGATGATGATGATGATGATGATGATGATGATGAGTATTATTATACCGTTTGCTTTAATTACCACCACCCCAGATACAGCACATCCAATTGCACTGCTCTTAAATTGGGCTTATGCTCACCTCAGTCAGCCCCACAAACTCCTCCAGGAGAATTGCAATAAAGTCATCAATGGAAAAACAAAACAATATCAACAGGACTCCTACTTAGCATCCTCTGAGAGCACAGAGGACTCCTTGACAGCGTCTGCCTCCTGTTCGGTCACTGGGGTAAATCCATAAGCCAGCCTCATGCCTGGTGCACCTCCATGTATAGTTTGGAGCCGCCCTGAGATCACTTCATGCGTCTGAACAAACTCTCATCACCAGGTGATCATCGCAGCTGCTTCAGCAGTGGATGGCACAGGATGTCTGAGCCAAACGCAGAGAGAAACCAGCCCAGAGCTCTGCTGGGCACAGCTAAATTCAAAGGGAAGGACAAGAAGGACCACCTCCAGCAAATGAGCAATAGCCTCACTTCAGTGTTCATAGAGTCAGAGAATGGTTTGAGTTGGAAGGGACCTTAAAGATCATCCAGTTCTAACCCTCTGCTGTGGACAGGATTTCTACCCAGCAGATCAGGGCCCCATCTAGCCTGGCCTTGAGCCAGGGCCCCTACCTCCAAGGGTAGGGCATCTACAATGTTCTACAATGTCCCCCCTGGGGGATGTACCCTAGCACTCACCTGCTGTGTGTCTCACTCTGGGAATTAACTGCATTTCTATCGAGAACGACCTGCAAATCAGAGACACACCACACTGACGCCAATACCAGAGACAATCACAACATCAGAATTTTGAAAATGGAAGCAATAGGATCTCCTGGCCACCGTTTCCATTGCATCAAGTGCCTGCCTGTGCTTTCCCCAGCCTGCTGACTCTCCACCACCGTGTCAGCTCCATCATCTGCCACTGAAGTGCTTCAAAACCAGCACCTTTGGGCTGGCTCTGCCCAGCTCAGGAGCTCCTCACGCTGTGAGCACCAGGTCATTCACTGTCCACACCCAGAGCTCCCTGGGAAAGCTGCTCAGCCTCCATGCACACAGAAGAAGCTGTAATCCCAGCCACCACCTCTCTGGAGAGATGTTGAGGGTCAAAAACAGGAGCTTCCACCCAGTGGGGCACTGGAAACGGACATTTTGGAGATGCTGGTAGCACATGGCCAGGTTCCTAACATGTCACACTGGAGGGCTACAGGGTGCTCTGGAGCTGAAACGCCTCCCAGAATCGGGTAGGGCAGACCAGGATCTCCTTGCACACAATGAGGAGCATCTGTCACACACACGTGTGTGCTCAGTTATTGCACTGGCCTTGACAAAAAGCCTTGAAGCTGTTTCTCCCGCAGGTTGCACTCAGCAATTCAGTGCAACCCTTACTGCTAATGATTCCAAGCACAAACTCATCCTCCAGCTGCTTTTCTAAATCTGTGCCAAATCTAACTATGGAAGCCAAGCCCCAAAGACTTGCTATAAATCCTGCCAGCACTTCCCCCTCCCAAGGACATTATCCAGCATTACCCAAGCTGTGACTCTTCAGCCCCAAAATTTCTCACTGGTAAATAGCCATCTCCTCTGAAGAGGAACGTTAAATAATATTTAAGTGGTGTTTTCCTCACTGCTGAGGCTGGCCTGCAATACTCAGGGCCTTCTCCAGGCCACCAGCTTTTGGTGGGCTCTCCCCCCGGGGACCTTTGGGTGGGGAAAGCAATGCTGGTGGCTGGTGGTAACTTACCCTTCTCCTCTTGGAGGAAGCCTCAATCTCAGCAGTTTTTTTCTGCCCTGCTTTTGTTCCTCCTCCCTGCTCAACTCTCAGATGCCCTTGGCTCCATCCTCCTTGTTAAAGCCTCTCTCAGAAAGGTAGCTCCAGAAATGAATCAGAATTTTTAACGGCAGCCTTAGGGGCATGAGATGGACTCACCCCCCAAGCAGAGAGCCAGTCCCTCCCCAGGGCTCTGCAGGGGAACACCAGCTAAGACACAAAATGTGGGAAGGTAGCCCAGGGGCTTACCAAGAAGAAGCCGACGGTGGCTTCCTGCAATGGCAATCAGAGCAGCAGGAGAGAAAAGTCTGCAGTTCAGCTGTGTTGTGCCTATCGGTGGTGGAGAGAAGCAATGGCAAGAGAGTACAGAGCCTGCTGTGTGCTCAGCCAGCAGCCCCGCAGCCTCCCAGGCTCTCCAGAAGGGACCACAGGTTCCACTGAGGGATGCAGGCACTGCACACAGGGCGCAGGTGCCGTGTGGAGGATGCCACTGCTCTTCTGTTGCCTCATCTGGACATCAGTCAGATGCAATTCAAATCAGCAGATGGAGCCAGGGCACCGGGGTAATTCCATTAGGCCAAATGCACTCTCATCTCTGCTAGCCTGGGAATCTGTGCTGGCTCTGGAGGTGGTCATTAGGAGGGCTTGGGTGGCTGCACTGAGCCAAGAGGTTTCACATCAGGGATTCCTCTCTCCTGGCTCCTTTCCCATTCTTCACACCAGGCCACCCCTCCATAATCAAGGACCTCTAAGACTTTTCCAACACACTTGGCTTCAGCCCAGCTCCACTCAGATGGATGGGGAATCTCTGCTCTTGCCTGTGGAGTGCTTCCCAGCTCGTGCCACTTCCTCCCAGCTGCACCAGTCAGTGTGGGCAGCCCAGCATGCAGGTGGAAGGGGAGACTTGGGGTAATGCAAGTGGTACTACAGAGACCTATGTCCCAGAATAATTATCTCACAGAGAAGTTGCCAGTTTTCTCTTGCAGCTTGAGTAGTATGGGTAGCAGAGCATCACTCCTTCCAACACAGATTGCTCCATACTTGCAGCAGCAGCAATGTCAGAGCTGTGCTCAAAGCCCCACGTGGCCTTGGCTTTAATGAGGGGGTTCCAGGAACTGCCCTCGCTGCCCAGAACCCATTTCTGATGGCAGAAGAACAGCAGCACCCCAGCTGCTCCTTCCTCAGTCTCCTGTGGGACATGGCACAGCCAGCCAGCTGGAAGAGCCAACAAGCACCAAGCAGCTGGGTAAGCATCAGGGCTCCAGGGTGGATGTGCACTTCTGGAGCGCCACATTCCTCTGCCTGGTTCTGCTGGGAGGAAAATGCAGCATGAGAAGCAAGTGAGTGAGGAGGTGTGGAGGTAGTGTGGAGGTGCTGGTGTGTGAGTGCTGAGAGACAGGGACCTGCGAGCAGCCTGAGCCCCAGCTGTGCCCACGCACCTCCACTGCTGCAATTTTGTTCTGCGAGTTACCAGCTCAGCACACACATCATTAGCCAATCAGCAGCCATCAGATTAACACATCACAGCTCCAGCTCTGCTTCTCCAAAGCCACATCCCTAGAAATGAGGGTTTGAATTCCCTGAATGTTCCCAGAATGTGAGCAAATGGAGCCGCGTGAGCAGGGTATGTCCCCTGCATGGGACACTGCTCTTTGGGGTGAGGGCAGTGACAAATCAGGGATGATCTGGAGAGCAAAGGGAACTGAGAGAAAGGGTCTGGTGGTCAGGATCTGCTTTGGATACCCAATGAAGGAGAAAAGGACAAATGGTTACTAAGGGAAATGGGACAGATGGCTGGCATGGGAACTCGCTGACACCTGGAGACTTCAAACTCTTTTTAGGGGAGCGGCAGAGGAGAGCAAGCAAATACACAGCAGAAAGAGGATAGCTACTGCCTTCCTCCACCTCTGAGTGCCAGTGCAGCTTGGTTATTAATGGGAAAGGTCAGATGAGCCACAGGAGACACGCGTCAGCTTATCAGGATCTCTGGCCCTGGCAGCCCAGCATCACTGTGAGGGCAGGGACACAGCACAGTCCTCTGACATGCCTGTCACCACAGGGCAGGGTAAAGTCACGGCCCCGAGAGGCAGTGCTGGCTCTGGGAAAGTGGCTGTCTGCAAAACACCGTCACTCCTGGCCATGCTGTCTCCGAGATGCATTCGCACCTCTCGTTGACATTTAAAACCATCTGAGCCTTTTGGCTTCTCGCTGCTGTCATGCCAGTGCCAGGTCTTTTCTGGCTCTTGAAGTCTTCCAGCCCATCTCCCTGCAGAGGCAGCCGTGCCAACAGGTCCCCGAACTGCAACAGTGGGGCGAGGAGGAGTGGGGCGAGGGCGGGCGGCTTTGCTGCAGTGTCATCTGCCGGGGTGGGAGAGGTGCCAGGAGCCAGTCAGCTCCCGAGGGCCATAAACAAGTCTCTGAAGGGAAGAGCTGAGGAGCAGAAAAAAAGCTTTGGCAGCACAGGCAGCAGAGCTCAGGCTGAGCCACGCAGTGCTGAGGGGCTGAACACAGCTCTGCGTGCTTGGGAATTGGGGAGGAGAGGTGTTGCAGGCTGAGCTGTGGGGCTGAGGGTGATCCCACCACCCAGCAACACCACAGACTGCAAAACACAGTAGGGCTGTGCCACACCATGGGCACTCGGAGGACTGAGAGCCACCCCAAAGGTCCTCGAGGAGCTGCAGAGCTCAGCAAGCAAGTACCCAAAAAGGGTACCGACCAGACACCTGGGGATGGTCCCAGCAGCTGGAGACAGAACCAAGAGCATAGCTGAGCTCAGAAGGATGAAGAACGTGCCACCATTGCTCTGCATCTGTGTGAGACCGCTGCAGGTCCACAGGGAAGAGGAGGATGGTGGGGATGGGCACCAGCTTGCCTTTTCTGTTGCCTGTGTAGGCAGCCCCACCACAAAGCCACCGCTCAGAGCAGCTACACATGTCAGCAGCTAGCTTACTGCGTGCCAAACTGCCGCTGCTGCTGTTGAGATAAACCCACACAAACAAACAAATTTTTTGGCAAGCCAAGGAGATATATTATCTCACACTGCTCACATGCCACGGGCTAACCATACTCCAGTTTGTCCCCTCCTGGTGGGGTGGAGTAGCCAAAGGCACATCTTGTCCCCTTGCAGCAAGGGCTGTGCAATGGGCACAGCCCCCACTGTGCCACATGCCATCAGCTCAGGCATGCAGCAGGCAGCATGAGCTGGGAAAGCTGACACAGAGCTGCCTTAACAGCAAGGGAATAAGTCTTGCAGAGGACTCTGTGGGAGCTCCTGCACACTGGCTGGGCTTGCAAGCACATCTGGAGCTCAAGTGCAGAAAGGCTCAAATATTTTTTTCCTAAGTTCTCTCTCCTTGCTCCATTACCACAATACCAAAGATGATAGAGGGAAAAAATGAGGGTGCCCCAAGCACCTCTGGCACCTCCCCTCCCACACAGGGCACTGCCAATGCAAGGGAAGCCCCTCAGATGGGACAGACATGCTCTGTCCATCACTGGTGGCCTCAGGGCTGGGCACAAGCAAGCATCGCAGCACTAAGGCTGACAGCTGGACACAATGAGTCCAGCTGTGACAGGACTGTCCTGTAAATAAGCCTGGTGAGAGGTTAAGAGCCTGCTTTTCAACATTAGGCTGGTGTAATTACTCACATCCTAAAAGCCTTGGCCTCAGCTGCTCATGGTGACACCAATTACACACCCATGGCCACATAGTGCCAGACAGCTGCTGCCAGTGGGTCACCCAGCATCCTGCTGCTTCTCACAGAGCACAACACAGACACTGCCAGCCTCAACATCTCCCAGCATCAGGGCAGCTCATGCCACCAGCACAAGGTGGTACCACAAGAAGGGCTGTGCGAGGGGGGCAGGCAAGGGAGGGGACAAAGGCTGGAGGCTCATACAGCCTGCAACCCTGAAAGCTTTAGCTTTAGACTGATACAGGTTTTGTCGATGGGAGGGACACAGCCCATGCATCGTGGTGACACTGTGGCAGGGCTGAAGCTAGCTCAGGGCCACAGCTTAGGGGTTTAGCCACAAAGAGCAGCATCAAAAGGCAGCAAGACAAGGTTTGGGGACAATACAGCCAGGACTAACAGCTTACCTGACTCCAACATGCCACCTCCAAACATCAGTGAGCACACAGCCAGCCCCTCAGCCCTAGCACAGAGCCAGAGGCACAGCACATCTCCTGACCGTCATTTTACCGAGGCAACCTCACCCTGCACTCATCCCCTCCAGCAGCAAGGGTGGCACCACATCTCCATCCATCCATCCATCCATCTATCCATCGATCCATTCATCCCACATGGATGCTGCCATGCATCCCACTTCCCAGCGTCAGCTCACATGTTTTCCTCCTGATCTCCTTGCAGTACCGTCCCCTGCTTTTCTCTGCCCCCAGAGGTCCCCGCCTCATCCAATTTCCACATCCTCATGTAGGTGTGCTGCAGAGGCAGCAGCACATAACGAGGAAGCTCATTTAGCCTCTCGCACTGCTGACCTAGATATGCCACCATGCCTGCTCCCCTGCCTCAGCATCTCTATAATACCAGGGGGAGAGGGGCCAGCTCTCTTCATTCCCACGGGAACTCCTTTTATCTTCTAGAGCTGCTGCTGTTCACTGCCCTGCTGCTGCCCCTCTGCCACATGTGATCCCAGGGAAAACGGGGACCTCGGTGCAAAGAACATGGTCTGGGATGGCACAGGATGCGGTGGAATATTCCAGCACAACCACAGCCTCATCTCCTCATCTTTGGATGCTGCTGCTTTTTAAAGCCCGCTTCCCCTTGGGATGAGGCAGCTCATTTAGACAGAGGTCGGTCTCTCTGGGTCAGGATTGAGGAAGGCTGCAAATGGGACAGACTGCTATTAAAAGCGGCTTGCCACTGCCTTCCTGTACAGCGAGGTATTGATTTTTCCCTGCATATCTATAGCTGGAGGCTACAGCATAGCATGCTCTGCCTGCATGCCAACAGCTGCCCCTTCCAATCGCTGGGCGCAGCTTCCATCCCTCCTCTTCCCCCGCTGCCAGCAGTGCCCACTGGCAGAGAGGGATTCCCGGAGTGGGCACGTTGGGTTCTTGGATACCACTGCATCCCTGCCCCAGTCTCCCATGGAGCAGCAGCAGCCTGACACCCGCATCTACCCGGGCTTTCCCACTGCACCACATGGGAAAAGGAGTTCCCTGGTTCTCTCCAAGGGTCTGGGAGTCCCGCTGCCCCCCTCCGGGCCACGCGGGGTGCTGTGTCCGGTAGTTCTCAGCGGGAGCCGCCAGGAGGAGCTTTTAGACCGCGCCGAGCCCCCCCCCCAGGCGTATCCCAGTGCCGGCGATGCTCTTAAGAGCAGCCCTGCGTACCCAGGGCATCCCGGCGCTGCTGGAGCATTCCTACACGCCGGGTGCTCCCCAGTTTCCTCATGCTCCTGGCATCCATCTGCTCCACACGGTGTTTCCAGTGTTTTTACTTCTCCCAGCACAGCCCAGCGCTTGTGCTCCCAGAGCACCCGGAGCTCTTGCAGCGTGCTGATGCTCCCAGGGTTCCCAAGATTCCCATTGTTCCTGCTTCTGCCGCTACTCGCAGTGCATTTTGCTGCTCCTGGGTTTCTTTGTGCTCCTGCCACACCCCCGTTCCCCCAGGGCTCACGATATTCCTGCTGCTCCCAACACAGTCCAGAGCTCCTGGTTCTCCTAGGGTGCTCCCAGGATTCCCAAAATTGCCAGTGCTCCTGGAGCATCCCAGGGTTCCCAAAATTCCTGGTTCATCACAGTGCTCCTAAGAGCATCCTGGTGCTCGCAGGGCTCCCAGTGCTGACGGTGCACCTGATTTGTCCCATTCCTTCACAGTGATCTCCGTCTCTGCCCTCCCAGGAGTGCTGAGGGGGTCCCCACTCATGGGCAGGACATGTGGCACTGCACTACTGGAGAGCAGCCTGCTTGGAGGTGCAGCTCTAGAAGAGGATGGGGCACCCCAGCATGGCATGGAGTGACCTCAGTGTCCCTTAGCTGCCCTACAGTTGGAGGTTCCTCCCCCTCCCCCCCATGGCACACCACATATGGGGCTTTGCATGCCTGTCTCCTCTGCACTGGGGCTGGGGGTGATTGATTCCTCCTGCCACCTTCCCCAAAATCCTTCTAAATCTGGAGCTGGCATTGAGGGTGGGAGGATTTGCGTCAGCGGGTGACACTCAGCCGTGGAGGGGGATTCCGTCAGGGAAAGCAGCTGCAGTTGAGTCACAAAGAGAGAAGCTCCCCGGGTTGGGATGGAGCCCGTGACAGACCTGGGATGTGCAGAGAGGGTGAGGATGAAGAAGCAGGGAGCGGAGCCTCTGGCTGTACTTCCTGTGCCACAGATCCAGGCCACTTTCCAGCCCTGGGTCTGCACCAAGCCCCTGTCTGCTCCTGCCCCCTGGAGCCTTACCAGATCTTCACTTAGTTTGGCTGAGCCCTGCCCCACTGCTCCCTCTGCACCCCCTGCAGGAATTGCCTGCCTTGGAGTGTGTTTCCACTGGCTGAGAAGGAGCATGGTCTCACCCACACTTTGAACCCCAAAATTTTGCAAATAGGGCCAGAGACACTTCGCTCAGATACTCCTCAGAGGACACGTTAACCATCCCATCTCATCCCTATGCCATTTCCATTCATCCCCATCCATCGCCATCCCATCTAAACCCTGCCCCATCCCACCATGTCCCATTCCATCCTGCTCGATCCCCTCCCATTGCATTTCCTCCCCTTCCATCCCATCCCAGTCCCACCCCATAGCCCATAGCCTATCTCACCCCACATCCCACCTCATCCTCTGCCTACCCTGGTGACTTTCCCCCCAGTGAGTAGAATAGTCTGACTCCAAGGTCCCAAAGGGCAGAACCCTGCTTTGTCCCCAGGCCAGAGGGGTCATTCTGCTCTTCCCATTGGGGACAGGCTGCCTCCAACAAAGGTATGGTGTAGGAGAGCCCAATTAAGCACTGGCACTGCCCCATCCTGAGGTGTCTTCCCATGCTGGCCCAGGGAGCCCATCGGTGGAACAGGAGTGGCAAATCCTTGTGCTGCCCCAAATTGCACACTGCTACTGTCCCCATAAGATGCCCCAGGGCTCACGACTGTCTGGGTCTTCCCGTTCCCTGCAGGTAGCATAGAATGCATCCGCTCCTGACGAGAATGTGGGACCAAGGGGCTCTGCCCCAAGTGCACTGCCAAATGTCCTCAGATGCCACAGCCCTGCAGGGTGGGGCTGCATGGGTGCACCAACAGCATCATCTCCATCTGCCTGGGAAGGGTCCAGTTCCTTAATGAGTGTGCCGTGGTACTGCTTGAAAGGCGCAGCGCCGCTCTGCCCTCTGCTCTCTTATCTTCTCCATCAGCGATTGCATTTAAGGACGCTATTAGAGGGGTTTGGCACAACCTGTTCTTAATAACCACGGCCATTAGGAACTTTTCTGCTAAGCACATTCCCCACCGCGCTCCCTGCTGGGGCTGCTCCTTACTGGAGCAGGATAACCAAGCCCCTTCCTCATATTCCCAGTGACTGGCTGCACCCCCACCCCCCATTCCCCTATTGGGGAATCCTGCCTCTACCCCAATGCTGGAGGTGCCAAGGAACCCAGACTTGTGCCCACTGCCTGCTGTACAATGCCCAGTTTGTGCCTGCTGCCTGGTGAAACACCAGTGGTTGTGAGCAGGATCCATGGCTAATGGCATAGCCTGGCTGCCTTCTGCCCACCCTGCAATATGCTGTGGGAACTCCTGATGGGATTAAGGGCGTACCTAATAGAGGGCATCATTCATTGTGGTGCACCTTTTACTAATGGCACAAGTGCAGAACGCAAAATGCTTTAGCTGGGAGGGCAGAGCAGCACGGGCAGCCATTCCCAGTACTCCAGGGCCAGCATCACCCCCAAACCCTTTGCCAGGGGACCCTATTTCCAGCCCCGTGGTCACACCCCAAGGGCACACCATCCCATCCACGGGTGCTCCCGTGGTTACTGGTGCCCAGGACGTACTCATGGTGCCCAGCTCCTATGGACCTGCTGAGTCAGGGTGAAGAGAGCACTACCTAATTGATGGCAACCTGACTCCTGAACCACAAAAACTGTCCTCTAGTGACTGCTGCCCTGCCCTGGGCCCCCTGCCCAGGCGTCGGAGATGCATCAGGCCAGGTGCTGGAGCAATCATCCATCCCTTTATTTCATGGCAAATCAAACAAGGGAGGGCACCACCTGGCAGCACGGCACGGCACAGCGTCAGCACGGGGGGA
This sequence comes from Tetrao urogallus, assembly GCF_951394365.1. NCBI lineage: Eukaryota > Metazoa > Chordata > Aves > Galliformes > Phasianidae > Tetrao > Tetrao urogallus. The sequence continues at coordinate 6,961,894 of NC_136819.1, forward strand.
AGGAGGGGAAGAACACTGGCTTGTGGCTTGGTGCTGTCGGAAGGACAAAGCTGGGTGTGGGATCCATGAGGCACTGCTTGCCAAAATATACCTTGGGACTCCTGGGGTGCCCTTCATCGCATGGCTGCTGCGGAGTAGAGGAGTCTCAATGCTGTCCTGCCAGCCACCAGCTGCCAGGCACGGGCAAAGTCTGAAGTGTGACCTTCAGCCCCCACCTGCTGCCTTTCCCAGTTGGTGGCAGCTGCTACACAAGGTCCCCACGGTGCACAGCACTGCTCACACGGCACCCAGCGTCGTCCCCAAGGAGGGTCTCATGCTGAAGATGCACAGGGCGAGGTCAGCCAGGAGCAGGCAGGGATTGAAGATGCCCAAGCACTACTGCTGCCCTTGTGCTCATCCTCCCTTGCATCACATTTACCATCCTTGCCACGGGGTGCAGCCCCAGGGAAAGGAGCTTCGGGGTGGCTCAGGTCCTCATGGTGGTGTTTCCACCACTCATGGCTCAGCAGGGAAGAGATGCCCAGACCCATCCAGATGCAGAGGAGGAGATGGGGGCTGCAGCTCAGCCCTACACTGGGCAGGAGGGTTGCACTGGCACGCTCCATGCCAGGGGTCTCCCAGCTCACCCCACAGATTTCACTTTGAAATCCCCACTGTGCTTTCCTGGAGAAACAACGTACCTTGGGTATCAAAGACTGGCACCCGCAGACACACTGTCTCTTTGCACTGGCGTGGCATGGCACAGCACAGCATGGCACCCTGAAGGGCTGGTCCCCATCACACAAAGCAAACAGCATTGCCATGCCCATGGCAAACTGCATCGGAGCTCGGAAATCTCCACCTGGTTGGCAGCTTTTGGAGTCCCCCATCCTCATCACCCCTGGGGAAACCTGCAGCGGGCCAAAGTGCCCAGAGAAGAAGGAAGGAGATGGAGAGCTGCCTGGTTGCTGTGGTTCATTACCATTTTTATTAGCTGTTACAAGTGCCAGGTCACAGCCTGCTCTTGTCAAAGCTGCAAAATAGTTTGCTTCCTAACCCCCTGTAATTACTCCTGTTAGGCTCAGAGAATTTCATCATTTCACATGAAATTTCCACAGGCTTGGCCTCCACCCAAAGATTAATTTGTACAAAAGGCTTTGAACAATGGAAAAGAAAAGAAAAAGTTCTTTTTTTTTTTTTTTTTTTTCAGCAGGGAGAGAGGGGAAGAAATGGTTCCCCTCTCATTTTCTCTCCATCAACAAAACAAAAGAGGAGGCAAGAAGAAAGACATAGAACAACCCTCTTCTGAGCTGTGCTAGAGCTGAAGTGGCTGGGAACTGAAGACTGCAATTTGGTGGTGAAAGCCCCGTGCCCGCACCTCCCCCAGAAATGCAGGGTTGGGATGGAGGAGCCTTGGTCTGAGGGTGGGCAGACTGAGGCTGCAGTGTCCTCATGCTACCAGCATGAAGACCATTGGGCATGTTGGGCTGTGGTGGGGGGATCAGGGGTTTGAGGTGGCAGGATCGGGATCGCTAGGGTTTGGGGTGGATGGGGTTAGGGGTACCCAGGGGTTCTGGTAACCCAGTGTGGCAGAGCTCTGATTGTCGAATGGTTTGGAATGGCCAGAGGGTTGGGATATCCAAGGATTTCGCTGGCAGAGCTCTGGTTGGCCAAGTGGGTTGCGATGCCGAAGGATTCAGGGTGGCAGAGCTCTGGATGTCCAGGAGTTTGTGATGCTCAGGGATTTGGTCTGGAAGAGCTCTGGTGGTCCAGAGGTTTGAAACGCTCGCGAGTTTGGGCTGCCCTCAAGATAGGGGATGGTATAGCACTGGTTGCCTGGGGATTTGGGGTGACCAGGGCTTTGAGGTGCCCAAGGATTCAGGGTGGCAGAGCTCTGACTGTCCACAAGTGTGGAATAAACAAGTTTAAGATGCCCAAGGTAGCAGAGCTCTGATTGTTCAGGGCTCTGTGATGCCCAGGGGGTTGGCAATACCCAGGGATTCAGGGTAGCAGAGGTCCAATTGTCCAGAGGATTTCAGACACCCGTGGATTTGGGCTGTCCAGAGACTGGGGATGCCAAGGGCTTTAGGCTGCCCAGAGATATGGAATGGCAGAGCTCTGCTTGTCCAGAGCTTTGGGATACGCAGAGATTTGGGATGCCCAGGGATTCAAGGTGGCAGAGCTTTAACGGTCCAGAGGTTTGGGATGCTCAGGGCTTTGGTGTGGCCGAGCTGCGTGGGCCACGTACGAGGAAAAAGATGGAGCTGGGGCACATAAATCCACCGTGAGGAGGCAGGGAGCGGGGGGACTCCAGGCACAAAGCGAGGTCCACCTCCACCGCCTTGGGAAAGCCCAGGACCGGATGGGAAGGGGAGCGCTCCCGGCGCTGTGAGTCAGCAGTGCCGCACACCCACCTGGCCCCCATGGAAGCAGCGGCGGCAGCGGCTGTGTGGGTGTGGGAGGTTACGGAGCTGCCGGGACGTCTGAGCGCAGGGACGGGGATTTCAGCGCTCAGTGCGAGAGTGCGTGGGAAGAGAACGGAGAAAAGCAGAGCGAAAGCAGGGGGTTGTGCCAAGGGTTTAATGAGAAGGTTCCCATACGGGGAGGGAGAGAGGAAAAAAAAATCAAAATAAAGCTACACTTCCCCTAGTTGGCATGGCAGGAGTCGGGCTCACGGCGACTCGTTGGCTCCAAAGCCACCTCCCCCCCTGCTCAGCACCCACCCCTGGTTTAAAGCGAGCTCTCTGTTCCCAGCAGGTGCTCGCAGATTCACAGCCACCCTGCGTGGGTTTAGCCCCAAGAACTCCCGAACTACTTCGGGTTCGTGGCTGTGCCCGACTCGGGATGGCTCCCACTGAGCCCCCCTCCCAGCTGGGCCGTACCCGTGGCTCCCATCAGGCGCTGGGATGCGATCCCATCCAACTGCCCGCACCGTGTGCGCGCAAGAACAGACCCCCAGCAATCCCCCAGCCCCTCCGCCTCCACCGGGGAGGCTGCCTCAGGCCCACGGCCGCGGCCCCGCTCCGAGGCTGGGGATGCAGGAAGGTGCCGGCCCCGCTGTTTGCACACCGCCGGCAGCCGCTCTCCCGTTTGTTTGCTCTTCGCCTGCATCTCTATAGCAAATGTTAACGAGGCAATAAAAGCCGGGCACAAATTGCCCAAGGGCGGGGCCGGGAAGGGGGGGGGGGGAAAGGGGGGACGCCCCGCTCCGTGGCTCCGTAGCTCCGCTCCGCGTTTTTCACCGCCCTCCGCCACCGCTCTGCCCGCAGAGCCCCGGCACCGGGAAAAGCGGGCGTGGAGCGGTGCGGAGCGGGGCTGCTCCGGGAGCCCGAGGGCTGGGAGCGGTGCGGAGCGGGCACCTGACGCGTGTCCCCGCGGGATAGCGGGCAGGGTGCGGCTCCCCGTGCGTGTCACCGCGCATTAACGCGTCCGTGCGCTGTCCGCGCGCATCCGCTCCCACCCCGCACCTATCCCCGCCACTCCCCGGGTGGGTCCCCAGAACCGGAGCCCCCCCGCCCATCTCCCCCACTCCTCCCTCTCTCCCTCCCTCCCTCCCTCCCTGCCGGCTGCAGTTTCCTCTCCCGCCAGCAGCGAGCAGCAAGTGGATGCGCGACCGTGGCACACACCCGCACACGCACACACACGCACAGCCGGCAGCAGGCAGCGGGCGGGCGGCACCGAACACCGCGAGGCTCCCGGGCCCCCCCCGCCGCCGCATGCCGGCCCCGGCCGCTCCGCCGCCCCCCGCGGCCCCCGCGGCACCCACGCCCCGCGCCTCGCCGCCTCCTGCAGCCGCCGCCGTCTGATGAGCCCCGCCGAGCCCCGCCGCCATGTACCTAGACCCGGAGGCTGCGAGCGCAGGTGAGGCCGCCCCGCACCGGCACCGCGCCCCGCGGGTCCCCCCTTTTTCTCCCGCACCGAGCGCTGCTCCGCGGAGAAAGTCACCGCTGCCGCTTTCAAATGAGTCACGCTCCTGCGGAGCATCCCCTCCTTTCCCCCCCCTTTTCTCCCCCGCGGTGCAGCCCTCGACCTCGCAGCTCCCTCCCTGGTGGGATTCCGCAGCCCCTTCCTCCCCCCCCCGCCCGTGCTGGGCTGCGTGCTTTGGGGAGGGGGCTGCACGCCGCCGTTTTGCTGAGCTCACGCTCTCCGGGCGCCGCTCGGCCCCGTCGTCAAGAATGTGGGGCGCTGGCGGGGAGGAGGTGGCGGGGGTGCGGCCACCGCGGTGCCCGAGCGGCGATGGCACGGCGTGGCTCGGTGATAGCCGCCGGCAGAAGGACACGGGGACATCACGGGGACGCGTGGCAGAGCACCGTGAGCTGCAGGCCTGCGGGATGCGGCCGCGCCGAGGGGCAGCACCACGCATTGTTGCCCGTGGCGGGCGGCAGCACTGACAGCCTTCGAGGGGACGTTGTCGCCCGCTCGGTGTCACTGCCCGGCTGGGATGCCCTGCGGGATCGGCCGGTGGCCCAAGGTCACCCGGCATTGTGATGACAGTGGGGAGATGGGACAGGTCCCCAGCAGCCCCTTGCTCACCCTTTCTGCAGCCCAGACTCTGCACCTGGATTCATTCCCCCTCCAATGCTCCCCCGATTTGCTCCCGGAGTCACATCCTCCTTGCCCCCTGTGTCTGCTGTGCCTTCACAAGGTTGGCACTGGGACGGAGCACACACCCCTTCTGTCCCTTGGTCCCACTCCTGGCTCTCCCACTACGTGGGGCATCCCTACAAAACTGGCCCTATAGCATCAGGGTGCCGCAGTGGCTGACACCAGGGCACCATCTGCTCTGCTTGCTGCTCCCCTGCCTGCCCCTCTGCTGCTCCATGGTTCCATTCCCCCTCTGAGTTTGGCACCCATGGCCAAGCCACTGGATATAGGTGGCCTTGAGGACAGCTGGGGTGCCAAGAGGAGGACAGCATAGGGACCGGGTGCCAGCAGCACTCTCTCCCCAGTGCTGCGCTCTCCATGGGCACAGCCAGCACTGTTGTTGTTGTGGAGGAGATGCACGGGGTGATGGGGGTAACTTCAGTGTCACTAGCTATTTGCACAACGGGTGAGACCTCCTCTTCCCCTCTCCCACAGCAACTGCACCCAAATGCTCCATTCCTGTGCCCCAGACAGGTGCTGGGAGCTGTTGTCCCCGCTCCCCACCTGCATCCTCGTCCCTGCGGGTGCAGATAAATAACCCAGTGTGCCTTGCCAGGAGCCAGGCACCTGCTGTGTCCTGCACATTCCCTGCCTGTGCCTGTGTCCCCATGCAGCTCTGTCCTGTTCCCATGGAAGTGGGGTGCCCATGGGAGTGCCTGGGATGGAGATGGGGACAGAGATAGTGACAGGGATCAGGATAGGGATAAGGATAGGAATGGGGATGGGGATGGGCCAGTTGATGGGGACGCAGGGACATGGAGATGGGGAGCTGTGGTCGATCCGCCAGTGCCAAGGAGCAGAGCAGAACCAGAGGTGGCTTTCCTCCGCCTGCTCTCGCGGCTTTTCAGCCTGCTGGAGAAGGGCGGGGAGAGAGAGGGGAATGAAGACAGATGAAGATAATATCACTGCCACCCCCCAGCCCCTGGGGGCTCAGCTCCAATATCTATTATAGATGAATTCAGCAGGGGAAGGGCTTTCGAAGAGCAGACAGTGGGGCTGGTGCACGGTGGCTGTGTACAAAGGCAGAGCGCCAGCCTGAGTATTGAGCAGGAACAGCGGGGACCTGGGGACAAGGCTGAGGGCACACCGTGGGGCATGGTGTGCTGGGGGCACGGCAGCTTGGTCCTGTGCCCCATGGTGCCATCGTACCATCATGCAGTGCCACCAGCTGTGAGCTTGGGGTGCCCCGGGAGCGTGCGGGGTCCCCCTGTCCCTGGGTATCATCCCCGGGCAGCTCTGTTCCTGGCCCTGCTGCAGGAGGGAGCGGGTCACCTTGGGGGGAGTTAATGAGGTTTGAAAGGGAAGCGGCTGATGGCGCTGCTGGAGACGGAGCAGAGGCATTGAGGGAGGGAGAGAGGGAGGGCAAAGCATGTGGCACGGTTCTCTCTGTCCAAGCCAGGGTATTCCTATGGTGGGATGCATGAAGATGGAGAGGGAGATGGGGGCCCGCCATAGGAGACCATTCCCACTGTCCTGGGGTCTGAGTGCATCACTGAGGGTGCAGCTCAGGGTCCCTCCATGAAGATGGGGGTGAGGAGAAGGAGGAGGCTGTACACATGGGGCCATGTTTTGGGAAGACAGCTGGGGCTGAGCCAGAGCTATCTGTGCTGCAGGACACGGGATGTCACAAGGATGTCAGGAGCTGGGATGCTGACAAGGAAGGTAGTCCTTGGTTTGATGGCTGGGCATCTGTGGGTACGCAAAGTTCTGGGGGTCTCAGGTGCTCATCAGAAGCGGGAAGCACAAAGCAGAGAAACCACGCATGTCTCCGGAAATCCTGAGCTGAAAATAACCTGACTGCAGGAGAGCACTGGGGGAAGAGTGCATCCATGTGCTGCCCTCTGCGTGCGGATGCACCCGGCCGACGTGGGCATGAGGACATGGAGCCCTGGGGGTCCCCACTGCTCCTCCCTGTGCCATGCTGCAGAAGGGTTTGTGGCACCAGGAGGGCACAATGCTGGTATTTTGGAAAGGTGCCTATAGGCACTGCTGCCTATTGCAGCTGAAGCGTTGGCATTCCCAGCGGGTGCCAGCAGAGAGGGACCTGGGAAGTGGTGCGGGTCCCTGGGGCGGGTGGCTTGGTGTGGATGGGGACAGGGATGGACAAACTGGCAGCTCCGGGGGCTGGCCAGATGGCTGGATGGAGAGACAGCTGTGTACAAGGGATGGATGGGTGGTTGGAGAGATGGATGGGTGTGTTGGAGAGGGGGGCCTGCGGATAGGCAGACAAATGCACAGATGGAAAGCAGACGCCTGTTCCCAACCCTCTCGCCCTGGGCGCTCCTAGCATGATGAGCAGCAGTGCTCGGTGGAGACAGGTGCTGAAAGCGTGGCCAGCAGCTTGCTGGGGTGGCCACCAGCAGCACTGGGCTGGGCGGGTGGCCGTGCCCACTCTGCACTCTCCTTCTGGGGGTTTCCATCGCAGCTCCCCCTGCATCCTGCACAGGAGCACAAAGCTGCAAATTCGCAGCTTCTCAGCTGCAACCTAAAAATAAGAGCTTTGGAAAATATCTAGCAAATGGGTAGGAGGATGAGCAAGGGAGGAACGAACAGCGTGGCACCAGGCGAGCGGCATCTGGGAAGCCCCGCTGTGGCACCGCGGCCACTTCACTCCTGCCCCGTTGCACGGCGCAGCGCGGGGCGGTGCTCCTGTAGCGCACAGCGATGCTCTGAGCCCACACCCACCGGGACCGGGCGCCCCGTTTCCTTCCCTGGGCTCGCCATCTCATCCCTCGGTGGCTGCGGGCGCTCTTGGAACCCTCGCCCGCTTCCCCTTCCGCTGTCGGCGCTTGGCACGCGACAGAGCCTCGGCGCGGAGCCGTGCACGCCGGCTACGGGGAGCGGCTGCGATCGCGCTTCCCGGGAGCGCAGCAGGCGGGGGTTATTTTGGGAGCTTCGAGAGGAGGCTCCGTGCTTTGATGCTGCCCGCAGAACATTTGGGGAATTGGCCGTTTTTGGGCTCCGTGCCCTTTTGGAAGTGCTGTGAGCGTGACAACGATCATAGGGGTGCCCACCCTTCCCAGCGAGGGGCCACGTCTCCCCCCGTGCCGCCTCCCTGCGCGCCGGGCAGCACCTGCAGCTGGGGACGAGCCGGGAGCTCTGCGCTCGGCTTCTCTGCTTAATTAAGCGATGCTAATTGACTGGAAAACAACTCATTGTGAGTGCTGCTGCAGCACTGCCCAGCGGTGCCGGGAGCGTGTGACCCTGCGATGTCACCGGGGCAGGAGCCAAAGTCCCCTTGGTGACAGCATCCTCTGCTTTCTCCTTCACTCTAAGAGGGATAATCCTCAGTGTCGTGCCTGCAGCACGCTGTCCTTCTCCCTTTTAATTTCCCTTTATGGGATTATACTGGAGATGAACTTGACCCTGTGAGAAGTGGCAGCCACTGGCACAGGCTCAGTCCCTGTGTCCATGCACTTGCATCACTGGAGCTGCATTTTCCAGCTGGCACCTTCCCATCTGCCCTTCCCTCGGGGATACAGTGGATACCAGAAGGGCAGAAGCACGGTGGATTCTCAGCGCTTGGAGCACTGGGATGCAATGCCAGGACGGTGTCCCACGTGTCACCATGTCCCCAAATGGGGCAGCTGCGAGCAGGGCTCAGTCCCATTGCCTCCAGCACTGTGCTAAGCGCCACGCTCCTCCATGGCTCTTTCTAAATGTTAGAAATTAAGGGCTGGTCCCAAATTCCCTCCTAGGCAACAGTTGCTAAGCGGGTTCTATACACGGGGCCTCGTGACCAAGCGCCGGATCCCCCCCTCCCTCCCCGCCCATTCTGTAGCACATGTGTATCCCAGGTCTCCATCCCACTGTGCCACCCATCCCTGGTGGCACCATCACCTGCTGGCCCCTGCGGGCACCCGGCTCCAGAGGCACTCATCCAACTCTCAGTGCCACCGTGCCCCCTGCCTCGCCCTCCAAGGATGGGGGCTGCCAGTGCTTTGTCACCTGTTGTCCCCCTGTGGGCTTCAGGCATGGGAGCAGGGCGTGGGGTCCAGCTGCCGTGACTCATGAAAGCGCCGGAGCCGCTGGCAAATTTCATTACAATAACAAGGGCTGCGGGTGAATTAATTATTAACCATTATTGTTTAATATTTATACTGCAGCATGGCTCGGGGTGGGCTCGCTCCAGCCTCTCTGTCCACGTTGGTGGTGGGGATGTCTGGACATGGATGGCACTGCGGCCAGGTTTTAAAGTTATTAGGAATCCATTTGACAAAGTAACTGCTATTTTTGTTCTGAACTTTTAGCATTTGCTCATCTACCTCTTTCATGGACATACAGCCTCTGAAAACAGCAGCTACAGTCAGGTAGCGGCCATGACATGGATGCCAGGGATGGGGTCCCACCAGCCCCCGCAGTGCAGTGGGGCAGGGTGGTGGCCCTGCCATGTGTCCCTAGTGATCCTCTCCCCATTTGTGCCCACACCACAGGTGCTGTGGAGTGGCTGTGGGTCCCCAGAAGGGCCGTCCATCCGCCCTTAGGTCCCCCAGCCTCAGCTCTGCTCTGCTCCTCCCCAGGGGCCCCCTCCCGCGATGTCGTCCTTGTCTCGGCCATCATCACCATCAGCCTTAGCGTCACCATCATCCTGTGTGGCATCTGCCAGTGGTGCCAGCGCAGACTGGTAAGTGTCCGTGGGGCAGGGTGCAGGTGGTGAGCGCACCCGGGGGCAGCAGGGCGGCCATGCTCCGTAGCAGGACAGCCAGCCCTCCCCGTCCCTGTGCCTGTGTCCCACTATAACCTCCTAGCTCGCTAATTGTGCTCCTCCCTGCTGAACATCCGTTGAAAATCACAGCACAGCGCTGCCCCGATTCCGAGCCCCAGTTCCTCTGTGTGTGCCACCACATCCCTTATGCTGGGAATTGCAAATCGACTAACCCGGGGTCAATTAAGCCTGAAATTACCTCCTCCGACCTGGGGGCAGCGCCTGGCTCTGACCCCTCTGCTGTCCCCACAGGGAAAACGGTACAAGACATCCCTGGAGACTGTGGGCACACCAGATTCCAGCCGAGGCCGCAGTGAGAAGAAAACCATCAAGTAGGTGCCAAGGCAGGGGGAGAGGGGCTGGGATGGCACTGCCACAGTGCCACAGTGCCCTGCCTGCTGTCATCCATGGACGTGTGGGGACACCAGGATCAGGGCATCCGTGGGAGGACGCACCATGGGGACAGAGGTGGCTGTCCCAGTGATTTTTAAGCTGGGGATACCGAGCAGTGCGTGGTCTGCAATTATGCCAAAGCATCCCTGGTCTTGCAGTGCCCTGCAGAGAGCTGCTGTCCCCTTGGTTGGAGCAGAGGTGTCACCATGGCCACCAGCAGCAGAATGGGGTGCCGCTGTGGCACTGGAGCTGGGGCGCACGTGGGGGACACTCACACACTGTGGGGATGGAGCACGCTTCACCTGTGTGGATAATGGCAGGGCACAGGATGGGGTCCCTGTGTGTCCAGACATGATGTGCCAAAAGGAGCACACAGGGGGGACGGTTCTGGCAATGGGATCCCCTCTACTCACTGCTGCGTCCCTCTCCGGATCTGGCTGCCAGAATGCTGGGAAGCAGCCCTGCACCGCATTTCTCTAACCCTCTGCACCCTTCTCTCCCCTCAGCCTGCTCCCATCTCTCTGCAGCCATCCGTCCGTCCATCCGTCTTGTCTGTTTCTCTCCACAGGGCCCAGCCGGGGCGGAGGGCTGCGCTCCCCCTGGCAGGAATTCAGCTTTCTCTCTTGTATTTCCCTCTTCTTTCTCCCTCCCCACGGTCTGCTGTAGCGATCTAGACAGAGACTTTTGGAATAACAATGACAACACAGTGCAGCAGAAATGGAGTTCGTACCCTCCCAAGGAGTTTATTCTAAACATTTCACCTTACGCCCCATACGGTGACCCGCGCCTTTCCCTCAAGTGAGTCTCTCCTTACCGGGCTATGACTACATGGGCAGCACCCACGCGCCTTCCTCCTCCTCCTCCTCATCCTCCTCCTCCTCCCCCCCACCCCATGGGCAGCCCCATGGAGACGAGCAACCCCGGGGCCCCCGGCAGCAGGGGTGGTGTTGCACGTTTTGGACAGGGCTCCTTTCCCCTTTGTCTTTTGGTTTTTTTGTTTGTTTCTTTTTTTTCCCTTTTGGATTTGTACCATTTTGCCCCGCACGCCTTCCAGGCCCCCCCTCCTCCCCCGGCCCATTTATTTTGATTTATTTTTTTGGCAGTGCTGATGTATCTCTCTCTCTCTCTCTCTCTCTCTCTCTCTCTCTCTGTCCGTCCCTTGTCTGTCTGTCCACCTCTGGCTCTGTGCCCTCCTCCTTGTCCCTCCGCACACCATGGCTCCCCGACACGTCCGTCTGTCTATCCGGCCCCTTTCCATGTCTGTCCTGGGGGGGTCCGTCTGCCGGCCCGGCCCAGTGGCTCTCTGTTATCAGGGGCTAAGCTGACGGCATCGGCCACCGCAGGCTTGGCCGGGGACCGCGACGGCCGCCCCGGGGACAAGCAGCAGTGCGCCGAGGACGGCATGAGGAGCAGCATCTCTGCGCACAGCGAGCCCGGCACAGGGAAGGCAGCGAGGGGCCGCTGGCACACGGTGCAGAGCCACTTGGCCGCAGGGAAGCTCAGCCTGTCCAAGTGAGTGAGCACGCACAGCCCTCCCGGATGGATGCCCCCCTCTCCACTCCCCTCCCAGGGGGGTCAGGAGCCGCTCGCCCACATCCCTGCGGTGCTGGGACATCACAGGGACACGCTGCTCCGCCGTCCGTGTGCCATCCGCAGTGCAACCCCGTGCACTGGGGCACGATCTGAGCTTTAGGGGAAAAAGTGGTGGCAGCAGGTTGCTGGCCGGGGTCTCGATGTCTCTGTATTCTCCACCTGCTCAAGCTGGGGCTGCAGCAGCCCCTGCTCCATCGGTCGCTGGGTTCAGATCCCAAAAATGTGCCGGCAAAGTATGTGGGGATGCTGGGGCAGGGCCCAGGGCAGCGTGGCTGTGCTGGATGCTGCTGAGCTCTGCGGGATGCGTGGTGCACTGAGCCAGGTGCAGGGGGATGGACAGTTAAGGGGATGGCAGCGCCGCCCTCAAAGCCCTTGGGATTTTTTGGCATCTTTGCACACAGCCTACTTGCATTCGGGTGTTGCTGTGGGATAGGGTTCCTCTTGTGCAAGGCGTCCTGGCAGGAGCCACATGGGTAGCACTTGGTGTCATCACACTATGGCCATTCCGTGCCCTCCCTGTGCCACCATCCCATGGCCACTCAGTGCCGTCCTTCCGTCACCGTCTTACAGTCACTCACTGCCCTCTGGTGGCATCACCCTCAGCCACTCAGTGCCCTCCCAGTGTCACCGCCTCCCAGCCCCTCAGTGCCCCCCAGAACCCCATGGGGACAGGTTTGGGGGCTGCAGTGCCCTGTCTGTGGGCGCCTCCCACGTGGTGCGGTGTTGGCAGATCCGGAGCTTCCAGCTGGCTTGGGGCCGAGCAGAGCCAGATTTAGTTTCCCATGATGGAGAGGTTGTAAATGGAACTAATTTCAGATTTGATAGGAAACTGAAAGGAGGTCGGCGGCGGGCGCGGAGGAGGCACAGCGCCCCACGTGCCTTTGGGCCCCGGGGGCCTCAGGGCCAGATCTGTCCCAGCTCTCCACTCCCTTCCCTCTTCTCTCTCTTTTTTCCACCTCTCACTCTTTCTTTACCTTTCCCCCCTCCCCTTTTTTTTAAAATTTATATATATATATATATAATATACATGTGTATATATATATATATATGCATATATACAAAATTTACACTGCCTGCAGCTCTGCCTCCCCACTGCTGCAGTGCACAGCGGCACAGCTTTGCCCCGCTGGCCCCTGGGCAACAAAGGAGCCACGGTGCTGGGGAGGGAGGCTGCTTCTGAAGAAGGCTCCCCCCTGCACCAAGGACCCCCTCAAGGCTTTAGCCAGGCTGGCTGGGCTGCATGCCCTTACTCAGCGCAACGGCACCATGCCACGCACCTGCTGCTCTGCACGTGGGCAGCACCCAGCACCACACTTTGTCCCCATCCACGAGAGTCACGGGCATCCCAAGGGTGCCCAACAGCAATGCGCATCCCCATCTGCGCCAACCCAGTGGGATCCATCTGCTCTCCCTGTTGCTGTGTGCCTGTTGTGCTCTGTTTGTGCCCGGCTTCACCCTTGGGAACGTGTGGTGCACCGTGCCATCCCAGCATGCTGAGGTGCTCCGGGGACGGTGGTGCCACGCATCTTGGGTGCTGCTGTGCTGGGAGGGATGGGGTAACGGGGACAGGGCGGGCTGGCTGCAGCACGTGAGCGGCGCCGTGTGGCACCAAGGGACCCGCCTTCCCACAGCAGCAGCCTCATTACGCAGCTGGCAGAGGAGGTCAGACGGGCGCTGCGAACACACCGGGCAGGCGGCAGTGGTGAGATGGCAGCGCGGGAGCGCAGAGAGGCTGTGCTGCAGCCGGGAGGCAGAGAAACCGCTGGCTGTAGCCTCTGGCCCCTGCCAGAGTGCTCCCTGCACTGGGGCATCTTCTCGCTAACTCTCTTCTTTTCCTTCCTCCAATTTTGCCCTTTCACCTTCTTCTCCTTTCTCTCCTCTCCTCTGCCCTTCCTCTCCCTAAGTTTCGAGGACTCCACCCTGTCCACAGCCACTACCCTTGAGTATATCCCCACCTCAGCAGGCGACCCTAAATGCCAGAGGCCCCGCACGCTCATGCGCCAGCAAAGCCTGCAGCAGCCCCTCAGCCAGCATCAGCGCAGCAACCACAGCCAGCCGACCACCAGCCAGAGCCTGGGCCACCTCCAGGCCCACAGCAGCTCCTCCGGCAGCGCCAGCAACCCCCGGGGCTCCCGCGGTGGCCAAGTGCGCCAGGGCATCGCTGCCAGCTCCAAGCAGCGCACGAGCCGCTCCAACCCCGGCAGCTGGGACCACGTGGTGGGGCAAATACGCAACCGTGGCTTGGACATGAAGTCCTTCCTGTAAGTTCGCTCGCGGGCTCCTCCTCTCCCCGGCGGTTCCTCCAGGCGTGGGTAAAGCCCACGGCAGGGATTCAGGGAGGGCTCCCATCTGCCCAACCTGGCTCGGTGCCCACGGGTCCCGTCAGCTCCGTGGGATGAGGGGATGCAACGGTAACAGTCCCCCTGTGTGGGGTGCCCAGCTGCATGGCCCCAGTTTCGGTGCCCGCTCAGGCTGCAGGGTGCTCCATGCCATCCCTTTATCTCACCGTGTGCTCTCCCCGTATCTTATTGCGCACTGTCCCCATATTTTGCCATGGGATGCCGTCACTGCTCAGTATATCGCATCCTCTGCATCCTCCCCGTAGTCACCTCCCCTGATGCAAGGGTCCTCTCAGCTGCAGGCATCCCGTCATCCATCCCCAGCTCACTGCCGGTGGAGACCCCCTCTGTGCTCCGCTGTGTCTCACAGGCTCTGCCCTCTCCCTCCAGCCTCCTGATTTATAGTTGAGGCTCATCAGCCGTCCCCAGGGTCGTGTTGCTCTCTGTTTCGATGGGTTCCAGCCCCAGTTTGTGTGGGAGCCCCCACCCAGAGCTGGGACGCACCAAGCGAGCTATGACCATTCTGTGGAGCCATTAATGCTGCTTTTGCTTTTTGCTTTCTTTACTTGGCACCGTGGTGCCATCTTGGCCCCAGGATGCCACTGACACCTGTCACCCCACGGCCCTCACCCACCCCCAGATGCCATTTCCTCTGCAGGGGCTGCGCTCCCGGTCCATCCCCACCTGTAGTCCCCATCCTGATGCTGTGTTCTCCTCTCTCTTTCTCTCCCCCCGTCTTGCTCCCTCCCCGCCGGGCAGGGAAGGCCGGATGGTGGTGTTATCCCTGGTTTTGGGACTCTCAGAGCAAGATGACTTTGCCAATATCCCCGACCTGCAACCCGCTGGGACGCAGCCGAACCAGCCGAACGCTCAGGGGGACAAGAGGTAGGAGGAAGGAAGAGGGCAGTCCTGCAGGAGGACGAGACGCAGGGTGGAGGAGGAGGAGGAGGAGGCGGCCGGCCTCGCGGAGCGCCCAGGTTGGAGCGACCAGGCAGCGGGCACGGCGACGGCTGCAGCTCTCCCCGCCAGAGCGGCAACGCCGAGCACACCCTGACCCCTTCCTCCCCATCCTTCCCTCCTTCCCTCCGTCCATCCCCATCCCCATCACTGATGGCCGCATGCTGGGGGGGTTCAGGGCACCGTGCCAGGAGAGGATGCACTGCCGGGACAAGGGGATCCCCAAAATACTGCACCACACTGTGGTGCACACGCAGGGATGGCTCCGTGGGAGCTGTGCCTCCACTCTGGGGCTTCTTTTGGGGCCACCTCAAGCTCCCAAGTGGCACCAGGAGTCCTCATGTTGGTGGCAGTGCCACCTCAGAGGAGAGCAGCTGTGCCTCCCGGCACGATCGCCGTGAGAAGGCAGTGGCCCCACTCTCTCCCACCAGCTATTTTTACCCCGCTTGCCTTGGTTTTGCTCCATGTTTTAGCAAGTTCCCCAGTGCCGCCGTCACATGACCAACACTTCCATCTCCTTCCTCCATCTCGTGGCCCGGCAGCAGGGACAGCTCTGCGCCTTGTGACGTCTCCGTCCATCTGTCCCCATCTCTCAGCTCCTTCCTTTCCTTGCAGCCCATCCTGGAGGAGCACCACAGCACATCTCCCGTGCCAGCAGCCGACCTCTCCGTGCGTCCCGCTCCTCTCTCTCCCTTCCCTCCCACCAGGCCCACTGCAGAAGTCGCTCCTCCTCTCCTCTCTCGCTCTTCCTCCCTTTCTCTTGCTGGCTCGGCGCACACCACCAGGCAGCTCCAGGCACCTTGGCTCTGTTCTTAACCTGACTTTGCCTCCCCAGCTCTCTCTGTCCTCCCTGTCTGCCTGTGCGAGGGGGCTGTCCCTGTGCCGCCTCCATTCCCCTCCCACCCCAGGTCTCCAACATTTCCATCAGTGCTGCGTGTGCTTGCCGTGCTGATGGGTGCCTGCATGCCCGTGCCTTTTTTGCCCCAGGGTTGGCACCGCCGTGCTCCGTCTGTCAATGTGCCCCCATACCGTGTGCTATCCCCGCAGCTGGGGTGCGCATCCCCTCCTTCCTTGGATCTGTCCCTGCCACTCTGTGCCCATGTCCCCATCGTGCATCGTGGCAGCGTGGTCCTGGCGTGTGCCCATTGCTGCTCTGTCCATTCGCAACTCCATGCCCAGCTCCTGGGATCCACACAGGGACAGAGGGGGCTGAAGGACCCCGGGTCAATGGTGACAGCAAAGGGGACACTTATCAACCAGGCACTGTGGCATAAAGCAACTGGGCTTGGTCACACTAAGGGGACCAGTGGCTGTGCCATACCACGCTGGTGGCATGCCAGGTTTGAGAGACCCATGTGCTGGCACAGACTGTGGGGCATCCAGGGCAGCAGGCTGCTGCAGGCTGCCAGCATCTTGCAGCCTGGATCTGGCACACCCCGTGCTGCAGGCACCTCCTGTTCCCCTCCGCCCCCCTCTAGGGCACTCCTTCTCTCCCTGCAGGTTGCCAGCTGGTGGCAAGGCAGTGAACACAGCACCTGTGCCCGGGCAGACACAGCAGGATGAGTCTGATCGCAAGACGGAGCCACGCTCCTCTGTCTCCGACCTGGTGAACTCCCTGACCAGTGAGATGCTTATGGTAGGTCCTGGGGTGGGAAGGGGCTCTGCCGTGGGGTTGGCTGCCCCTTCTCTGGTCATAGCTTGCTGGCTGTGCCCCCCTCACGGGGACATGATGGCTGCACTGTCAGGAGGGATTTGGCTAATTGGTGCTCCCCGTTCCACTGGAGGGGAGCCAGGGGTCAGCTGAGGAGATGCCTGCGGGTGGGAGATGGGAGATGGGAGACGGGCTGATGCCTGCTGACAGCCGCCGAACTGCAGGAGCCAGCACTTGGAGCTCTGTGCGGTGCGGCCAGAGCAGCTGGGATGGGAACAACGGCCCCTCTCACTGCTCCTTGTCCCTTTCTCACAGCTTTCGCCGGGCTCCGAGGATGATGAAGGCCATGATGGCTCCAACCGGGAGAACCTGGGCCGCATCCAATTCAGCGTGGGCTACAACTTCCAGGAGTCCACCCTGACCGTCAAGATCATGAAGGCACAGGAGCTGCCAGCCAAGGACTTCAGCGGCACCAGTGACCCCTTTGTCAAGATCTACCTGCTACCTGACAAGAAGCACAAGCTGGAGACCAAGGTGAAGCGGAAGAACCTCAACCCACACTGGAACGAGACTTTCCTCTTTGAAGGTATGGGCTGGCAGGGAAGGGGATGGACACCAACATCCGTGGGTGTCACCTCATGGCCTCCGTCTCTGGCGCAGGGTTCCCCTACGAGAAGGTGGTGCAGCGGGTGCTGTACCTTCAGGTCCTGGATTATGACCGCTTCAGCCGTAACGACCCCATTGGGGAGGTGTCCATCCCCCTCAACAAGGTGGACCTCACCCAGATGCAGACCTTCTGGAAGGACCTGAAGCCCTGCAGCGACGGCAGCGTAAGGCCCATGGGGAGGGGCCCTGGGGGCTGTGACTGTCCTTCTGATGTCCCATTAGGGTTAAGTCCTCGTTTGGGGTCAAAATGAGATATTTCAGGCAGACGTAAAATGAAAGATTTCTTTTCCTTCTTCAGGAAATGTCCCACTTGAGGCTGGCCCCGAAAGAGACACACTGGGGATTGCACTGAAATGTGCCACTGAGGTTGGCCCAACGTGTACCACAAGGGCTGACCTCAGCAGTGTCCCATTAGGAATGACCCCAAAAAAGTCCCACTTGGGGATTTCGCAGAAGCATCCTACTGGGGATGGCCCCAAGATCATCTCACTGGCTATGGCCCCCAAAAATGTCCCACTGGTAGTGACCCTAGAACATTACCCCAGTGATGGCCACTTTTCCTTCTGCCCAGCCCCAAAGCCCAGTCTTGGGCCAGTTCTTCATGCCCCCATTCCACCACCCTGGCTGTCTGGTGGGACCCTGAGGGTTTTGGGTGCCCTGCAGGACTGAGGCTATCCCAGGGAGCCCCTCTTGGGGCTGGGGAGGCTCTGACAGCTTCTATGTGCTCCACAGGGCAGCCGAGGAGAACTCCTGCTGTCACTGTGCTACAACCCCTCCGCCAATTCCATCGTGGTGAACATCATCAAGGCACGGAATCTCAAAGCCATGGACATCGGGGGCACATCAGGTATGAGCATGTTGGGCATCACCCCCAGTGCTCGATTTGGGGGGCCGGGATGGTGCTGTCTGCCTGGCTGGAGCTGAGCACCACACTGTGCCCCCAGACCCCTACGTGAAGGTGTGGTTGATGTACAAGGACAAGCGTGTGGAGAAGAAGAAGACAGTGGTGATGAAGAGGTGCTTGAACCCTGTCTTCAACGAGTCCTTCTCCTTTGACATCCCCACGGAGCGACTGCGTGAGACCACCATTGTCATCACCGTCATGGACAAGGACAGGCTGAGCCGCAACGACGTCATCGGCAAGGTGGGTCACCGCTGTGTCCCCACCATGGTGGAGGCAAAATGAAGACAACCAAGGTTTAATTTGCTTGAAGCTAAAGATGACAAACGAGCACAACCACTGTTGCCGCAGAGAGGCACCGCGTTGAGTCTATGAGGGTTTCACGGGGGAAGTGCAGCGGCACTGTTGTCCCCGAGGGGTTGGACGAATGGGTGGATGGGCCGCTGCGTTGCGCTGATGTCTTGTGTCCCCTGCAGATCTACCTGTCCTGGAAGAGTGGCCCTGGCGAGGTGAAGCACTGGAAGGACATGATTGCGCGGCCCCGGCAGGCGGTGGCGCAGTGGCACCAGCTGAAAGCCTGAGCCTCCAGTGTTGGGGACAGCACTGGGGACGGCGCTGGGGACATCCCTGTCCTCGTGTCCCCACTGCAAGTCAAGACTTGTGCGAGTGCTTCCAGCCAGTCCCCAGAGCCCTCACCCCAGTGTCACCCCACATTTTGGGAGGCTGCTGGTGTAAGGGTGGGAGGGTCCAAGCCAAGCTCCCCTCCCTTCCCACTCAACACAACCTCTCCTAGCCGCCAGTGTCACCCTAATGGGATGATGTCCCCGCATCCTGCCCCGTCCCCACCCCGGGGACACCCAAGGGATTGGAAGCCATGCCGCGGTTCGTTTGCCAAAGCAGGAGCATTCATCACTGCCTCTGGTGGGGTTTGCTGCTTTACCTCCCTCCTGGCTTATCCCCTGCCCCCTCGCACCGTGCTATCAAGTTGTCACCCCTGGTAGGAGCACCTGGCACAGTGTCCCCTCCTGGGCTGACATGCACCACCTTCCTTGTGGGCACTGCATGAGGATGGAGCAGTGCCACCATTGCCATCCCTGTTGTCATTGTCCCCACTGGTGGCTTTGGGGGCTAGCCTCCGGCCGGCACAGTGCCAGCAGTGTCCCTAAGGTCCCTCGGCACCGTGACGGGCATCCCCGATGCCAGGTACCGATGGTGTGGGTGCTACAGGAGCGCAGATGACACTGCTTGGCACCCCTCCAAGGGCTCCCTGCTCTGCTGGGTGTCAGGGATAAGGCGGTCTGCAGGTGTCCCCAGAGTCCTGTGGGTACATCACAACGTTCTCTGGCAGGACACAGGCCACCCCTGCCCGCCTGGGGACACCATGGGGACTCTGCACCCCAGTCTTCCTGCTGCCACGTGGCACATGTCCCCTTGGTCGGGACATCCCCAGGATGGGACATCCTCAAGGTTGGGACGTTCCTGTAAGCATCAGTGGCTGTGCCCCAGCTGCTGGGGTTCATTCATCGCGTGGGGAACCCCGTGCCAAACCCAAGGAGCAGCCATCACAGGGGTGCTGCCCTTCCAAGTGGCCCTGGGTCACAGTGGCACTGTCCCTGTCCCACCACCAGTGAGTCCACCGGAGAGCCCCATCAGACCACTATGGACAATCTGGAGTGAAGTCATAATTCTGCTACGACAGTAATAATAATAATAATAATAATAATGACGACGACGATGCTTTTAGGGACATTTGTATTTTTACCACATCCTCTCTTTTTTTAACATAACAGAGGAGAGCCATGCGCCTGGGGAAGGGCCGCACAGAGCTGAGGGGTGAGGGGTCCCCAAAGAAGGGAGTGGGGCAGGGTGCCCACGTCCTCCCCCCGCCCCCCATCACCTCGGGGCTGTGTGTTCATTTTTAACTCTAGAGCTCTTAGCCGTGATCTTGTTCAGGTCTCTCTCTTCTACATGTAACGGTAACATCCAAATGGTGTGTAAAATACAGAGACAAAACAGAAACAAAACAAACACCAAAAAAAAAAAAAAAAAAAAAAAAAAACCAAAACAACAACAAAAAAAGAGATGAAGCACGGGGGGGGGGGGGGAGAGGGGGCAGCCTGGTGGAGGCCTCTTTGCAGAATCCTATTTTTAGGGAGCGGGGACCCTCATTTTCTGGAGGCAGCTCCCACTCTCGGTAATAAAGGACTGTGTGAATCTGCCCGTGTTCCTTATCTTTATGGGGTGGGGGGCAGGGGAGGTCACAGCGTCACCTGCAAGTGTTGTGCACGCCCTCAAGCACACAGCAAATCCCCAAGCACTGAGTGTCACCCCCAACATTGATCATCCCCCCACAACGCTGAACATTCCCTGTTGGGATGGGATGGGGGTGGGTTTGGAATGGCTTGGGGATGGGATTGGGGATGGATTGGGGTCAGGGCTTGGGGTTGGGTTGGGGATGAGGTTGGTTATGGAGTATGGGGATGGGGTATGGGGACAGGGTTTGGGGATGGGGTTTGGGTTAGGGTTGGGGATGGGGTTTTGGGATGAGGCCTGGGAACAGGGTTAGGGAACAGATTTAAAGATGATGGGGTAAGGGAATGGGGTTTTGGGAATGGGTTTAGGGAACAGATTTAAAGATGGGTTTGGGGATGAGGTTTTGGGTATGGGTTTAGGGAATAGATTTTAAGATGGGTTTGGGGATGAGGTTTTGGGTATGGGTTTAGGAAATGGATTTTAAGATGGGTTTGCGGATGGGTTGTGGATGATCCTTGGGATGGGTTACAGGGTGAGATTTGGGCTCATTTCCCCCAGGAGGTTCTGTACACACAGGGCACAAAGCCACCATGCCCAGCACGGCGCCTGTCCCCAGCACAGGGGAAACACGGCAGCCTGGGTTGCTGGCAGCATGGTCGAGGCTCAAGTTGCTGTGATAAATAATTGTGCGGACGCTGCTCTTGAATAAATAAAAGAAATTCCAGATGCAGGGCTGGCGGAGAGCGATGCAGTCATCACCTTGGGAACATGGCTCCTCTCGAGTGCCAAAACAGGAGACAAAGCAGCTCCCTGGTGCCACTGGCTTAGGGCTGCACCCTGCTGAGCCACAGCTCAAAGTTTTGGCAGCGTGGAGCCCTTGATAGCAGCAGGGCTACGGCAGAGCCTGGATTCCTGTGGCATCTCCGCAGTGATCCCCAGCGCCTGCAGTCAGCGGGAGCAGATGGAAATAGCAGCACGTTCCCAGCTGCAAAACACGTATGGGGATCTGTGAGCGGGCGGAGAGGGATATATATAGTGACAGACGTATGGATGATGCACTGCAATGGGGCCGGCACCCAAAACACTTCCGATGCCTGCAGCAGGTCCTGGATCCCAGCCCCATCCCAGCACATATCCCAAAGCTGAGAGGGATGGGGAATCAGAATGCAGGGGGGGAAAGGCATTGGAAAGGCAGGGAGACCTCTGCAAGCATCACAAGCTGTAGGCACAGGCTGGTGATACTCAGGACCACCCGCATTCTGTGCCCTGCCCCTGTTCCCCGGGGGCAGACCCAGACTCCAAAAAGGTGACCAAAGCCCCACGTTAGGTTTTATCAACCCCCATTGTGGCAGGGCTGCCAGCACTCCCAGGCACCCCACTGCTTCCCTGCAGCCCAGAAAATAGCTGTAAAGGAAAAAGGATGTGGAAGGCACGCGGGCTGGCTGCCGGCCTCCAACCCCAACCCCCTGCAATTAGCAGTGGATGTGCAGTCGGTGAGCCCAAGAGCTTAGGGATGGGGTTGCATCCCGACACACAAATCAGAATAAGGCCACACACTGCACTCATAGCCCTTCCCCAACAACCCCCCTGCCCTGAGAACTGACCCCACTGCTTTTCTCACACCAGATTTGTGCTTTTTATTGCCAAACACAGCTGTGGACCATGAGCCTCAGTACTTCTAAGGCACGGCATGGAGCTCCTCTGCATGGTGAAGGCTGCAGGTGAGGTTTTCCATTGCCTTCTTCCAAAAATCTGGAGAACGGGAGCTCAGCATGCAGAAGAACTTTGTGTGTCCATCCCAAAACTCAATGGGCAGTGGGACCAGTGACTCCTCCCTCCTCGGCCAAGGAGCCAGGAGCAGAGAGAATCCACCGAGGACGTACCATGAAAGGTACCCAGCGCTGCACTGCCCATTCTTGGGACAGAGGCGTCGCACGGTCAGAGTGGAGTGACGCTTCCTCCATCCAAAAGCTGAGCCCTGTGTCTATTTGGGATGCTCCAAGGCACCCTGAGCTCCTCAGATCTGGTGCTCAGCGTCTCCACAATCCCTCACGGCTCGTCCTGCAGCAGCGGGGATCCATCATCCCGCAGGATCGTCCCAGTGCCTTCCGCCTCCTCTTCCTCAAGTTGCTGCTGCTCCCGCAGCCGCTCCTCCCGCGCCTCCATGTACTCCACGGCCCCGCTGCCCACCAGCCGCACCGTGTCAGCCACGCAGGGTGGCTGCCGCACGGGGTTGTGGTCATAGGAGAGCAGGCAGAGGCCGGCCAGGCACTGCAGGTCAGGGAAGCGGGCAATGCGGTTGCGATCGAGGTCAAGGATGCGGAGCTGAGTCATGCGCAGCAGCACCGGGGGAAAGTGCTGGAAACGGTTGCCGTACAGCCAGAGGCCCTGCAGGCCAGCCATGCGGGGCAGGCAGGAGGGCAGGCGTGCCAGACGGTTGTCTCCCAGCTGCAGGCTGCGCAGGCCGGGCAGGCCTAGCAGGGCGTGGGGGAAGCGACCCACGAAGTTGCCCTCCAGCCAGAGGCAGCGCAGGCTCTGCAGGTGGCTGAAGGCAGGCGGCAAGCCCTGCAGCCCGTTGCGGCCCAGGTAGAGGTACGCCAGGCAGGGCAGTTGGCACAGGGCCTCGGGGACCTCCATCAATTCGTTGCCATCCAGCGCCAGCGTGCGGAGGTGCCGCAGGGACGCCAGCTCGGCCGGCACGTCACGTAGCCCGGCACCGCTCAGGTACAGCTTGCGAAGCCCATTCTGTGCCCACAGCGCCGGGGGCAGCTGCCCGCCCCGAGCCTCCAGGCGCTGCTCCACGCCCGCCGGGCCCTCAGCCGAAATGGGACACGTGGAGCCGCCGCTGCCCATCGCCTCCGACTGAAGACACCGGCACCCGAGCAACGCAGTACAGCTGGGGACGGGGCCGAGGGCCACGCCCCGCGCTCCTAGGCCACGCCCCCGCGCTCCTAGGCCACGCCCTTTCAGCGCAGAACCAACCCGAAAAGCCACGCCCCTACGCCACAGGCCACGCCCACCACCCGATGCCACGCCCCCCCCTACTTCGTGCCCCTCCCCTCAGCTGTAGGCTGAGCCCCCCGACACAACATTTCCAGCACGGCTCCCTGTATTTCAGGGATCCCACCATCCTGGCCCATGCGGGGTTCCTGCGGACCCTGTGAAACGGCACAGAAATCCATGAGGTCCCCACAGTGCCACGCCAAGACGATGCCTGGTCCCATGGCGGGTGAGCAGTGGGGCAGAGACCACAGCTTGGTATGGGGACAGACAAACAGACGGGGGAATGGCAAGCTGTGGGGTGACCCACTGTGCCTGAGTACCTGGAGGCAGCGGACACTAGTACCAGGAGCTAGCAGTCACAGCTTTATTTGTTGTGCCCTGAGGGAGAAGCTGTCAGTTTGTGGACTCAAAGAGGTACTCCAGGTCCGGCTGCCGTAGCCTCTGCTCCTTCTTCTTGTTCTTAGCAAGCTCCTTCAGCATGGCCATCACCTCGTTGTCGAACACAGCCGGCGTGGGCTTGGCTCCTGCAAATAAGAGGCAGAGCGTAGGAGAGCAGCACAGTGCTGCCCCAAGTTGCCCACATGCGGTGCACACGTACCTGTGGCCCAGTAGTAGATGTCCCAGTCATTGCTAGGCTCGTTGATGAGCCGGTCATAGAGGTTCAGCTGCCGCTCGTCCATACGGCTCAGGTTCTCCTTGGCAAAAAGGCTGCAGGAGAATACATGGGGGTAAGCAGGACACAACCTCCAGCCTGAGAAAAAGCTCCTTCCTGCCTTTGCCCTGTCACTGTCTGTGCAAGGCCCCACCTGAGCAAGATGCAGTTCTCAAGCATGCCCCTCTTCCTGCTCTCATACAGCAGACGCGCTCTCTTGGTGGGCAGAGGCTCATTGGGGCGCTCCTTCCAGGGCGGCAGTGGGATCTCCAGCATGTCCTTCCCTGAGTCACCCAGCGATGCCCCGCTGTAGCCACGTGGCATGCACAACATTGCCAGCACTGGGCGGCGCAGTGTGCAGTGGGGCAGCGAGCACAGCTGCCAAGGAGATGGGAAAAGATGAGGAGAGCCCTAGCAGAGCCCCACAACCCCCAGTCACCCCCATTCCACGTACAGCCCACCTATTCCCCAACACAAGACACATCCCAGGCCCTGCTAAGCCGCCGACCCCACACATTGCCCCTCGTTCCCCCTCCAGGCTCCAATCCCTCCTACCCTGCTCGTGGCTCCATCCTCTCACGCCCCCCTTATGTCCACACTCAGCTTCACATTTCACCCCCAGACTTTGCTGCCCCATTCCACACTCCTCTTTGGACCTTCCCCCCAGACCCCTCATCCCCTTCCAGTCCTCAGAAACCCCAGTCTACTCCCATGCCACACAGCCCCACTGCCTCCAAACCCCTTCATTCCACAGGCCCTGATGTTCCCACCCTACATACAGACTCCAATCCCCTCCAAGCACCAATCCCCTTGTATTCTCCCCCAGGCAGCAGTGCCCTCCAAGCCCTACTTTGTCCCCATTTCCTCTGCAGATCCCAATGCCCCCATCCCTCATAGGACCCCCCAGACCCCTCATTCCCCTCTGGTCAGAAACCACAATTCCACAGAGAGTCTTCAGGCTCCCCCATTCCAAATCTCCTCCATCCCACAAACAGACCCCATTTCTCCCCATGCAACAATTACCCCACATTCCCCACCAGGCCCTATTCCTGCCTGTTTCCCCTCCAGGCCTCAATCCCACTTCCCACTCCCCCTCTAGGCCCCATTCTCTTACTATTCTTCCATTCTAGGCCCTAATCCCCCTCCTCCCCCGTTCGTCTCTAGCCCCAACCCCCTCCCTGTTCCCCTCTAGGCCCCAACTCTCCCCCATTTCCCCCCTATTTCCCTTCAAGCCCTAGTCGTCACACACAGCGCCAAAGCAGAAGCCCACTCCCACTTTCCTCACTGTCCCCCAATCCCTCGCCCCGGTATCCCCAATTCGCCCCCCAAAAATCCTTCCTACAGCCTCCGTCAGCCCGCAGCCCCTTCTCACCCTGCTCATCGCCATGATTCCTCCCAACCCCACCACCACCAGGGGGCGTTCTGCACACCCAGCCCTCTCGACTCTATGGCAAGCAGGGAGGACCGGAAGGGGCGTGACGAAAGCAGGAGGAAGCGGAAAGGGGCGTGGCAAATGCGGGCGGGAGCCGGAAGGGGCGTGTCAAAGGTGGGAGGAGGAAGCAGGAAGGGGCGTGGCGTGGCGGCCCTGGAGGTGGCGGTGAGCGCTGTTGGCGCGGGAGCGCGGGAGTTTGGGGCCTACAGCGGGCGGGGCCTCACCGGGTGGGGGACGTGGGACCCCCGCTCCCCTCCTCATCCCTAAATCCCGAGCGAGGGGACGTGAGGTGGGGGAGGCTCGTGCTTTGGTCGAGGGGCCTGTTGTGCTCGCAGGGCCCGTTTCGGGGCAGGCAGGGCCCTGAGGGGGTGTGATGGGGGCAGTAAGGGTGCTGTGGTGACTCATTCCTCGCCGCAGAGCCCCTTCGGTGTGCTCTTCGCCTTGGAACATGTCGGAGGGAGTGGACCTGATTGATATCTACGCTGACGAAGAGTTTAACCAGGTGTGGAGTTTGGGAGGGGGAGGCACGCAGAGGGGGTCTGGGCAAAAAAAAGTGGGTTTGGGGGCACACGTGGGGCTGGGATCGGTCCCGTGGGTCGGGGAATTCCCCTGGGACTGCTCTCACTGCGAAGAGTGGGCCCTGGATGTCTAGGGGCCCCACTGGGACAGCTCTCAGAGTGAGGAAGTGGCCTCAAAGGGCAGTGAGATCCTCCTAGAATAGTTTCCGTTGCTGTTCTCTGCTCAGCTTAGGGGTTCTTGGGCAGTTTCGTGGTAGTTAGTATCCATGGAGCTTGGGAGAGGTGACTGGGGAAGGAAAAGTAGGCATGCAGAGGTTGTAGGGCTGTAATTCCAGAATAGAAAATAATGGAGAAACTCTACAGCAGTTCTGTGGAATGCTAAAGTGAGAGCTGAAGAAAAAGAGGGGCTGCTCTAGACTGGGAGTTTTAGGGGCAAAACTGAGAGGGACAGTGTGAGCCCAACCCGTGGAAGGCATTGTGGAAAAGCATAACCACAGAGAGTTTGGGGTGTGGGGCACAAAGGGTGCTGTAGCACAGCTGGATGGATGGAAGCTTCAGGAACTGGAGCTGGTTGTGGTTGGAGGAAAGATGGTGGCAATGGGCAGCGCTGCAGGTTCAGTGTTGCCTTGCTAGGATCTTTGTAAAGGGGAACATCAAAACACAAGCAAACCCGGAGGAGCTATGAGAGTTCCCATGTCACAGCAGCTCCTGAGCGATCCCTGCCCCAGCACCTATTCTCCAGATTATTCCTATTCTCCAGAGCTCCCCCAAGCTGACCTCACAAGCAGAAAGCTTCCAGGCCTTGGGGCAGGAGTGTGGGAGGCAGAGGAACTGGGGCTGTTTAGAGAATGAGGACAAAAATAACTCCCTATTGGAATTTCTGTAACCTTTTTATTAGCCAAAGGAGCCTAATGCCAAAAACTATGGCTTTCTTTAGGAACGGTTGTCAAGGAGAGAGCATCAGAGAGGATATGGTTTCGTACTGGGTTTCTCTGAACCTTAGGGCTGCCTGCTGACGAAGAGTGGCATCTTCTGCATGTGGAGATGGCCTCAGGGGTCAGAGGGTGGCTTTCTGGAGGACTTGGAGAGGGGAGGGATCAGCCCTTGCAGTGCTGAGGCAGATCTCTGGGTTTGTGCTGCCCGGGAGCTGGTGAGCTTCCTCAGTCACAGCTTCATCGTAAAGGCTGAACTACTGCAGAGAGCGCACGGAGAAAGTTGGTGGCCTGAAAGAGAGTGCAATTGTGCTGGTGGAGCCAGGTGATGGAACAGCCTGCGGGCAAGGAGGGGTCTGGTACCTGCTGAAGGGAGTAGGAGGCTCAGCCCTGAGGCGTTTGGTTTCTGCTTCTGCATTGATGAGATTGGTGCATAGAACAAGCTGGATCTTGCCCAGTTGCTGAGGTCACAGCCAGCAAGCCAGCTATGGAGAAAGTGGAGGAGGTGGCCCTGGGGACGGCAGAAGGCTTTGGGATGTGACACTCCGTAGGGCTGAGAATTGGCTTCTTCTGGGCGGTGCTGGGAGTGTTTCAGTAGAACAGGGCAGTTCACATAGCCCCCTGTGTGCCCTAACAACCCAGAGAGCCCTTCCTGAGCCCGAGTATCAACCCCAGCTTCCCTTTAACCGTCTCTCCCCTCGCAGGACTCCGAGTTCAGTAATGCTGACCAGATGGACCTGTATGACGACGTGCTGACTGCCAGCTCGCAGCCCCCTGAAAGCCGCACCGGCAGCTTGGAGCCCCCCCCTGAGATCCGCCAGGAGCCCCCCCCCAAACCCAACAGCAAAGCCCCTGCCATCCTGTATACCTACAGCGGGCTGCGCAACAAGAGGGCAGCTGTCTACGTGGGCAGCTTCTCCTGGGTGAGTGCTTTGGAGGCACAAACAAGTGAGGGTTCTTTGGAGACGTAGGGTCGCTTGGGGCAGCGGTTCTCCTTCCTCTGTGCTGAGCCAACACTCCAAGCTGGGCTTGGCCTAAGGGAAAAGGGACTTTGTAGCCCTGAGAGGCCATGGAGCCAGCGGGAGGGCTGCCTTTGGGCCTGGGGTGCCGGGGAGGCTCCCGGAGCTGAACACAATCCCAGCCTCTGCCTTGCTGCCCCACAGTGGACAACCGACCAGCAGCTGATCCAGACCATCCGTTCAGTGGGTGTATATGATGTGGTGGAGCTGAAGTTTGCAGAGAACCGAGCCAATGGCCAGTCGAAAGGGTGAGAGCTGAGGGGTAAGGGAACGTGGGAGAATGGGGTAGCCCGGCCCCCCATAGCCACGTCCTGGGGGTGGGGAGGGGGCAGAGCTTTCCCTAGCTGGCACGGAGCAGGGAGGATGAAACGCGGGCTGTCCACAGCACAGGCATTGGGAAAGGGAGGGGGATTGATGGAGGCACGAGCTCCGTGCTGCTTGGTGTGGGTTGTCAACCTGCGAGGGGGTGAAGGGCCGGGAGCCTGCTGACCGCCAGCCCTCCTTGCAGGTACGCAGAGGTGGTGGTGGCCTCTGAGAACTCGGTCCACAAGCTGCTGGAGCTCCTGCCTGGCAAAGTGCTCAATGGGGACAAGGTGGAGGTGAGGCTGGCCACCCGGCAGAACCTGTCCCAGTTCGAGGCTCAGGCTCGCAAACGTGAGTGGGGTGCAGGCGCACCGCGGGCAGCTCCCTGGGCCCCACTGAGCCGTCAGGACAAGACCTCGGGGTGTGGGGGTAAACCACCAGCAGCCTCTGGGGTTATGTCCGGTTGCTTCTGAGTCTGCTTAGATCCTGACCCGAGTCTTTATGATCCCCTTTTAGGTGCTCACTCACTGCGAAGATCCCTCGTAGCCTCCTCTTCCTCCTCTCCAAACTGAATGGGCTTAAGCCTACCAACATAGCTAAGACCCTCCATATCTATTAGTAGCTCTTCTCTGGATCTCCTCCAGAATTTGTCCATCCCTGCGGAGGTAAGGTGCCCATCACTGGACACAGTATTCCAGCTGGGGCCTGGCCGTGGGCTTTCTACAATGGCCATAGATGGTCCTAGCCTCACTCCGCAGCGATGTGACGCCCTGGCCCCGCACTGGGGGGCTCTGCAGAGCCCGCACGGACGGACTTGGCAGGAGCACGGACGAGGAGGTCTTGGCCAGCTGTGTTCATTGTAGACCCCGTGACCCATTTCATGCAAGGAAAGCCCATCTTTCTAAAGGCTTTGGCCAAGGTTCAGGGGGGTAGCTGCAACTATCGCACTCTTCCTTTGGCCCTATTGCTGCTTGGCAGCACTGTTGGGCCGCGTCCCTGCCCACCTTCGTGGTTCAGTGGCCAGGGTTTGTGCACTTTCAGCCTCCCTGAGGGGTCTCGTAATGGCTCGGCAGCTTTCCCAGAGCTCTGTCCCCTCTTCTCTCCTGGCTCATCCCGAAAGCCTCATCCTCAATTCCTGCCCTTCTCTTCCAGGGCAGTTTTTCCTTCCTACAGCTGTTGGCACTTGGTTCTGCCCCTGCATCCATGCTCATGCTGCCTGCTTGAGCAGACTGCAGGCGCTTGGGGCTGTTTATTGCCTTCAGGAAGCTGGGCTCTGGCCATCTCTCCCCATTTCTTTTCACCCCTGTCCGCATCCCCGCTCTCTCTGTGGCCATGAAAGCGAGCGTCCCCAGGACGCTGTGCGGGTGGCCGCGGGTGACCCTTTTGGAGAGGCACGCGTAAGTGGAGGCTACGTTTGGCTGGCTGGATCTTTCCCTGGGCACCTTGAACTTTCCTGAGGCCGAACCTCACGCGCGTGTAGGGAAGAAGAGGAGGAGGTCAGTGCGGGGCAGGCGGGACCTCTTGCCGCAGCTCACTGCCCTTCCCGTGCCCCTTGCAGGCGTGCCGCCGAGGGCCCACTCACGGGACTCCTCTGACTCGCTGGATGGCCATGCCACACCAACGGAGAATGCGCTGCCGCCCGGCCGCCTGGAGAAGCCCCCCTCCATCCTGCCCTTCTTCAACCGCCCCCCCGCTGCCCTGCCCCTCATGGGGCTGCCCCCACCACCCATGCCCCCTCTGCCGCCCCTCTCCTCCAGCTTTGGCGTCCCCCCCCCGCCGCCCGGCATCCACTACCAGCACCTCATGCCCCCTCCACCCCGACTGCCCCCGCACCTGGCTGTGCCCCCCCCAGGGGCCGTCCCCCCGGCCCTGCACCTCAACCCGGCCTTCTTCCCCCCACCCAGTGCGGCCCTGGGGCCTCCACCAGATGCCTACGGCAAAGCTTTGACCTCGTACAACCACAGCAGGTGAGCGGAGGGCGGAGGGGGGCTCGGCGCCACCGGGGGGAGCTGCGCTGAGCCCTCCACCCTGTATCTGCACAGCCGGGAGCTCGGTCCACCACCTGCCCCTGTGAGCGAGGTGGAGTTCGAGGAGATCATGAATAGGAACCGGGCCATCTCCAGCAGTGCCATTTCCAAAGCGGTGTCAGGTGCCAGTGCGGGTAACGGTGACTGCGTCCCTGTGCCCCGTTGTCCCCTCAGCCCTGAGCCTGCAGCTTGCCGCATCCCTCACCGTTCCTGTGCTCCCCACAGGTGATTACAGCGATGCCATCGAGACCCTCCTGACGGCCATTGCCGTCATCAAACAGTCCCGCGTTGCCAACGACGAGCGGTGCCGCGTCCTCCTCTCCTCCCTCAAAGACTGCCTGCACGGGATCGAAGCCAAGTCCTACAGCACAGGCTCCAGCAGCAGCTCCGCCAGGTACCCTGCTTCGGGGGGCTGCACGGCTCCTTGGGGTCTCTGCAGGTGACCAAACGCTCTTCTTCCCCCCAGGAAAAGACACCGGTCTCGGGAGCGCTCTCCCAGCCGGTCCCGTGAGAGCAGTCGGCGGCACCGGGACGTCCTGCACAGCGAGGATCGGCACGAGGATTATTTCCAGGAGCGGAGCCGGGAGCACGAACGGCACCGGGACAGGGACAGAGAGAGGGACCGGCACCACTGAGACAGGTGAGGCCAGAGCGGGTGCCGCTGCGCCGATGGCTGGGGACGCGTGGTGCTGCAGTGCTGAGCTCGCTTCTCTTCTCTCTCGTGCAGAAGTTTTCAGTAAGTGGTTTTTAATGGACTCGTATCTCCTCACCTTGACCAGGACTGCGCCACTGACGCTGCTTCACCCCTTGCCCGCCACCCACAGCTCTTCTGGGGCACCCAAGGGACTCCCTGACACCTCGTGGCCTTGGGGCCTGAGCCCTTGCTCACACCCACTGCTACCGCTGCTCCCGGAGGAGAGGCTGAAAGCCAGGGGGCTCTGCTCTGTGAATACTTGGACCCAAAGAGAAATGGTGCTTTATTTTCACGGAGGAAGGCTCCTGAGCCCTTTCCTTTCACAGCCCTCCAGGAGTGGCTGGAAACGGACAGATCCTCGGGGGCACGGGGGCTCAGAGGCACGCAGCTTTCCGTTTCAGCTGGAAGAGAGCTGGGCTGGGGTCACCCCCTTTGCCCCAACTTTCACAGCAAGATCGCAGCCAGTTCATCTCCCAGAGCAGCAGCTCTGGCTGCCAGGAGTTGGTG
The DNA here is from genome assembly GCF_951394365.1 of Tetrao urogallus. NCBI lineage: Eukaryota > Metazoa > Chordata > Aves > Galliformes > Phasianidae > Tetrao > Tetrao urogallus. Next base: position 6,993,062 of record NC_136819.1, read on the forward strand.
GGGCCTCGCACGAAGCCAGCCTCTCCCACAGAGCCTTCCTTGTTTTAGAGGAAGCAGAGCTGCAAACGCAGGGACTGTGTCTCCCCTTCCCAGCAGCATTTCTGCGCACAGTAGTGCACTTGCAAGCTGGGACAGGTGGCAGAGACAAGGCCACGAGGTCCCTATGCCCAGCGGGGCTGCACAGTGCTGTGCACAGCTGTTTCAAGGCCCAGGAGGAGCTCATAGCCCCATACAGGTCCCTCCAACTAAGGTTGTGCACTGGAGGAGCCCAAAGGGTGTAAGGCAAACTAAGGAGCCCCAAACCACCAGCCAGCCCCCCGGGATGCCAGTTGGGTGGCATCGCCTTCAGAACTGTTGCTGGACAGGAGAAACGCGGCTCCACAGGTCTTTTTTTAGGCTAAAATCACACAAAAGAAAAATTCTGTCAAGTACCACGAGGTGCCTGCCAGCTTAGCAGGTGAACGCTGGGGGGAAGCATTTGGTGGGTGAGTTCTGGTTTTTGTTTTTTTGTTGTTTTTTTTTTTTCTACTTAACGACACAAGTTTATAGTTTCTTTCCAATTAGTGGGGGGAAAAGTGCAGAGTGAGCCCCTATTAACCACCTGGCGAGGCGCTGCCCCTCCTGCCCGCAGTGACTAGGTTTGTTTGTCTTTCTGATAGGTTGGAAATTGTGTAATAAACTTGATGACATTGTCAGTCTTTTATATGGCATTTTTGAAGAGATTCTGTCGGGGATGAAGGTGTGTGCGTCGTAGGGGAGTGCAGCCACATTTGAGGGATGGGCAGCAAAAGCCAAGCACCTACATGATCTCCCCACCCAAAGTCTTCCAGTGCCTTCCCAAGAGCTTCTGTGCCCCCCCAGGTTAGCTCAGGGCAGGGGTTGGCACTGGTAATGAGGTGCCTGAAGCCTCTGAGCACCCTATGGCCAGCCTGCTGCCCTCGGGGATGCCACAGACTGAGGCACCAGGTAAAAATACATATTTATTGGAAAATAGTGATTTCTTCTGACAATGCTGTAAAAAAAAAAAAAAAAAAAAAAAAAAAAAAATTCTCTGTACCTTTGACCTGTGTGTCACAAGCCTCAGGGTCAGGTGGCAGCAGGGCCAGCGCTGCCTGGGAAGGCAGGAAGAAGCACCCTCCTGGCACTGGCCACAGGTGCTGGCGTGGGTCTGGCTCACTGCCACAGGCTGGGAGATGTAGCCAGTGCCACCTGCTTGCTGCCATCTCGTGTACCTGTGCTGCTGTGGTCCTCTGTTGCAGGGTCTCAGTACGCATCTGTGCTGTAAAGGACAGAGGAGGACATGTGAGGAGAGGCTCAACCACCAGAAGGCTGTGCTGCTGTTCAGTGAGACCTGGACAGGCTAAGATTTGGGTGGGGGATGAACCTGATGAGGTTCAGCGAGGGCAAGTGTAGGGTCCTATGCGTGTAACTGCATACAGCAGTGCTGGAAGGGATCTGCAGAGAAGGATTTGGGTGTCCTGGTGGATAATGGGTTGGCCATGAACCAGCAGTGTGCCTTTGTGGCCAAGAATGCCAATAGTGTCCCAGTTGACGAACACTTGTCCATATACTAGCAGTCTGCTCTCATGGCCAAGAAGCCCAACAGGACCCTGGGGTACATTGTGCAGAGTGTGGCCAGCAGAGCAAGCAAGGTTTTCCTCATCCTCTGCTCTGCCCTAGGGAGGCCACATCTGGAGCAATGGGACCAGTTCTGGCTTCCCTGGCTCTTAGTAGATAGGAAACTGCTGCAGTGCTGCAAAGATGGTTGAGGCCTGGAGCACCTCCCTTACAAGGAAAGGCTGAGAGCCCTGCAGCCGTTCTGCCTGGAGAAGGGAAGGCTGAAAGGGGATCTGATCAATGCTTATCAATATCTGAAGGGTAGGGGTCAAGAGGATGGGGGCAAGCTCTTTTTGGAGGTGCCTGGTGGCAGGAACAAGGGACAACAGGGAACCAACTAGAAGAGAGATGGTGGGGATACCCACCTGGATGCTCTCCTTTGTAACGTACTCTAGAGAACCTTCTTTAGCAGGGGGTTCGACAGGAGAACCTCCAGAGCTCCCTCCCCTCCTGTGCCACCTACCTAGAGAAGGAGGTGAGCGCCAGGCCACCCAGCAGCAGCTCCGCTGCGTAGAAGAGCAGGAGGATGGTGCTGAGGATGGCCTCCAGGCGCAGGGCGTAGGTCTGCAGCAGCAGGCAGTAGGTCGCCATGACAGCCGCCGGAACGGTGAGGGCCAGGCAGACGGCCAGAGGCACCTTGCGCTGGCACAGATTGCCTTTGGAACCTGCAGGGCACAGGGTGAGCAGTGCGAGGCCCCGCAGCGTGACGAAGGGCTTGGGGGGAGGGAGAAAAGGGACGAGGCCTCACCGAAGAAGATGCGCGTGGTCTCAACGCCGAGGTAGAGCAGCAGCAGCAGCACGTCCAGCAGCAGGTTGGTGAGCGGGTACGGCAGCAGCAGCACTGCGGGCACGGCCACGCTCAGGGCTGGGCGCGGGGGGCGGAGGAGCGGGAGGGCGGGAGCTCACCCTTGTAGACGAAGATGAACGCCTCCAGCAGGAAGTAGGTCGCGCTGTACCACCCGTTGAGGAAGAGCAGGACCTGCAGCGGGGCCGAGGAGCGCTGGCGGCCTGCGGGGATCGTGGGACGGGATGGGCGAGGTCCCGCTGTCCGCCGCCCGGTTCACGTTCCCCGCCGCCTCCCGCTCCCGGCCCCACACTCACTCCTCGCCGCCATCTTCCATCTCCATGGGAACCGCCGCTGCCGGCGGGAAGCCGCCCGGCCGCTCTCTCCTGCCCTCTCTATGGCCCTGGAGGACCGAACCCCCGGTTCGAATCCTCAGTTCGCCCGCTTCGTTTCTCCCCCTTGCCGTTGCGCCTGCAGAACCCCAGGGGGTATTGCCCAGTGGGAATAACCCTGAATTTTGGAACACCGAGCAGGCCAAGGCTGCGTGACAAGCAGGAGAGACCCAGGACACACAGATTGGAAAATGTAGACAATTTATTTCCTTACTACTCATAAAAACGCCCAAATCCCACCAGGGGCTGTGACACCGGGATGGATCCTCCCTCCATGCAGCCACAAGCACCCTGCCAGCTCCCAGTGCAGAAGGTCTGATCACCACGAGGAAGAAGAGGAATACAGCGGGGCTGGATCTGGGGGCTGGGACCCTCCAGCCTCTTGGCTCCATCCCCCCAGGGTGAGGAGCTGCAGAGGGGGCAGCAAGCTGGAGTGGGGCCATCAACCACGGAAGTGAGCAAACTCCTTGCGCAGCCAGAGCGAGTCCTGGTAGAAGAGTGGGTCACCCAGGTGCACCGCAGTCCTCTTGTAGAAGTAGCAATAGAGCACAGCCGCTGCGGGAAGAAGGGAGGTGAGGGCACAGGGACTAAGCTGTGGGGTGTCCCTCAGGCAGGTGACAGAGTTGTTCCTGCTTTCTCAGCAAGCGTGAGCCCTTACCCAGCCGCTGGAAAACAAATAGTGTCTGCAGGCCTTCTGTCCAGATGAAGCGACTGGAATCCCTCCAGCGCAGGTTCTGACATAGACAGAAACAAGAAAGAACCCATGGGCTAATTTAGGGGTGCTGATGATCCCACTGGGATGGAGCTAGCCCCACAAGGGCTGTTGTGCTCTTGGTGCCAGCTCCAAAGGTTAAGCAGCTCAGGGGATTTGGCCAGCAAGTCAGGACCTATTCTTGCTTCAGACTTTAGATCCCTGCAAATCCCCACCAATCTGCTGTCCAGACAGTGTGGGTACAACATCCCTGGGTTGCTTCAGTCACAAACTGGCCCTGGGGTAGCAGGATGGACCCTCTCCCCAAGCCCTGTTGAAGAGCATACAGGAAGCACCTGTCAGCTGCTTTGCTTGACAAATGGTGACTGTGGCACAGGATGGGGGAGCTGAAATGGGGAAGAAGGGGCTGCTTGGACACAGCAGGGACCCTTAGGGCTTGTTTTCAACAGGGAGGGGGCTGCCTCCAGCCTGAGTGCTGGTGTTTGCTGGGGATTCATCCCAGGTAAACAAAGCAGGAGTCCCCTGGCCTTCAGCAGGGACTATTCCTGTGTGGTGAGTTTCTGTGCAAGGCTTTCCCTGCGGATTTTCAAGCAGGTCACAGTGCTGAGGCTGGGGCTGAGATGAGGTAGCCCAATAGCTATAACAAGTGGGAGATTATGGCCTTCCTTTCACAGGGGAGGGACAGAAGAGAGAAGCGAGCTGTGAAGCTGGCAGCCCTGAGCCTACCATGATCCAGACGTGGAAGGAGATGCTGAGTGCCAGATAGGCTGCCGACAGGAGGATGGTCCCCTTGAACTTGTGGAAGAGAAGGTTGACCAGTCCAGCTTGGAAGACAAAGGTATTGAAGAACATGAGGAAGATGATGATGACATTGAAGAGAATGGCAATATCCTGGATGCTGCGGAAGAAGAGAGATGCAGTAAGAGAGAGGAGAGAGTGATGTGGGAGAGCCCGGACCTCCTACCCTGGTGCTCACATGAAGAGGACAAGCTGGACAGCAGGAGCTGTGCGGAGCAGCTCCGAGAAGGAATTGACAAACAGGTCGTAGAAAAGCAGCAGAAACTGCAGGAACAGCACCAAGCTGTAGTTGCTGGTCTGGAGCATCTTCCTTTGGTGGAGGCTTGAGCCTTCAGCCCCAGCATCCCTAGCGCTGAGGGCAGCTCATGGCACAGGGCTAGGAGCTTGGCATCGCTGCTCCCTACAGCTGGCACCTGAAGGAAGCAGAGTTCAGCTTGTAGGGCTGGGCACAGCCAGCAAACCCAAAACAGAGTCAAAGCCGTGACAAATCCCAACAGCGTTTGGCACACTGCTGCCTCCGGCTCCCCCAGGCCATGCCATAGGAATGGGCTGGAGCACGCCATGACCCAGCATTGCTGTCCATTGCCCCACCCCAGCCGCATGCTCCCGGCTTGGGGCGGATCGCACAGGAGGAGACAGGTGTGGGGACGAGAAGGGAGCCAGAGCCTTCCTTCCCATCTCTCACAGGTAAGGCACTGCCCAGAGCTGACGGGGGCCAGGAGAACGGGAACTGCCCGTATCGCTGCCACAAAGAGTCGCGAAGCTGAGAATCGCTCCCAAAACCCCACACCGCGCCCAGCCCGGCTCGCGGCCTCCCTCCCCATGGAGATCCACAGGGGCGCTCCCCCGGGCCTTTTCCCAGCCACGGAGCCCCGCAGTCTCGTCTCCATGCCGCTCTCGGTACCGCTGTGCCCGCTTCGTCCACCTCCGGCCCTGACCGCGGCCCAATGCTCACCCACGGCCACCATTCTCCATCTCCATGGGAACCGCAGACGGAAGCGGGGGCGGAAGCGCGAGGGGGCCGCTCTACCCACAGCTCTCGTTGGTCGCGTTGGCCTCCACCCCGGCAGTGATCACACCACCACCGAGGCGGGCCGCTAGAGCGGCGCCGTCCAACATGGCGGCGCTCGCTGAAGGGGAAGGGGAGGTGGGGCCCAACGGGTCCCGGGAGGGGTTGAGGTGCGGTTTCCTCCGACGCAAAAATATCTATTTCTGGGGACAGATGCAAATCCCCAGGCAAACAAGCGCGGCCCCGTGCCTGTCCGTCACTTCTTGGGGCTGTGGGGCTGCACTTCTTTGGGACGCTGGGGGCAGCTTTGTCAACGCAGGAAACAGCTTTGGAGGTGCTGGGCCCAGATTTGGGGGTGCTGGGGGCACGTTGGGGGCTTGGGGGTGGGATTTGAAGGTGCTAGGCTCCGGTTTGAGGGTGCTGAGGGTGGATTTAGAGGTGCTGGGGACAGTTTTGGGCTGCTGGGGATCCGCAGAGAACGTTTCTTCCTGCCTGCCTGCCCCCACTGGATGGGGCCACCCTCCCCACCGCAGCTGCTTCCCCTTTCGGGTGGCTCCTCCCCAGTGTGCCTGCATCCAACTAAGCAGGTGCAGCAGGGAGCCTCCAGGAAGGCTGAAAACTCCTGTTTCCCCCCCCAGGACCCTGCAACTTGCTGCGGTGATGCTGGATCTGCCTTTCCTGCCTTTCTGCGCCTTCCTGGGGAGCCTGGGGCTGGGCTGCGTGGCCTTTGTCAGTGCGTGGTGCCAGCACTGGCGAGGTGGCTTCGCCTGGGATGGCAGCGCCCGCATGTTCAACTGGCACCCGGTGCTGATGGTGACAGGCATGGTGGTGCTGTATGGAGCAGGTAAGCAGCGCGTGCGGGGTGGGGCGATGTCCCATTGTCCCTCCCTGACACTGTCACCCACCAGCGGCTCTGGTGTACCGCCTACCCCCCACCTGGCGTGGCCCCAAGCTGCCCTGGAAGATGCTGCACAGCACGCTGGCACTGACAGCCTTCATCCTTGCTGTGCTGGGACTGGTGGCTGTCTTCAACTTCCACAATGCGAGCGGAACGCCCAACATGTACTCGCTGCACAGCTGGCTGGGGCTGGGCACCATACTACTCTTCTCCTGCCAGGTGAGTGCTCGCCCTGACACCCCACATCCCTGCCCCTTGTGCCACCCCTCCTCATCTCCTGTCCCCACAGTGGGTGGCTGGCTTCAGTGCTTTCCTGCTGCCCTATGCACCCATCTGGCTCCGCACCCTCTACAAGCCCATCCACGTCTTCTTCGGCTCCACCATCATTATGCTCTCCATGGCCTCCTGTGTGTCAGGCATCAATGAGAAGCTCTTCTTCAGCCTGTGAGTGCTGGGGATTCGGGCTGCGTGTTGACTCTCTGTGATTACGCTGGCGTTGAGTGAAACTAAATGTGGGCTTAGTTAAGGGAAGTGTGTGATTTCCCCCCGTGCCAGGTGCACAGTTCCTGGGTAATAAATTATGTGGGCTGAGAGGAAGACGGGGCAGTTCAGGAGGGCTTTCTGGGAGGGTTTAACTCCACAGATGTCACCTCCTTCCATGCTGCCACATACACTGGCCGCTTGTAGCTGGTGCAGCATTCATCTTGGGTCAGCGGATTGGGACAGCACCCTTGGGACAGGTGACCATGGGAGCAGTGTTATGGAGCCACCAGGGTAGGTGGGAGCTCAGCCCACAGTCCCAGGGCATCATGTGAGATGAGCACTGTGATTCTCCTCCAAAGGAAGAATGGGACAGCGTCGGTGCCATACAAACTCCTTCCACCTGAGGCCGTATTTGCAAACATTTTGGGGCTCCTAATCATCCTGTTTGGGATGCTGGTGCTGTATGCCCTGGCCAAGCCCAGCTGGAAGCGCCCAGAGGCCGACTCCCTTGACACTCACCAGGTACTTGCCTTGCTCTGGGGCTGCTCCCAGTACGGCTTTGAGGAGCTGAGCTGGGGGTCTGCCCCTGCCCCCCACAGCCCCAGCTGGCTTATCTTCAGGGTGGGGGTGGCAGGCAGCATGGGCTGAAGGTTCACGCATATCTCCTTGCAGCCTCTGCTTGGTGCTGAGCACTGACACCTCTGAGGTCTCTCCCATTGCTGCCAGCCCCAGGCTCTCTGATCCTGGCTCTGATCCCCCATGCCTGGACTGCGATCTGTGCCAAAGCCCTGCAGTGCCATCCTGAGAGAGTCAGGTCAAGAGCTGCTAGAGAAGCTCTCTGTGCCAAGGGACCTGGCCCAGGACAGGCTGCCCCGGCTCCATCTCTTCTGCAGGAACAGCAGGAGCCTTTGCACCATGCCTTGCCTGTTGTGGGGATGCTTGTGCGGAGGTAGAACCAACCCAGCAGTCAAATGGACACCTAATAAACTGCTGGCTTCCTTCCTCAGTGCTCCTGTGCATCCTTTGGGGCTGCTCTGCCAGTTCCTCAGCCCTTAGAGCCACCATGTGTTCCCCACCTCGTGCTGCAGACCTGGTTCCTGTTTTGTCTCTTGACTGGAGCCTCCTCCAGACCCCGTGCCTGCAGCCACATGAACCCCGTGGTTTCCCCACCCGGCACCCAGCCACGGGTCAGTGGCAAAGGCACGCGGATAGCCCAGCTGCTTCCTTCCTCCACGGTTCCGTTTTGCATGGGGATGCGTCCCTGAAGGGCCAGTTGCCTCCCACACCCCACATCCCACCATCCTGTCCCTCTCTCTATGAGAATAGATGCTCTAGTGGGACCGCAAAGGTTTATTAGGGGCATGCAGGGTGTGCCAACACCTCTCCCATCACCACCGTGGCCCTGGGGACCTGCAGAGGGATATAGCTCAGCCCTGCAATCCCTCCAGCACAGCTCGCAGCACAGCTGCTGCCGCCACAGCCCCGGGATCAGGCTGCAGCAGCTGGGCTGAGCTGATGTAGCTGGCTCTGCCTGCACCAGCCTCCATGTGCCGAGTAGACTCTGCTGCTGCCTCTGCGCTCTGTTTGGAAACACAGGTATGCTCAGCACACGGCTGGGACACACAAGGCAGCCCCAGATGTCACGTGGGTGCCACCCATCCTAGGACTCCATCCCCATACCTCCACAGCAGAGGCCAGCACCGTAAGCAGGTCAGCTCTGGGGCTGCGTAGGGCATGCAGTGCCTGTGCTGCAGCACACAGTGCATCCAGCTGGGAGACACAGTGGGGGGATGAGCACTGGGACCCTCGCCAGAGGCTCTGTCCCTCAGCATCGCAGCACTCACCATTGTCCTGTCGCCTGGGGCCGCTCCTCCGTACCTGCACAAGGAGCAGAGGGCTTGACAAGGTCCCACTCAGGGAGTCCCAGGGGGTCCTGCTGCACTCACCGCTGCATGGCTTCGATGCCAGCATCCACAGCGTCGGCCCACACTGGCAGGTCGCTGCGGTTGTGCAGGGGTTGGGCTGCTGCTGTCAGGAACAGTCCATATAGCTGCCAGAACACATCAGTGCATGTGATGGGGGGGATGGTGGGGGTCCTGAGACATGCCCCCTCCCTTCACTGGGGCTCACCACACCAGAGGAGCCACCCATCTTGTCCAGCAGGAGGTCGGCCAGAGCGGAGAAGAGATGGGCTGGAGATGAAGGCAGGGGCTGGGCACGCATCCATTCCTGGATGGCTGTAGGGTGGAGAGAAAGGGCTGGGGTACTCCCCACAGGGACCCCCAACTACCCTGGGGGGCTCTGCCCCTCTTGGGAGACAGCTGGTCTTCCCCCACGCCTGGTGTGGGGATATTTGTGGGGACCCAGCAAGGAGCAAATGGGGGGAACTGTGTCCTTGGAGGGGGTGCCCCAGCAGATGGCACTTCCCAGGGCACCAGCACCCACCTCGGGCAGCTCGGGCGTGCGTGTGGCCGCAGTCCCCATCACCTGCTGCACGGTCCAGCTCATTGAGCTTGTCCTGCAGGCCCAGCAGGGTGCTGCACACTCGTGCCAGCACCTTCTGCGCTCGCTCCATGCCGGGCCCTGAGGAGACATGACCCACCCATCCTCAAAGTAGCTAGGGAAACTGAAGCACGAGGAGGTGACAGCATCCTCTCTCACTCTACTGCTGCCCATACCTGTACTGGGCACTTGCTTTGCTGTCTCCATTCCCTCCTTTGGTGCTTCCACCTCTGGTCTCTGGCTCATGGCAGGTCCTGTGACCACGTTAGGCCATGCCACGGCAGTGGTCTCAGCATCTGGAGCAGCAGGAGGGGAGAGTGAGTCTAATAGACTCACTTCACCACAGCTAGTAGCCAGGTACTGGTGCTGCATGTCCACAGGGGCCAGTGTCTTGGGCCACCCCACACATTCCCATGGTCCCATGCCACCCCCCCCATGTTTCAGGTGCTCACCAATTAGCTTCAGCAGCTCCTTGTCCACCAGCAGAAGGGTGAGGGAGATCCCGGCCATCTCCAGCGCTGTCATGAAGGAGCCCACCAGTGCCCGAGCAATACAGACGCCACGCTTCTCTGCAGGAATGAGAAGGATGTAAGTGAGGAGGTCCCTAGAAGGTCCCCATGAGGTCCCCAGTGACTCACCCAGACTGCTCACAGCCACACCAGCCACAATGCTCAGCTCCAGGCAGGACAGACCGCCCAGGTTGTTCACCACCAGCACCACAGAGGCTCCTGTGGAGCAGTGAGCAGAGTAAGAGCCCCACTTGTAGCACAAGAGGTGCATAGGGGCCAGGGGGACTCACCAGGGCTCAGGGGCAGGTGAGAGGCATTGGAGGGGTCGGTCATGTGCGCCAGCATTGTCTCCACCGCCTCATCCACAGGCATCACCTAGGGGATACAAGGGGAGCGTGAGGGCAGGGAGGAGACACGGGGAGGATGGGGTGAAAGAACGATGCTCACTTTCATTCTGCGCACGCCAGCCTCGCCGTGGATCCCTGCAGAAGGGTAGCAGTGTCACCCCATGCTGATGCCTGGGGTTGGGGCAAGGGTCACATGGACCCATGCCCCCCAGCAGCTTGGCACAGGGAGGGGGCAGCTCCTCACCCAGCCCCAGCTCCATCTCATCATTAGCCAGCTGGAAGGTAGGCTTGGAGCCAGGCACGCTGCATGGTGACAGGCTGAGCCCCAGAGTGCCTGCAAAAAGGTGAAGGCAGAAAGGGATGCATGCCAGATTTCAGGGCAGGCATTGAGCACGTGGTTGGTTGGATGGGGAGGCAGAAGGGCGACTGTGTCCCAGGCACGCTGCAGGTGCGTGGGGTGCTGAAGTTCACCCTGTGCTGGTGCCTCTTATCAGGCACTGTGGAAGAACAGGGATGGGGTTGGGAACAGGGATTAGGCCCCATGCACATACCCATGCCTTTGGTGAGTGCTGACACCCTTGTGACGATCTCATCCAAGCTTGCCCCCGCCTCAGCCATGGCTCCAGCCACCTGCAAAGAGGCATCGATGGGTGAGGGACGCCCGCATGTCATCGCTGAGGGGCATTGCATCTTCACACACCTTGTGCACGAGGACAGTGCCACACAACCCGCGGCGCCCAGCTTTCTTCTGGCTGGCGAAGGCGCAGTCATCGCCCACCACCACCATCCGTACATCGGCGCCCTCTGCCCGTGCCCGCTCCAGTGCCAGCCCAAAGTTCAAGCGGTCCCCGGTATAATTCTTCACGATCAGCAGCGTCCCCACTGTGAGCAAGAAGTCAAACCACAGGCCCACGGTGTCCCCATGCCCCACAGTGTCATCATACCTGCACCAGCCGCTGTCACCGCCCGGATGGCTGCCAGGATGCTGCCCACAGCGGGAGAGGTGAAGATGGCACCGGCCACCACGCCGCTCAGCATGCCTTTCCCAATGTAGCCTGCAACGGGCACAGGGGGCTCGGGGACGCCCAAGGGGCATCAAGGCCACGGGTGGGCACTTACCTGCGTGGGCACTCACCTGCATGAGCAGGCTCATGTCCGGAGCCCCCCCCGGAGAGCAGTGCCACACGTCCCCGCAGGGCAGCCAGGTCAGAACGTAGGGCCACTCGGTGTCCCCGCAGCAGCTGCAGCCCGGGGTTGCATGCCACCAGCCCTGCCAGTGCATCCTCAGCACAGCTGGCCACCGAGCACACCAGCTTCTTGGGGACCTGGAGGCGCAGAGGGGTGGCTGGGTGGGGGGGCTGGAGAGCTGGGTGTGCGGGTGGGGAGCAGGGTAGGAGGCTGGGAGGCTGGCTGGGGGCTACGTGCTGCCCCAGGCTCACCTCCATGACTGGGGCGTGCGCGGCACCAAGAGGACACGGGGTTCTGTCCACTGTCACCGCGCTGCAGCTCCCGCACAGCCTTCAGACCCAGGTTCAAACTCTGTTTGGAAGTGAGGGAGGGCAAGGTCCAGGCTCCCTCGGTGGGGTGGGGCGGGTCCCGCCTGGGCTGGGTGCAGCCCACATTCGGGGGCACTGCTGGGATGGCGGAGCACAGCCCCACACGCGAGGGGCAGTGCTGAGATGGGGGGGGTACGGTCCCACACAACGCGGGGCGCTGCTGGGATGGAGACCCACCGGGAAGCGCCCCTCCCTGAAGGTGAGGCCCCTCCCCGAGGTACCAGGGCCGCCCCTACACCTGCCCTCCCGTCTGCCCCTCCGCGGTCCTCCCCGGCGGGCAGAGCGGCGCGGCGCGCTAACTTCCGGTGACGTCACCGCGGCGGGCGGAAGGGGCGGTTGAGTGGCCGCGCTAGGCCGCAGCTCCCGGTGCGCGCCGCGGTTTGGTCGGTTACGGGACTCGTTGCCGTCTCTGCCATGTCGTACAATTACGTTGTGACGGCGCAGAAGCCGACGGCCGTGAATGGCTGTGTCACCGGTACCGGCGGGACGGGGCGGGGCGGGGCTCAACGTTCACGGCGGGATCTGTGCGGCCTTGCGTTTTTGGGGGGCACTGGAGGCCTCCAGAGGCACACGGAGGAGTTGCCGGGGGGGGGGGGGGTTGTGGGTAGATCGGGTCAGCGAGTGATTGGGGTGTTGTGGGGAGGTGAGATCAGTGAGGAACTGGGAGTGTTGTGGGTAGATGGTTGTGCTGAGATGGGAGGGACATTATGGAGGTCTGGAGGTGAAATGATGCTCCTGGATGGTGTTTGTGGGGAGCCCAGGTGTGCAGGGGGACCCCGGGGTTTGTGGGTGCAAGGAGGGTTCTGGGAATGTCCAGTGGTTATCCAGTGGTGGGCATTGGGGTTGATGCGGTGGAGTGAGGGGCACCAGGGTATGTGTCTGGGGTTGCCTTGAGGTTCTAGGAGAGTGTGAAGGGCTAGACGGGATATTGGGCTGCTTTTTTGACAGGAGAGATAGTAGGGAGCTTGAAGAGGGGCAGGGTGTTTCACTGGAAGCTGCTGGGCTCCAAAGGTGGAGGATAGAGCTGAGCAGAGCAGTGGGGTTTTGCTCTTCAGGGGTGCAGTGGGGAGGGGTCTTCTGTTCAGGTTTCTGGAGCTTGTGAAGCTGGTCACAGTGGGACTGGCAAGACTTTGAGTGCTGGAAGCTGAGTTTGGGCTAGGGAGGGCATCGACAGGGCCCCAGGGTTTGAAGCTGACGATCCATCTCTTTCCTTACCCCAGGACACTTCACCTCCGCAGAGGACCTGAACCTGCTGATCGCCAAGAACACACGCCTGGAGATCTATGTGGTGACAGCTGAGGGGCTGCGGCCTGTCAAGGAGGTGGGCATGTATGGCAAGACTGCCGTCATGGAGCTCTTCCGCCCCAAAGTGAGTGTGCTGGGGATGGGGGGTGGCTCCTTGCAACCTCTCAGAGCCCCTGTGACCCTCCCTCCTTCCCTCCCTTCCTGCAGGGGGAGAGCAAGGATCTGCTTTTCATCCTGACAGCCAAGTACAACGCCTGCATCCTGGAGTACAAGCAGAATGGTGACAATATTGACATTATAACCCGTGCCCATGGAAATGTGCAGGTGAGCCTTGCTACCACACCTACTCAAGTTAAAATCTTCCTGAGAGGGTTAGGGATCCATTTGTGGGTGCCAATCCTGGGGATTGGTTTTTTTTGTTGCTCATCAGTCAAACGATTTAAACGGTTTCCATCAGCTGTCAAACCAAGCTATTTTCTATCTTTTTCCAGGCTTGCTGTTAGTGAAGCTGAGCAGGGGATTATGGTCAGGAGGTGTAAGTGGGCACATCTGTCAGTGTGTGTGGAAATAAGCACTTAATCTTTGTGCTTTGTGGTTCTGCCTCGTGACATAGCGGGGTTGATATCAGCTACTTCCAGCTGGGGCCGTGGGTGATAAGAGCACTGGATTTCCATTGGGTGGGCTCTGCTCGAGTGTATCAAAGCATTTCACAGCTCGCTGCTTTTTCTCTTGCCCACCTCCGTGGATCTCCCCTTCAGGATCGCATCGGTCGTCCCTCAGAGACCGGTATCATCGGCATCATTGACCCAGAGTGCCGGATGATTGGCCTGCGGCTCTACGATGGCCTCTTCAAGGTCATCCCCCTGGACCGTGAGAACAAGGAGCTGAAGGCTTTCAACATCCGCCTGGAGGAGCTCCAAGTCATCGACGTGAAGTTCCTCTATGGCTGTCAGGCCCCAACCATCTGCTTCGTCTATCAGGTACCTTGTTCTTGATCCTGAAATCGGTGTTTCCAAGGGTCTTCCAAAGGGGTTGAAGCGTTGGCAGTGTCCTGAAGCTTGCTCAAAGCAGTGCTGTAAGAATGGGTGGGCAGAGCTAGAGATGCTTCTGGCTCCCACAGGCTTGTTTTGTAGCTGAAGGAAGCCTTCCTGGGCCAGCACAGGATGGTGGTGTGAATTCAGTTTGTTTTCACTACAGCTCTTAGTTCTCATAGAATCAAAAAATGGCCAGGGTTGGAAGGGACCTCAAGGATCATGAATCTCCAACCCCCCTGCCACATGCAGGGCCAACCTCCACATTTAATACTAGACCAAGTCCCATCCAACCTGGCCTTGAACACCTCCAGGGACGGGGCATCCACAGCCTTTCTGGGCAGCTGTTCCAGCACCTCACCACTCTCTCTGTGAAGAACTTCCCCCTGACGTCCAACCTAAATCTTCCTTTCTTCAACTTAAAACCATTTCCCCTTGTCCTGCAGTTATCTACCCTTTCAAGGAGTTGAGTCCCCCTCCTGTTTATAGGCTTCTTTTGCAATGTGGCAGCAGCACGCTCCTTCCTCAGAATCATGGAATGCTTGGGTTGGAAGAGACTTACAAGCCCGCTCAGCCCAACCACTGGTGTGGACAGGGTTGCCCAAGGTCCCATCCAGCCTGGCCTTGAGCACCTCCAGTGGTGGGGCATCAGCACAAGCTGCAGCTCTCCCTTGTCATCTGAACCAGCTTTCAGAACACGTGGCAGTGCTGTTTCTGTCTGAATGAGGAATGTATGTGTGTGGAGTCTTTATCCCCCACACCCACATCGACTTTGAGGTTTGAAATAAAGCTCAGCCCATCCTCGCTCCAGATCTATGCAGTGAGGGTGGCTGATGATGCTTTCTGGCTTTGAATTGCTTAATGGGTGAGCTCCTCAGAGCCAAGAAACCTGATGGTGGTGTGCAGCTCTGAGAAGATCTGCATATCTGCATGGATTTGATTGGTGTTGCTGCTGTCTGGGGAAACTGAGGCAGAGCACAACTGTGATTTGGCCAAAATCTTAAACTCAGTGTTAAGAGTTTAGGCAGAAGCACGAGTTTCCACTTAGTCCCCAGAGGTATCATAAAGGAAGAACTTGATCTCCGCACTTAGTCAGCAAGTGAAAAAGGTCTTGTCCCACAGGATCTGACATTTCCATGCTACAACCTGGTCTGGAAGGAAATATGTTAGTGATTTGTTCATTTTAAGCAGGTACTGTACAAATAAAGAGTAAATGAGTGCCTCTGTGTCTGTCAACTGCGTTTCATCCTTGCAGCAGGGTGAGATGTGAGTTCTGTCTGACTCATGAGGCGTTACGTAAAGCACTGGGGTTAGGCTGTCCCTGGGAGCCTGACTCTGTATGTGGAGGCGGAATGTATCCAAGCTGCTGCTTTGTCTGATTCCTTCTCAGTTTGTTAATCATTATCACGGGATTTGGATCAAGGAGAATAGCAGCGAGTGTCTGAGATAATCTTTGTGTAGGTTTGAAACCAGAGGAGGATACCACAGAGATGAGCAAGCTTATTAAAAAAAAAAAACACAACGCAAAAGGCTTAAGAACTGCTGTTGTAAGGAATAAAAAGGTCCAGAAATGCCAAAGTGGTGTTAACAGTTCCTTTGCCATTTAATGGTCCCACTTCAGCTGTAAAATGGACAGGATGTGCTCCAGCTGTGCTAGTTCCTCCTCTCCTGCACATCTGTTTCTCCTGCTGGCTTCCCCTTCTCAGTCAGCTGGCGCTGCCCTTCTTGCAGCACTGGACTGAGGAGTTCTCTGCAGGCTGTTCCTCAGCTGCACCTCAGGAGCCTCTGCTGCAGCGACATGAGGTTGTTATGTGTTGATGTGATGTTTGTGCCTCCTCTTTCAGGACCCTCAGGGTCGCCACGTCAAAACGTACGAGGTGTCCCTGCGTGAGAAGGAGTTTAACAAAGGTCCTTGGAAGCAGGAGAACGTCGAGGCCGAAGCCTCCATGGTCATTGCAGGTTAGTCCTGCTGCACGTGGTGTCTTTCCTTCCTTTTCACTCTCAATTATGCTGCACAGGTTCACTGATAAGAGTTCTCCCCTGTGCAGTGCCAGAACCTTTTGGAGGCGCAATCATCATTGGGCAGGAGTCCATTACCTATCACAATGGAGATAAATACCTGGCTATAGCTCCACCCATCATCAAGGTAACACCTCAACTGTGCATTTCCTACCCTACTCCTGCTACAGACACTACTGAAATTCCCAGATGAATGTCCTCTCTGAATCTAGCAGATTTTCAGTTGCTCGCTGGTTGAATTATTATTGCTAAAAATCCTTGCTGTGTGTAATAAATGGTGCAAGTAAGAAAGCTTTCTCATTTGAAGGCTTTTGGACCTAGTGATAGTAGGTGCTTGTCAGTCTGTTTATCTCTCCAGGACAGCTTGTGGCTTTCCAGGAGTCTGTAAGCTGGAACCTTCTACTGTGTTTGTGATGGTGGGTCTCTGTATGGCAATGACCATTGTTGTGCTGTGCTCAGAAATCCTAACCTGGGAGGGTGCTGAGCCGCTCTGGTTCAGGAATTTCATCTGTTCTTAACTTTAGCTGTAGCCTAGTAGAGCCCCTTGCAGAGATTTGGTGAGTGTCAGTGTTCTGCCCCGTGCCCAGTCTGCATTCTGGGGTCTGAGGGATATTTGTGATCCCTGTAGTGATGGCAATGCGTGCCTGCACTGGAGTACATGGCTCTGTGGAGTTCCTGGAAATGGTGCAAGAAAGCTGAAATCTTGTTAGGGCCCCAGAGAAAAAGATTAATTAGGAGGTGGTTTGGACATTGGTCCAGGCCAGAGCCTGGTTTCAGTTCAGGCAGTGAGAGATATGAACGAGCCCCTTGGAGACTCAAGTCCATGTGAGTATGTTTGGGGCACTTGTTCAAGGGGAAAAAGACTGACAGAGTTGGTGACAGAGCTTGAACCTGTGGTTTTGTCGGAGGGCTGGGCCAGTTCCCACATTCAAGTGGTGCAGGAAGCACAGATGGCACAGCTGAGGTGCTGCTCAGGGCTGAAAGAGGGCCTTAGCCGTGACCAAAAGGTCCTTTCTGGGCAAATCCGTGCAGAGGAGCGCCCTGTGCAGGATTTAGCTGTGGCTTCGTGCCTCTCTGGAGTTGTTTCAGCGGCTTCCTAACAATTCCTTCGCATGCAGCAAAGCACAATTGTGTGCCACAACCGTGTGGATCCCAACGGGTCCCGTTACTTGCTGGGGGACATGGAAGGACGTCTCTTCATGCTGCTTCTGGAGAAGGAGGAGCAAATGGATGGCACAGTCACCCTGAAGGACTTGCGTGTGGAGCTGCTTGGTGAGGTAGGACACCGCTGCACCACCTACAGCGTCCCTGCCACTTCTCACTGGGGCCAGGGGGCTCTGCAGGATGCAGGTGCTCTGCAGGTGCCAAATAGTGGAAGTAGCTTCTCTGTGGAGCACAGACTGGGTGATGTTTTTCTCTCCACAGCTGTCAGCTCTGAACTTTCAGCTGCCAGATGTGGGCAGTTCCCTGTCTGGCCACCTGATTTTTCATCTTGCACGCTATCCCTCAGAGATGTTTGGATTCTCTGTGGGTTCTCTAAAGGGATCAAATTTCCCTCCCCGTGCTTTTCTGTTACACTGCGTTTAGATGTGATCCTTGGGGAGCGTGGCAGTGCCCTTTCCATCTTCTCATGGTGGTTCACCTGCACCTTCTCAATTCCCAGACATCCATTGCAGAGTGCTTGACCTACCTGGACAACGGCGTGGTGTTTGTTGGCTCTCGGCTTGGGGATTCCCAGCTTGTGAAGGTGAGTGGTGGCATTCTCCTGGCTTAGTCCTGCGTTCAAACAGGATTTTATACGTGCTTGCTTTCATCCTGGCCTCAAGAGCGATCAAACATTGAAATGCACAGCCCAAGGATGCTGTGAGTCACCCCACTGGAGCTGTTAAAGAAGCGTGGCACTGTGGGATGTGGTTCGTGGGTACGGTGGGGATGGGTTGGAGTTGGACTTGATGATCTTAGAGGTCTTTTCCAGCCTTTATGATTCTATTAGATATGCAAATACGTAGGGAGAAGTTTTCTTTTCCCTACATTCTTTATGCTCGCTAGGCCCTTCTTGTTGGAAACTGATGGTTGTGTTTGTTCATAGCTCAACGTGGACAGCAATGAGCAAGGCTCCTATGTAGTGGCTATGGAGACCTTCACCAACCTCGGTCCTATCGTTGATATGTGTGTGGTAGACCTGGAGAGACAAGGCCAAGGGCAGGTAATGTTGGCTCCAGCTCGCCTTTCTCTGTGCTAGGGATGTCTGGTTCTGGCAGATGTGTGTGGTGTGTCCACTGAAGGAAGGGACTGTGATTCATTTATCAGGGATTTAAGGCTTGTCCTGGTGCAGGGAAGGTTTTGAGGTCTTGCTCTGGGTGGGAAGGCTCCTGTTTTCACGAGGAAGGGTTTTCTTTCCTGCGCTGGGGAAGGGTCAACAGCCAAAGAGCTTCCTTTGAGAAGCATGGATGATAAGGATCCCAACTTCCCCTGAGCCTGTCACTGCAAGGAAGCATGGGGAGGCTTCCCCAGTTGGTAAATGCCTGCTTTTCCTCCAGCTGGTCACATGCTCGGGTGCCTTTAAAGAGGGTTCACTACGGATCATCCGGAACGGCATTGGGATTCATGAGCATGCCAGCATTGACCTGCCAGGAATTAAAGGTGTGTGAGTTGGTTCATTCTTTCATATACAACCCACCAAGTGGGGACATACCTCATGGCTGAGCTGCGGGCAGGGGACTTGCACCCCCTTTTGGATTATTCACTGTGAGCGTGTGGCCTTTCTGTTGCAGGCTTGTGGCCCCTGAGGTCAGATTCTCATCGTGAGATGGACAATATGCTGGTGCTGTCCTTTGTTGGCCAGACCAGGTGAGGTGGGGTTAAGGCCATGCCAGGCTCTCAGCCTGATACAACAGGATTGGAGCATGATACAAGAGATTTTCTCTTTCCCTTCTAGGGTTCTTATGTTAAATGGAGAGGAGGTAGAAGAAACGGAGCTCACAGGATTTGTGGATGATCAGCAGACCTTCTTCTGTGGCAACGTGGCACATCAGCAGTTGATCCAGGTAACGCCCCTTCTAGAGATGCTTTTCCTGTTGTGATTCCATAGCCCTTCTTGGCTGTGGGTTATTTAGATCTCTGCTGCTCATCAGGGTAAGGTCTGCAGCGCTCCCCTGGGCTGATGGCAGACAGGAGGTGTTGTTCAGGCTCTGAGCAGAGGTATTTTCTCTCCTCAGATCACCTCTGCCTCTGTGAGACTGGTCAGTCAGGAGCCCAAAGCCCTCGTGAGCGAGTGGAAAGAGCCCAACGGGAAGAACATCAGCGTGGCTTCCTGTAACAGCAACCAGGTGGTGGTGGCTGTGGGACGAGCCCTCTACTACCTGGAGATCCGACCCCAGGAGCTCAGGCAGATCAAGTAGGTGCCCATCTCTCTTCCTGGCCCAAGGGTTCACAGCCTTGTCGCCTTCAGGCTTCCTGATTGACACTTCAATCCGATTTTTGCTTCCTGCCAGCTGCACCGAAATGGAGCATGAAGTTGCCTGCCTGGACATCACTCCTTTGGGGGACACTAATGGCATGTCCCCTTTGTGTGCCATCGGACTCTGGACTGATATCTCTGCCCGCATCCTAAAGCTTCCTTCCTTTGAACTGCTGCACAAAGAGATGCTAGGAGGAGGTAGGGCTCTCCTGGGACTGCTGGCAGCAGAGACTGACCTGGTGGAGCCACACGTGGCATCAGCCTTCTCTTCTGCTCCCTGCAGAAATTATCCCTCGCTCCATCCTGATGACAACCTTCGAGAGCAGCCATTACCTTCTGTGTGCACTGGGGGACGGTGCTCTCTTCTACTTTGGGCTCAGCCTCGAGACAGGTGACTACAGGGCCTAGCAGCTAGTGGGCTGCTTGGGAGGGTGTTTGGATTTGTGCTCAATTGCTTGTGGTACTTCTTTTTTTTTCTTCTCCCCATTCTTCTGGAGGAGATCTGTCTCTTTCCCAAGTTTTTTCAGTAGTTCCTTCTTCCTCGCTATGACAGGGTGGGGATTGGCTGTGGGCACTGTGAGTGGATTTCTCCAGGGGACTGTGAAGAAAGGAACCTGATGCTTGCATCCACTTCTTTGCTGACAGCAGGATGCATTCCTTCACGCTCATTTCCTGCCAGCATGTCACGGCCACGTAGCTCTGTGCTGCCCTGCTCCCAACCTGCTGTTCCTTTCCTGCAGGCTTGCTGAGTGACCGTAAGAAGGTGACCCTTGGCACTCAGCCCACAGTCCTGAGGACTTTCCGCTCCCTGTCCACCACCAATGTGTTCGCCTGCTCTGACCGCCCCACCGTCATCTACAGCAGCAACCACAAGCTGGTCTTCTCCAACGTCAACCTGAAGGAGGTGAACTACATGTGTCCCCTCAACTCTGATGGGTATCCTGACAGGTGAGCCCGCCCCACGGCACGGCTTGAGGGAACTTGGGACTCTGTGTTGGCACAGACTGCATGAGAATGTCCTGCTCAGGCCTGGTGGTACATCCACCTTGTCCAGAGGATGTGCCTGCCTGGCACTGACTGATCAAGGGAGGGCCTTCTTCATAGATACTCTTGCAGTGTACGACAGTCCTGGCCTGGGTACTCTCAGGGCACTCCTTAGTCCTTTGTACTGTTGGTGGATTCTCACGTGAGATGTTTGAGGTCTTAAGCATTTATGTCTCTCTCTGCGTCAGTAGCTGTAGAAACTGCCCTAATCTGACTGATGTGCAGTGCGGGAAGGGAACCTTGATCAGCAGTTTGGGGGTGAGGGGAAGAAGGGAGATTCTTGGCTTCACCACTGGCCTTGCAAGCCCTGTTGCTCACAGTTTTCCTCCTTTACAGCTTAGCATTGGCTAATAACAGCACGCTGACAATTGGCACCATTGATGAGATCCAGAAGCTGCATATCCGCACGGTTCCCCTCTATGAATCACCCAGGTGAGCTGAGAGTTTAGTTTTGGGGCCTGTGCTCTGCCATGGGGAGAGCCTACTCTGTTGTGGGCTTGGTTAGCAAGCAGGCCAAATCGATGGCTTCTTGCTGAGAGTGGTCAGTGCAAGAGAGCAGTTCTGTTCTTGTTGCCACACCTTGGAGCAGCCCGTCCCGGTATCTCTGCTCATACAGCTCTTTGTCCTGCAGGAAGATCTGCTACCAAGAGGTATCACAGTGTTTTGGTGTGCTCTCAAGTCGTATCGAGGTGCAAGATGCCAGCGGGGGCACCACTGCACTCAGACCCAGTGCCAGCACCCAGGTGAGGGGGCAGCTGCCAGCTGATGCCTGAGCTGTGTTTACTGTAGCTTCTTAGCCAAACCACAGGTTTGTGCAGGTTTTCCTGTTGCTCAGGCCTAGGGAGCTCCTCCCCACTCATCCCCCTGGTCCCCAGTTTTCTCAGCCTGCATGTACATGCCAAGTAGCACAAGGATGTGACACATCTTTCTGTGTCCCAGGCCCTGTCTAGCAGCGTGAGTACCAGCAAGCTGTTCTCCAGCAGCACAGCACCACACGAGACGTCCTTTGGAGAGGAGGTGGAGGTGCACAACCTGCTCATCATTGATCAGCACACTTTCGAAGGTACCAGCCCCATGTGCTTTCCAAATTCTGCTTGGATGTCCATCAGCATGTGGCTAAGAGCCGCA
Organism: Tetrao urogallus; assembly: GCF_951394365.1. Taxonomy (NCBI): domain Eukaryota; kingdom Metazoa; phylum Chordata; class Aves; order Galliformes; family Phasianidae; genus Tetrao; species Tetrao urogallus. The sequence continues at coordinate 7,014,596 of NC_136819.1, forward strand.
CAGTCCTGTGATCTCACACGTTCCCTTCGTTGAAGTGTTTTTCCTCCATCGTCAGCCATCCAGCATCAGCCAAAGGGTGTAGGTTTGAGGTGTAGTGATTGGTGGCACAAGGCAGTGAGGGGATCACCAGACTCTGCACTTTGTTCAGTTTTAGAGCTTTTAGCTGCTCTTCCCGTGCGTGGAGGTGCTGCCTGCTGGCCCCCAAGGGACCCAGCTGTTTCTGTCTTTCCCTCTTTGCAACAGTGCTTCATGCTCACCAGTTCCTACAAAACGAATACGCCCTTAGCCTGGTCTCCTGCAAGCTTGGCAAAGACCCGAACACCTACTTCATCGTGGGTACTGCCATGGTGTATCCTGAGGAGGCAGAGCCAAAGCAGGGCCGCATCGTCGTCTTCCACTACTCTGACGGTAAGAGCAAAGGCTTCTTGTCTGGCCAAGTCCAGATGCTTGAGGGCAATCAGAGAGATCTAAGCAGGTTCTGCAGGGCTTTGTCACTCCGCTGTGGGCTGTCACAGCACGTCCTCTCCTCCCCAGCTGCCAGAGAAGCCCAGGACTCCCTCACCAGAATCGCATTCTGGGATTTGCTTTCCGTTGTCCTCCCATTCCTGCACTGCTTGCCCACAGATCCTCTGAGGCAGTGAGCAGCGTTGCTTGTAGCAGCTTGTGCAAAACCCTCCGTGGTTTGTCAGCCCTGGGAGCACAGTGCAAATAACTGGGTGTGCTGTGGATTGATTGCAGGCAAGCTGCAGAGCCTGGCTGAGAAGGAAGTGAAGGGAGCTGTGTATTCCATGGTGGAGTTCAACGGGAAGCTGTTAGCCAGCATCAACAGCACGGTAGGGCCCTCGTGAGACTGCAGCTTCCTTCCCGAGCATGTGTCAGAGCTGGGAGCTGTTCCAGCTGTGTGGCTGTCAGCTGGGTCTGTTGGCAGTGTGTCTTGGCTGGCATAGGTGTGAGTCCCAGCTCAGAGTCTCGTCCCTTCCTTCCTCCAGGTGCGCCTTTATGAGTGGACAGCCGAGAAGGAGCTGCGCACGGAGTGCAACCATTACAACAACATCATGGCTCTCTACCTGAAGACCAAAGGAGACTTCATCCTTGTGGGAGATTTGATGCGGTCGGTCCTGCTCCTTGCCTACAAGCCCATGGAAGGAAACTTTGAAGAGGTATCAGTGCTGTTGGGTATTAGATTTGCAGTTGTTTAGGTCAGAAAAGACCTTCTTATCAAGTCCAACTGTCAACTTGTCTGCTGAGTCCCGTCGCTCAGCCGTGTCCCTTAGTGTCATTTAGAATCAGAGTCATTTAGGATGAAAAAGACCTTCAAGAAACAAAAGAACTCCACTTCTCCCATCACTTCACATGCATAGAAAGATGCTGTGATTTATCAGACAGTTCCAGAGATACTGTCACATCAACACAAGGGGGGTTGACTGAACTGCAGGTGTGTCAGTTTCTGTAATGGTATCAAGCTGTTAAATGTTAGAATGAGACAACTTAGTGTTACGAGTGTTGGGGCTTCAATAGACGTATCCCTCATGGAGTTCAGTTGGTCAGAGGCACTGGGGGTCCACGCTAATTGTTCCATTAGGCTTCAGGCAAGTGGAGCAGTGCTGAAGATGGAAAATGGAGGAACCTGGCTCAGACCACCTCACCAGCCCTTTGAAGACAAGGGCGTAGGGTTGTGCTCAGACGACAGGACTACCTGGTGACATTCTTCTAGACAGACCCCTGTCTTTTTGGAGGAACAGATCCCAGGCTTTCGGGAGGCTGGGCTGTGTGTCAGCTGCTGGGAAACTGCAGGCCTGCAGTGCGTGCCAGGAGGGGGGAGCTGCCCGACGCTGTGCACTTGGGGAGGTTTATTGAGACTGGCTGCATCAGTCAGCAAATGCAGCGTAGCTGGGAGTCGGACCGGGCGCTGGGGCCATCTGTGCACCTGTGCGATTGGCTGTAGCACGGTCTGGCCTCATTTGCCCTGGCGTCATCCAAGCGCAGCTCAGGCCAGCGCCATCTTCCCAGAGGCAGTTTGTGCTATTGGCTCAGCAGAGAAGTCAGACTCTTTTGTGAGTCGTGCCTCACTCACAAATGGGGCTGCTGAGTGGGATGAAGATGCGCTTCGCTGCCCCTCCTCGTGTCCCTTTGCAGATTGCCCGGGACTTCAATCCAAACTGGATGAGCGCCGTAGAGATCCTGGACGACGACAACTTCTTGGGAGCAGAGAACGCTTTCAACCTGTTTGTGTGCCAGAAGGACAGGTGGGCTGGCAGGAAGGGAGCCGTAGCAGTACATGGCAGGAGGGATGGGGCGTGTGTTGGGCACGAAAATGGACAGAAGGATGCCCAGCTCTGAGATGGGATTTGGGGGAGCTCCCCTGCGCCCCCCGCACAGACTGAGCGGAGTGCTTTGGCTTGCAGTGCTGCCACGACTGATGAGGAGCGCCAGCACTTGCAGGAGGTGGGGCTGTCCCACTTGGGAGAGTTTGTCAATGTCTTCTGTCACGGCTCCCTGGTCATGCAGAACCTGGGCGAGACGTCCACACCAACGCAGGGCTCCGTTCTCTTCGGCACGGTCAACGGCATGATAGGTGAGGGGCAGGGAGCACCCTGGCCTGAGATTCCTTGCATTTCTTCTTCTTCTCCCCACCCTTGTCCCAGCCCTGTCAGGGAGCAGCCTCCAACTGCAGTCCTGCCCTTCTCTGCCTGCTGGCAGCTGCAGCAGTGTGGTCCTAGGGTCTGCAAGATGCTGACCTCGCACCGCCGTGTTTTCCTTTATAGGGCTGGTAACCTCGCTGTCAGAGAGCTGGTACAACCTCCTGCTGGACATGCAGAACAGGCTGAATAAAGTCATCAAGAGCGTGGGCAAGATCGAGCACTCCTTATATCCTTCTGTGGTCCAACTGGGAGCCCATGCCAGCGGGTGCTGGGGGCTGGCTTGTGAATTAAAGCACATCTTGCAGGACTTGAGGACAAACTGGGCTTTGCAGTAGTGCAAATGTTGGTTTGTCTCTGATCCCAGGAGATGGCTGTGCTTGAGGAACTGCGTGCAATAATGTCGAGTTCCCAAGATCTTCCTTGCCACACTTTTAGGGCTGTTTTCCAGACCAGTTCTGTGAGGCAGCATGGTCAGTCTGCCTCGAGCTGCCCAGCAGAGAGGTTTTTTGTCTGGACAGGGTGGGATTGATGTCACTCCATGTGGATTTGGCTCCTTGACAGTGCCACCTGGAGATCATTTCACACTGAGCGCAAGACAGAGCCAGCTACAGGCTTCATTGATGGTGACCTGATCGAAAGCTTCCTGGACATCAGCAGGCCCAAGATGCAGGAGGTGGTGGCAAACCTTCAGGTGAGGGGCGACCCCGCAGATGGGGACACTGCTCAGAAATGGAGGCTGTGCTAAACCCTAAACACACGTCCTGCTGTTTCTCCATCACCTACAGGTGTTGTCATGCTTTTCTCTCTCTGCAGATTGACGACGGCAGTGGGATGAAGAGGGAGGCCACTGTGGACGACCTGATCAAGATTGTGGAGGAGCTGACCCGCATCCACTAGCAGGATTTGGGGCTTTTTCCTGACACCTTCCTCCACGTAGAGCAAGGGGCTTCCTTCCCCTGCCTGGCTGCACTCAGCGCCGGCAGCAGCCCTTGCCTGAGGGGAGGTGCCTGAAGGAGAGCTGTTTGTTAGGGATCTGGGGGGCACCTTGCTGTTGCCAGCTTGGATTCACCAATCCTACGGACTCGACCAGTGCTGGGCGTTGCTGGTTGCTCTCCGCTGGGTGACGCACAGCACTGCCCTTGCCTGGGTTCATGCTTTGCTATTGTTTTGTTTGTTTGTTTTTCTGCTTTCGTTTTTGATTCTTTTTCGATCCATGGTGGGTTTTGTTGGGGTTTTTTTTTTTTGTTTGTTTGTTTTTGGAAGAGGAAGCAAAGCTGCCTCAAGCGTGAGGGCTGGAGGAGGCATCTGGGGCAGGTGAGATCTGTGGGCCCAGAGCATTTCTCTGCGAAGGAAGCGGAGGGGGACAGCAGAACAGCACGCTTCTCTCCCTCCACTGCACCTCTGGCTCGCTCAGGGAGGGAATTTCTGGGAAGTTCAATTCGTTTGTGGAGTTTTACCAAATAAAGTAGTCCAAACGGAATGGTGTGCCCGCTGGTGCTGCCACGCACCACTAAGCATCGCAGCTGCATGGGATTCACAGAATCACACAGAATGGCCCAGGTTGGAAGGGACCTCAAGGATCATGGAGCTCCAACCCTCCTGCCACAGGCAAGGCCAAAAACTTCCCCATTTAATACTAGACCAGTCTGCCCAGGGCCCCATCCAACCTGGCCTTGAACACCTCCAGGAACAGAGGAGCATCCACAGAGTCTCTGGGCAGCCTGTTCAGTACCTCACCACTCTCATAGTAAAGAACTTAAGGATTGCTTCAACTTAAGGATTCCTGCATTCCCTGGTGCAGCAGGGGCAGGGAGTACAAAGCTAGGAGCTGGAAGTCGGGCTCCATGCGGAATGGGGTCCTGCCCCTCCATTCTCTGCATGTTAAATAGATTAATCATTATCCTGGCCTCCATTTGGCTCTGAGCCGCTCTGGCTTGCTGCTGTCCTGATTGCTGAGCAGTTGCCAAAATGCACGTGAGGGAGCTGAGGAGTCCCCAGCTGCCCTCTTCCCCATTGGAACCCATGGGGTTAACAGAGCCCCCACAGATATTATCCCACACTTAGGAGGCTCTGCGCCACCAGAGGAGGGGAGAACGGCACAGGACCCCAGATTGGATCCTTTCTTCTTGCTATACAACTCAGGTTTTGCTCCAAAAGCTGCACGTGTGCATGCACACCATGGTCCCATGCTAGCACAAGTTTTTTTCCCTATGTTCCTCCTTTCCTGCAGCAGCTAAGAGGTGGGCAGCATCCTAAAGTCGTGTGCGTGTTTCCAGCAGCCCTGAGCTGCTGGGCAAGCCTTAGGTGTGGGAAGAATCCGATCCACCTGCAGCAGGCTGTTGTTTGGGATGGGAGAAGTTAACTGACCTTCCACAGGCACCTTTCCTTTGCTGGAGGGCTCAGGATCTGTGCTTGGCCCTTCTCCCTCCCTAAAAGCAAACCCGGCGTGGCAGGTGCCACGCTCTCAACTTCCCTCCAGCCAGCATTTGATGATGCCCCGGGGTCACGCTGCAGGGGAAGCCTGGGGCTGCAGGCAGAGGGTCACCCCAGTGCCGTGCTGCAGGGAATGCTCTTTGCTCTGCACCGTCAATCATTTACCTGCCCTTCACCTTTGCTTCAGCCCCCGGCCGGGCGCAGGGAGGTTCGGGCTGGAGGGGTTTCAGCCCCCACGGAGGCCCTCGCCGCGCCCTTCCCCACTGCACTTTGGCTCCTCTATCTGCTGCGTGCTCCTCTTTGGTGGGTCCCCGTGCAGGGCTGGGAAGGCAGCCCAGTGCCGCCAGGAGGAGGAGGAGGAGGAGGAGGGGTGGGGAGAGGCCAGCCCGGAGCTCTGCCAGATGTGGGAAAGGAGAAAGCAGGGGGGACGCTGAGCTCCCTTCTCCCCTCTCCAAAGAGTGGGGACCCCCTCCCTCGGGGAGGAGGAGGAGAAGGTCGGTGGCGCTGAGGCCGAAGTGCGGCGAGGGCGCGAGGCTCGGCTCGAGCATCCCCACGCTCGTTCTCCCGCGCTGGGGCAGAGGAGGATCGGGGCCCCCCGGCGCGCCCCGCTCTGCCTCCCTCCACCCCCCGCATTGTTCCCGGCCCGGCGGGCGGGAGGAGGAGCAGGGCCAAGGGCCAGCATGCGGTAGGCGCCCCGTGCTGCAAGGCAGGCAGGAAGGCAGCGCTGGGAGCGTGCCGCCGGAACCGCTGGCATGTTGGTCGTGCTGCTCGTCCGGGCTGCCTGTGTGTCCCTGCTCCTCCCGGGCGGGCAGGGCAGGGTGTACTCCGGGAGGAAGAAGCCGGCCAGCTTTGCCGTGGAGAGGTAGCCTGCCCCCCTTTTCCTTATCCCTACCCCAGCTGCACCTGGCGATGGCGGCGTGCAGCGTCCTGCCCACGTGCGCCCCATCCACTACCGCGGATGGTAACCCTCGCGGGCTGCCTCTCCCCACGTCTCCGTCCTGCCCAGAGATGCCTCTCCACCACCCCTCCGTCCCACCGCATCCCGCAGTCATCCCGTTGTACCCCGAGACCCTTTCCTCAGATCCGTGCCGCTGCATCGTCGGCACTCCAGCTCCCTCACGTCCCCATCCCCGGTCCCCCATCGCCTCCTCACGTCCGTGGGGCTCGGCAAAGGGTGACCTCCTCCTTCGCCGCCCGCTCCCAGGCGCCACGTGGGGCCCCACATCTGCTTCTCGGCTTTCGGCAGCGGATGTTGCCCCGGCTGGATGCTGGCTCCGGGCAGCGGGCAGTGCATCCTGCGTGAGTACGGGCGCCGGGGATGGCACCGGGTGGGAGTCCCCGCGCCCTCACGTTCCCGCGCCCCGCAGCGCTCTGCTCCTTTGGCTGCGGCAGCGGCTTCTGCATTGCACCCAACCTCTGCTCGTGCCCCGATGGAGAGCGGGGCGTCACCTGCCCAGGTAGGGCCCCATCCCCTCCACGTGCCACGGAGCCGAGGGCGCACAGTTGGCTTCCAGGGTGCCCCCGGTGTCCCGCAGAGCCACTCTTTGCCTTCCAGAGCCGCTAGGGAGCTGCGGGGAGTACGGCTGCGACCTCTCCTGTAACCACGGTGGGTGCCAGGAGGTGGCCCGCGTCTGTCCCCTCGGCTTCTCCATGGTGGAGACGGACGCCGGCGTCCGCTGCAATGGTGAGCTGGGGGGAGCGAGGTGTGGCCGGAGGGGGGTTCCCAGCGTTCCCCAGCCCCCAGCTCCGTCCCTTCTCGCCCGCAGACATCAACGAGTGCCTGAGCGCTGCCTGCGAGGGGCTGTGCGTCAACACCGAGGGTGGCTTCGTCTGCGAGTGCGGCCCCGGCATGCAGCTCGCCGCCAACCGCCACAGCTGCCAGGGTCCGTGGGGTCAGGGGCTGGGGAGGGCCGCTCAGCTGGGGCGCTGAGCCTCAGCCTCTGCCTGACAGATACTGACGAGTGCCTGGCCACGCCGTGCCAGCACCGCTGCAAGAACAGCATGGGCAGCTACCGCTGCTCCTGCCGTCCTGGCTACCACCTCCATGGGAACCAGCACACCTGCGTGGGTGAGTGCTGCACGCGGGCTTGGCCGCCCGCTGCCACGGGCTGCACCACGACAGCTCCCCATGCGCCGTCACCCCTCCCCTACGTGCCGGCACCACGACTCCCCCCCACATGGTAGAAACCCAACCCTGCTATGTGCCCGTGCTGTGCTCAGTGCCACGGGTGACACCGCTGGGGACACCAACGATTTCCACATCCCCCAGATGTCAACGAGTGCCGGCAGCCGGGTGAGCGCCGTGCCTGCCAGCATGCCTGCCACAACACACTGGGCAGCTTCCTCTGCTCCTGCCGGCCTGGCTACCGGCTCAGCAGGGACAGGGTGTCCTGCGAAGGTAACCGCCTGTTCCTCCACGTGGGAACCCCCAAAATCCCCGTGCTGACGCCTTTCCCCTTCCCTCCCAGGCTTCCCCAAGGCCATCCTGGCACCCTCGCCCATCCTGCAGTCCTTGCAGCACCCCCCCACGCATATCCTACTCCCTCCCGGAGCTGGGGGACCCCGCCTGCTCCCCTCTCCTCACCTCCCTGCCGCGGCACCAGGCACATCCATTCCTCCCTCCCCTCACGATGCCATCGATCCGCCCCCTGGGACTCCCACATCAGCTCCTCTCTGCTGGCATCGTGGGGCTCCCCAGGAGCCAGGCGCTCGCTGGAACGAGCCAGGGTGCCAGAGCTGCAGCTGCCAGGTGAGCGTTCCACATACCTGCATCCACACATCGCCATATTCCCACATCCCCGTGCTGTGCCTGAGCTGTGCCCACCCCAGCAGGGAGGCCAAGTGCTGTGCGAGGCCATCACCTGCCTCATACCGTGCTCCCACCCTCTGCCCGCCCCGGCTGGAGGCTGCTGTCCCAGCTGCACAGGTGAGCCCTGCCCCCCCCATTCCTGTGCCCCCCCTGTGGCCTGCTCTGACTCCCGGCTCGCAGGCTGTCTGAGCAACGGGGTGGCCCACACTGAAGGAGAAGTCTTCACTCCATCAGATGGAAACTGCACCATCTGCATGTGCCTGGTGAGTGCTGTGCAGTGGGACAGGGCTGGGGGCAGTCCTCCAGTCCTGTCCCGGATGCTCATGACATTGATGGGACACACTGGAACTGTGGGATCCAAATGACGCACTGCCACATGCCAGGACTGACATCCATTGCTCATCCCATGACCGCCCCACATTCCTCTCTGCAGGCTGGCAATATCTCCTGCATCTCCCCCGAGTGCCCCCCAGGCTCCTGCCCCAGCGCCTCACCCCCCAACTGCTGCTCCTGCCAGCCAGGTGGGGTCCTGCCAGAGATTGAGTGGCTGTGGGTGGCTCTGCCACACGCATGGGGTCCTGGGGGGGCTCAGCTCCCCATCTCAGCCCTCGTTGCCTCCCTCCTGCCCAGCAAAATGTAGCTTCCATGGCCAGACCTACGCGCACGGAGCCCGCTTCAGCTTGGATGGGGACGAGTGCACTACCTGTGTCTGCCGGGTGGGTCCGGGGCACTTCTTATTGTCCCGTGAGTGGCACAGAGCTGCTGGGTGATGCTCCCTTCTCCCCACAGAATGGAGAGGTGGAGTGCTCTTTTGCCCCGTGCCCAGTGCTGGACTGTCCCCAGCACCAGAGGCAGCTGCATCCCGGGCAGTGCTGCTTCAGTTGCAAGGACCCCCCGCGCCCCTCGGGTGAGCTGGGGTGTGGGGCACCAGTTGGGAGAAATGGAATTGGGGATGCATTGCCACAGGGTTCAGGTGGTGTTTGTGTACCCACATGTGGCAGAGAGTGACAGGATGAGGTGCCCTCTCCCCAGCCATGTCCATGTCCCCACCAGGCTGCTTCGTGGATGACAATGGGGTAGAGTTTCCCATTGGACAGATTTGGTCTCCAGGTGATCCCTGTGAGTTATGCGTATGCCAGGTGAATGAGAATCTACTCTGTTTCACTCCTCCTACCTGTCCACATCTCTGTCTCCATCCCCATCCCTTCCGTGTCCCCATCCCCTGTCCTCATGCCTTGCCTTGCATCTCTGGGGTTGGCTCAGGGAAGGATGGAGGGTCTCTCTCCAACTGCCTCCTGCCTTGGCCATGCTTCAGCCTCTGCTCTTCTGCCATCCCCAGCTCCACAGGCTTTCCACCCTCCCCCCATACTGTGTTAAAGCTCCCCCGCTGTGGGTTCAGCCTGTATGGCTTCAAGGTCTGTGCCACTTGTTCCCCCTCGCAGGCTGATGGCTCGGTGAGCTGCAAGCGGACAGATTGCGTGGAGACATGCCCCTACCCCATCCACATCCCGGGGCAGTGCTGCCCCGACTGCTCAGCAGGTGATGGGGACAGCAAGGGACAGGGTGACGACACAGGACTCCAGGCGCTGCAACCCCACTCTCAACCCATAGGATGCACCTACATGGGGCGGATCTTCTACAACAATGAGACCTTCCCGTCACTCCTGGACCCCTGCCTCAGCTGCATCTGCCTGGTGAGGCATGTGGACTTTGGGGTGTGGGCATTTGGGCACCCTGACCCACTAATGCCCAGCCCCCACCTCTCCCCAGCTGGGCTCAGTGGCCTGCTCGCCCGTGGACTGCGCCATCTTCTGCACCTACCCCTTCCACCCCGAGGGCGAGTGCTGCCCTGTCTGTAAAGGTGAAATCCGGGGGCATGGGGACTTGGGGACAGGGGGACGTGGGGACACAGGGACATGAGGACAGAAAGACGTGGGGACACGAGAACACGGGGACGTGAGTACATGTGGGTGTGGGGATGCAGGGACGAAGGGGACAGGGGGACATAGGGATGTGAGGACACAGGGACACAAGGATGTGTCCCCCACCCCTGCTCCGAGCACTGTCCCCCTAGACTGCAACTATGAGGGCAGGAAAGTGGTGAATGGGCAAAGCTTCAGCCCCGAGGGCCGGCCCTGCATCCTCTGTACCTGCCAGGTGAGCTCACGCCTCCTTCTTCCTTGCACTCCTCATCCCCCTCATCCTCCTCATCACCCTCTTCCTGCTGTGCCACAGCTCGGGGAGGTGAGCTGCGAGGAGAGGCCGTGTCCTCAGTCCTGCACTGAGCCCACTGCCTGCTGCCCACGTTGCCAAGGTACCACCTCTGTATGTGGGTGCCCCAACCTGGCTTTTGTCCCCAGTGTGGGATGCAGGAATTTTAGGGAGGGATGAAGCTAAATGTGGGCATCTCTCTCTCTCTGCAGCAGACAGCCTTCTGCAGAGCAGTGACACATCTCCACTTCTGTCCCCATCCCCAACCCCACAGCCATCATCCCTGTCTTCATCTCCATCCCCATCTCCATCCCCATCCTTGTCCCCATCACCATCCCATGAGGGCACACCCCAGACCCCCCGCCACCGCCTGGCCCAGGTCCTGCTCCACACCAACCCCCTCAGCCCTTCTCTGGGGGGAGAGCCCCCTCCCAACACCCCGAGCCCCCCATTGGGCTGCCCTGGTAAGGCCACAGGATCCCCAGCCCTCAGCAGCAGCCCCAGCTCAAGGCAGGACGCTCAGGAACAGCCTGGGGACGCGGACATGGACACATAGAATCACCCACACCTGGAGGAGGAGGAGGAGGAAGGCTGCTGGATTAGCAGGCCTGGCTGGCCAGGCACAGCTGAAGATGGGGCACTGAGGTGCACAGTGGATGCGCCGAGCAACCAGAGGTGGTGATACATCCTTGGGCAGTGGGCACAGGGACCCCCGGTCCTTCACCACTCCATGGTGCCAGAGGCTGTGGGTCTGGGGTGCCAGTGCTCTTCCACCCCCAATAAAGTTACCCCAGTATTTATGCTCCAGGCTCCTCCTTGTACGCACCCAGCCCAGCCCCACTTGGTGTTGGGGACACGAAGAACTGTGCAGCTCTTAGGGATCTTATCACTCTCTACAGCGAAGAGGAGGTAATTACCTCAAAGGGGGTAATTAGCAAAAGGACAAGAGAAGATGGCCTTAAGCTGCGCCAGGGGAGGGTCAGGCTGGATATTAGGAAATATTCCTATCGAAGAGTGGTGCTGCGTTGGCACAGGGTGCCCAGGAGGTGGTGGAGTCACCACGCCTGGAGGTGTTTGAGAACCATGGAGATGCGGCACTGGGGGACGTAGTCAGTTGGCACGGTGGGGATGGGTCCACAGTTCAACTGGATGGTCTTAAAGGTCTTTTCCAACCTTTATGGTTCTGTGATTCTGTGACTGGTGTGCCTTAGGCGGTGAGCGCCAGCCACACCATGCTGTTGGCTCTGTCAAAGACACTGTAGTAGCAACGCAGGAAGACGTTGCCAAGGATCCATAGCTCACCAGTGGCCATGGGCAGGGCATAGGCTTCAAAGCCACTCATGCAGGAGCCATCCTCCCTCTGGATGGATGGGGATGTGGTGAGTGGTGGGCAGCCCGTGGGAACGGTGTGCTGGGGCTTGGGACTCACCTGGAGGATGTAGGACTGGGTTGGCAGCGGGAATTGAGCGCCGGCGATGACAAAGACGATAGACAGAGATGGGCAGAATGGAGCTGCATCTCACTGTGTGCTGCCATGGAGGGGACAGCCACCACTGTCCTGTCCCTGCCTTCATCCCCATGTGCTTACCAGACCACTGGGGCTGCGTGTGGCTCCCATCTTACATTGGATGTGGCGCACGCTGAGACCAGGGCCTGCCGCTGTCCAGGATGGCGTGGCAGCCATGGATGCAGGCGATGGGGAGGCATGCATGGCGAATCTGGAGGCACGGCATGTCCCTTAGGCAGGCTGTCATCCTGGTGACGAGTCCCCATACCCATGCCACGTCCCAGCACTACCTGTCCACCTTGATTTGCCGGTAGGTTTGGGCAGTCAGCGGGATCCAGCTCAGGTTCCTGATGAAGTGGCAACTGTTGATGCCACCGAAGAGCACAAAGCTGCCATTTCGCTCATCACTGTGGAAGTGGGGTGCCCATGGGGTGCCAGTGCCCTTCCAGGGCAGAATTCTGCTCCCAGGTGGGAGCTGTGCATGCCTTGGGGTCAGCCCAATGCGAAGCTTTCACCACTGGTCATGCTTTGGCTCCAAGTGTGTCGGAGTTTGCCTACGTGCTGCTGGTACTTACGGGGTGAGGTAGATGGAGAAGAGGTCCTGAGCCACCAGGCCTTGGCTCATCGTGTTGTCAAACAGCGAAGTAGCACCGGAGGAGGCGATGTGGGGAAAAGCCAGTCCCAGGAAGCCATCAAAGGGCATGTGGACAAGGAAGGAGCCAGGCTCCCTCTGGCTCAGCCCAACCATCTGGTTCTGCACCCAACCTGATGGGGAAAGCTTGGGGTGCACCACATCCCCCCCCACCCTGTGCCCCCTGGATGCTCACCGTGACGGTGTCGTAGGTCAGCACGCCAGCCATGCTGTCAGCACCATAGCATGGTCGCGCTGCAGTGGGTGGAGGAACGAGCCAGGTCTAAGCGTTGGTGGTTGGCTGCCTCGGGAGGTGGGAGGGATGGGGGAGAGAGCTGAGCAGGGCAGGAGGGCTTCAGTCTTCCCTAGTGACAGCATTCAGCTGCCAATGCAGGGCCTGTTGGAGGCTTCCACTGCCCCCTGCCCACAGAATCCCCCAGGCACTGGGGTCCTGCCAAGCCCCTCACGCTCACATCCATGTAGTTTTCCAAGAGCTCCATGGTGGTGGTGCGGCGATGCTCGACTGCTGGGGAGAGGGCTTGCTGCAGCAGGAGCTCCCCCAGCACCCCGCTGTCCTGCAGCACTCTGCTCTGTCTTCCTGCTGCAAGATGACCCTGTGGGAATCACGGAATCGCAGAAACACCAAGGTTGGAAAAGACCTACAGGATCATCCAGTCCAACCATCCACCTATCACCAAGAGTTCTCACTAAACCATGTCCCCCAACACAAAATCCAAACGTTCTTTGAACACGTTATCAGAACAGAAAGCAACAGAATATACACAATGGATTGCTGTAACTGGAGCTGTCACTGCACTGCACCTGTCCTGGAAGGACTGCAGCTGAGCACAGCGACAACCACAGGGATCCCACCATGACCACCAGTGTTCCCTACTTTGTCATCAGGGTGTGGGTGGCTACTGCCAGCCCCATCAGCCACAGCCACCTCATGGCACAGGGATGCAGTGCTGCACTGTGGGGTGCCTGCCCTTAAATCACAGCACGCAGAGGCACTGCCAGATGAGGCGTGCCAGCACCCTGATAAACCAGCACTTTCATCCCACTTGGGGACACTTACTGGCCACCTGCTACCTCGGCACTGGGCCCCTGACACCTATCAGCTTCCTGCTGTCATGCCACTGTCCTCTGACACTTATAGGCTGCCCGCTGCCTTGCCTGGAGATGTGGGGTGTTTGCACAGCTGGGTGAACCACAGGGAGCTGGGGGATGCAGTGGCACCCAGGTGGCAGCAAGCAGCATCACCAGCACCATCCTTAGATGAATCCCATCCCTGGGATGAATCTTCTGATTGTCCCTTCTGTGCACAGGAGACATGTGTGGCTTGCTGGAGGCTGGGATGAGCCAACTGGGAGCTGCCAGGGACTCAGTGCAGGTGCTGCCAACAGGAGCCAGCGAGCCATGTGCCAGGAACAAACACAGTTTAGGAGAGCCCTGCCAGCATGGTGATGGTTTTGTCCTGCACCCTGGATACTTGTGGCCAGCAAGCATCATGGTGGGGAGAAACAAAGGGCCTCACCAGCAGGAGGAGCCCAGCCTGACATCATCAGCACCATGGAGATGCTGCAGCCTGACCTGACCCTTTCCCAGAGAAACTCAACACATGAATGCGTTTCCAAGGCTTTATTGTGCTCAGTGACAGCAGCAGCCTGAAAGAAAAAGTGGGGTCTGGCCCAGCCAGGGGCTGAAGGGGCTCAGGACAGGGAGAGAACCCCAGTGCGTTGTTGCTCCTGTCGAAGATCACATAGTACCTGCGGATGAAGACATCGCCAAGGATCCACTGCTCACCCGACTCAGTGGGGGTGCCCATGTTTTCGATGCCAAGGCTGCAGGCCCCGTCCTCCTGTGGGCAAGGATGGAGACCATCACCAACTGCCCAGGACACCCAGAAGAGTCCATCCCCACCCCTATCTCCATTTCCATCCCATCTCCATCCCATCCCCATCCCATCCCCACCCCTATCCCCCTCACCACCCCCATGGGGTGCTCACTTTCAGCACGTAGGCGCTGGCTGGCAGGGTGAGGGCATAGCCATTGATATGGAAGGTGATATCAGGCAGTTTGCTGATGTCATCACAGCTGATCTGTTGGGAATATGGGGTCAGTGGCCCCTCTGGAACCACGTGTCCTGGAACCAGGGCAGGACCTTGGCCTTCAGGAGGATCCTGAGTCCTGTGGGTTCCCAGGACCTCCTGCCTCACCTCGTCATCAGAGCTGACACCCAGGTCACTGATGACACGGTTGTAGGCATCTTCGGGCATGACTAGCAGTGAGGTGCCAGTATCCACGATGGCCTGGCAGGTGAGGCGGCAGGCGGCGTACTTCTCGCCAACGGTGACCCTGCACGGAGCCCGGAGGTGAGATATGGGATGTCACCACCCTCACTCTGTCCCATCACTGCCAACAATACCTGTCCATGGTGATCTGCCAGTAGGTTTCAGCAGAGAGTGGGACCCAGTAGACGCCTTTGGAGGTGTAATTTGGGTCGATGCCACCAAAGAGAACAAAGCTGCCTGATTCCTCATCCCTGTAGGAGCAGCCATTAGGTACAGCGGTCCCACGGCCCAGGATCCCCACAGCATCGAGGGGATGTGATGCTGAAGCCTCCAAGGGACCCTCAAGGAGACAACCTTCTCTGTGGGACCTACTTGCTGAGGTAGACGGAGAAGAGGTCCTGGGACACCAGGTCCTGGCTCATCATGTTGTCGAAGACAGGGGTGGCCCCAGAGGAGGAGATGCTGGGGAAGGCCAGGCCAGGATGCCATCAAAGTTGCAGTAGTAGAAGAAGTAGCCAGGCTCACTCTCAGACAGCCCAAAGATCTGATTTTTGACATCGATGCTCGAGACCTGGTAGGAGAGATGGGGAGAGCAGGATGAGCTGGGTTGGGGCATGTGGCATCCCCATGTCCCCACGTCCCGTGACACAAGCAGCTGGATCGCTGCTGCCTTACGGCCACAGTGTCATAGCCAAGGATGCCACTCATGCTGCCGGTGCCGTAGGCGATGTAGACGGTTTCGTTGGTGCTCACGTAGGTGGAGGACTTGAAGGGGTTGAAAACTTTGTGGTTGCCTGCAGGTGTGAGAGAGGAATGGTCACAGCCCATCCCACCCTTGGGCAGTGAAGGCAAGGTGACAACACGTGGCAAAAGGGGACACCATCCACCAGCCCTCAGGGAGAGGGATACTCACTGCAGGCCAGGCTTTTGCAATACACAGAGGGCACCCACAGGTTGGAGGAGCCAGTGTCGAAGATGACAGTGAAGTCCTGCGGCGGGGTGCCGATGGAGATGGTGCCATAGTACGAAGCCTGTGGAAGGAGGTTAGGGGGATAGGAAGGTGATGAGAGAGTTGGTGAGGGGCTGGTAGCCCTTGGGTTGTGGCTGCCCCCTGCTCACATCCATGTAGTTCGTCATGGGCTCATAGGATTCAGTGGCAGTAAAGACATGGTTGTATTTGGAGGCTGGGTTGTAGGGATGCTTCTTCAGGAAATCCTCCAGCAAGCCATGCTCCTTCAGCTGCTTCCGCAGGGACTTTCCCTTCTGCAGCGGGATCCTGAGGTGTGGGAGAGATCAGGCTCAGGGCAGGGATGGGGATCAGGGCACAGAAGTTTGGGGGACACCCATGCTGTGCCTTGGCCGTGGCTATGGCTGGGCACTGCGAGCTGCCCCCTGTCCTTGTTGAGCCCCATCACATACCCACCACCACACTGCTCACCTGCGGATGTCGCAATGGGCCAGGGCCACCAAGCTGAGGAGCAGGAGCAGCTTCATCATGGTTCTCTGTGGCAAGTTGCCGATACCAACGGTGAAGTGCCAATGTGCCAGGAGCCCCAGTTGAGTTCCTTATATACAGCCCACGGTTGTTTGGCCAGCAGCCCCGATAAGAAAGGCAAACGGCCATGTGGGAGTTATCGCAATGTCCGCAGAGGACACCAGGGGAATGTCAAGGTGATGGCTTGCCATCCCCTCCACTGGGGCAACCGATGCTTAGGAAGGCTCAGGCCCCAGGAGAAACACATCCCAGCGTCCTGCAGTGCCATGGGGAGGCCCAGGTAGATGCTGGTCTGATTGCAGACATGGAGGATGAAACTGGGACCAATTAGGGGATGAAAGTGGGGATGCTGCTGGCCAGGATGACACAGAGCTCACCCACGTGTGGTTGCATCAGAGGTGCTCAGCTCTGGTTCGGGCACCGTGGTGCCATGCGCATGAGCCGGCACGGTCACCTTGTCCTGTGCACAGAGCACAGGAGGAAAACAGAGAGAGCCTGCAGCAGTGAGCGCCAGCCTCAGCCCCACTTCTTGCAAGGAGAGACAGGAAGATGGATGCTAACTTCACCAGGGAGAGGAAAGGAGAGCAGCCTAGTAGGGTCTAGCAGGCGATGATAAGGGCAGAAGGGCTGAAATGCCCGATATCCCTAGGCAGGGGACAACAGCATGCCCATATGGCAGTCTTCCCGCTGGGAAAAGTTTTGGTCAAATGCTCTTATTGCATTTAAAATACAAACTGGAGGAAGCCTCATGATCGGGACTGGTGCTGTGAAACTATGGTATTCTGTAACTTGGCCACTCTCATGGTCACCTATGTTAGCAAGAAAAGCTCCAGAGCAGCAATAAGTGGGCTCAAAGATGAAAAGTAGCTCTGTGAGCAGGTTTTCCTGTACCAAAAAAAACCCCACATTCCTCATGTGTGTTCTGAAAGATGTGCCTCTGGGCAAGAAGGCCACTTCTCAACGCCCTAAATCATAGAGACACAAAATGGTTGGTTGGATGTGACCTTAAAGCCCATCCAGTTTCAACCCTCCCACCAAGGGTAGAGTTGCTCATCGTGGGACAGGCCAGGGTGAACCCATGGGAGGACCCCCTGAGCTGCCTTGGTCATCAGAGGGTGGTGAGGCCCTGGCACAGAATGCCCATGGAAACTGTGGATGCCCCATTCCTGGAGGTGCCCAACACCAAGCTGGATGGGGTCCTGGGCATCTTGATCTGGTGAGGGGCAACAAGCCCACGGCAGGGAGTAGGGCTGGGAGGGCTTTAAGATCTCTTCCAACTCGGCCATCATATTTTTCTATGATCAACAAGGGCAGGCAGATGGCTCCAGGGGTTGAGCAGCTCTGAGATTGGCCAGAAGCTGACTTCCCTCTTTCTTAGGACTGTTGCTGAGACTTCTCCCAAATGAACAGGCCCAGACAGCAGACATCAACAGCCACACTCACATCCACGATGTCCCCCCAGGGGCAGGTGAAGGTCGAAGAAGGGCTCAGAGCCTGAAGGCAACTCATTGGCAAGGAGTAGGACCAGACTGGTGGCCAATACAGGGGGGTGAGGCCCTGGGGCTGCTGCCTGTTTGCTCATACGTCAAGCTGCATGTGCCTGATAAGAAATGCAGGTTTTTTCCACTGAGAGGCCTAAAGGAAGTTTTCGGAAAACTGTTTGTTTCCAAGGGCTATTGATTTCATAATCTTATCCCGATGGGAAACAGGCTATGAAGGGGGGAGAACAGAGTGTTCCTGGTCATTTTAACGAACAGTGGAGACAGGGAGGAAGTGGAGCATGGGGACCTCACTTCACAGTCATGGGTTGATCAAGAGCTGGGCAATGTCAGGGAGATGTGGCTGCTCTGGAAATGCCTTTTGGCAGCTACTGTATTCAAGCCAGGAAAGACACAATCAAGAAATCTGCACATCCCAAGGTGTCATCATTGCTGGGAAACCAGGGTAAAAGATGCCTTACTTTTGGACACACAGGAAGGTTAGGTGACTTGGATTTGAGTGGCAAATAGCTCTGTCTGGATCCCTGTGTGGCTTTGTCAGCAACAACAAAGACAAGGTGGGAATCAGTTGCACCAGACCATCCCTGGTGGCTAGGTGCACAAAAAGTCTGGATGGGAACGGTACAAGATTGGGCACCAACACTGATGTTGCATTGAACTATCATATGTTATATTGGCCCCCTCATCCCAGGGGCCAAATCATGTGGTGAGGAACTTTGCTGATGAAGCTCCAGAAAAGCCCTACCAAACAGACCTGGTGCTAGGCAGAACTACCCTTGCTCTGTTGAGGAAAAGGTATCCATTCCTAGAGCTCTACTTGTGCCAGCTCAAAAGGCTCAGCCTGAAAAAAAGTCACCTTCCTGAGATATAGTTTATCCTGGTAACAGCAGATCAAGGAAGCAAACTTGTTTTCCTCTCCCTGTTCCATCTTTCCTGACCCTTCTGTAAGGGCAGACTGAGAGGACAGGAGTCTGGTTTGACTCTCCTGAGGTGTCAAATTCCTAGAACTTGATGTAGCAAGGTTTGATTAATATCAATAAAGGAAGAGAGATGTTGGCTCCTTACTGGGCAGGACCTTTGGATGGTGAGGCCAGCTCTTCCCATCTGCTGTGGGAGACCCAGCCAGTGACTGAGGCCACCCGCAGTATCAGCCTGTGGCTGAAGCACATGATTTGTGAAGCCCTTGGGTTACATGAGAGCAGGTACAGGAAGGGAGCTGGCTGGGCTGCAGCTCCCTTGTGAACCACATCTGCGATGTGGTGCTGAGAAAGTTGAGTGACTGTTAGGCTCAAAGGGACATTAAACCAAAACCACAAGTGAAAAAACCAAAGGTGATATGTGAGACAGAATCAGGCTGCTGAGCTGAATTCTGTACAAGATTTTTTAACCCTGCACTGATTTTGTGTTGCTTTGCTCCACCTTCGTACTGCCACCTCCCACTTTGGTGCCCAATTAGCTGTGAACAACATCAGATCCACTCATCAAGTCTCCCCTCAATGGTATCATTCACATACAATACTGCTTATCCCGTACTCAGTCCTTACAGTTTGACAAATGGTGAGCTGGGATGGTGCTCAGCCCTTTCATGTCCCTGGAGACTGTTCCTCACACTATCGATCCTCCTTGAAAATATCAATCTCCCTTTGGAATTTCATGTCCCTTTCTGCAATAACATTGGGTTCTGCCGAGGTTATCATCCCTGCTATGCACCGACTGGACCACTGGGTACTGAGCCAGATCTGTATGACTCATGTTTGTCATACAGAAGCCAACAGGGCCTCACGTGGCACATGGAAACCAGAGTGCCTTTCTGGAGCCATGTGCTTGATGGCAGCACCTCTGAAATATTGCCATGACCTTGCTGTGGTCCCCTTTGTGTTCCACGCTTCCTCATGACTGTCTGCACAGAGCTTTAAGCTGAAAGATGAGGCATTCAGATCAGTTATGAGGAGGAAATTCTGTATTCAGAAAGTGATGAGGCCCTGACGGAAGGGAGCCGTGGATTCCCCATCCCTGGAGGTGCTTGCTCAAAGCCAGGCTGGATGGGGCTCTGGGCAGCCTGATCAGGTGGCAACAAGGGATTGGGGCTGGGGAGGCTTTGAGGCCCCTCCCAACCCAACCATTCTGTGGTTCTGTGATCTTAGAAGTCCGTTCCAACGCAACCATTCTGTGGTCCTATGGTTCCATGAAATGTGGACGGCAGCATTCTGCAGACCACAAGTGGACAGCAGGTGTGTTTGCCTTGCTGCTCGCGTTGGTTGCTTTATGCAAGGCAGGCTATTCACAAGGACTTGCTCTTCTTGCATTTCTTGCAGGGCTCGCCGGCAGAGCAGCAAGAGCAGCACTCTGATCCGCCTGAGCCAGCAGCTGTTGCAACGCTGTGAGAAGCAGCTGCTACTCAGCGTGAGATGCTTTACACAACACAAAGGAGCTCCCTGCATGGAACCCCTGCAGTGTGGCTCGAGAAGCCAGGCCCCGCTTCAGCTACAGCCACAAACCCAGCCCACACCGAGTCCAGGCCACAAGATGGCGGCGGCGTCACGCACCCCTCGCCGCCAGGGGGCGCCACATCCCTCAGCGCGCAGCGGCGGCGCTCACTTCCGGTGAGGCGCCGGAAGTCAGTGGCGGCGCAGTCCGGCGGCCCGAAGCCGGGCGGAGCGCGGCTGGGCTTTACGCCCGCCGGTGTTTGCGGCCTTTCGGTGCTGTCGTGGGCATCGTCGCGTTGGTGGAGGGGCTCCGCGCTGGGTCCTGAGCGGGGACGGTGCTGGGGAGAAGCGGGCCGAAGGAAGGCGAACCTTGACAGGAGCGCCTGGTGCAAGCGAGCGGCCTTCCGGGTCTCTGTAAGAACTGAAGCTGTTTCTGTATCCTTAATCGGATCGCTGCCTGATCGCGGGGGGCTGGGTTTGACTTCGGGGAGGTTCAGGCTGAGTGTGAGGAAAGATTTCTTCTCGGAAAGAGTGGTGAGGCACAGGCTGCCCGGGGGGCGTAGTGGAGTCACTGTCCCTGGGTGTGCTCAGGAACCACGGAGATGTGGCACTGGGGGACGTGGCCCAGTGGGCGTGGGCTGGGCTGGATGATCTTAGTGATATTTTCCAGCCTTACTGCCTTTTTGAATTCCTTTCCCTGTTCTAGGAGGCCGTGGCTGTCTGAGCATGGACACCCTGAAGAACCGTACTGTGGAGGAGCTCCAGGCTTTGCAGGAGGATGCTGCAGAGATCGAGCGCTTGGCCCTGGAGTCCAGGGAGGTAAGCAGTGAGGCAGGCAGGTGAGGGCTGGCTGCGTGGCACTGTGCTGACCGTGGGCTCTGCTCCTCAGGTGCAGGAGCTGCAGCTGGAGAGGGAGATGGCGCTCGCTGCCAATCGCAGCCTTGCTGAGCAGAACCTGAAGTTCCAGGTTCCTCTGGAGACAGGACGTTCTGAGCTCTCCAGCAAGTATGAGGAGCTGCAAAACCTCACTGAACGCTGTAAGGAGCAGAAGGCAAAGCTGGGTGAGTGGCTTCAGTCTCATTTCCTTTCGTATAATTGCAGAACCACACAGTGGTTGAGTTGGAAGTGACCTCAAAGCCCCCCAGCCCTAACTACTGCTGTGGGCTGGTTGTCACCCACCAGATCGGGCTGCCCAGGGCCCCATCCAGCCTGGCTTTGGGCATCTCCAGGGATGGGACACACAGCTTCCTCAAGAAGCTATGCCAGGGCCTCACTGTACCCTGAGTGAGGAATCTCATCCTCACAGCTAAGCCAGATTTTCTCTTCTTTAGTTTTAAACCCTTCTCCCTTCATTCTGTCACTCTCTGCCTGTGTAATAGATCTTTCTCCTCTGTTTATAAGCTGCGTTTAGGTACCAATCAGGTATGTCAGTGGTTAAGACTGTTTCCTATTGAGACTTTTTCCTTACACCAACATTTTCCAAGGTGGGAAGACAGCGTTGGAAAGGCACGTGGGGCACAGAAATGAGGACAGTGAACTCCTTCTGCTTTAGGTTTTCCTTGTGTCTCAGTGCAAAGCTGTGGAATAGGTGACAAGCTCTGTTAGACAGGTCAGTGTACTAACGTTTTTGCCCCAGTCTGTGTTTATTTCTCTGCTCTTTTCCCCAGAGAAATTTTCAGCCGCAATGCATCCTCAAATGTTGCTGGATCTCCTGCAGGTGGAAAGCCAAAAAATTGAAGAGGAGTCTGAGGTGAGCTTAAGGTTTGAAACAATTAGCAGTTCAAGTGATTAGTTCTAAGAGGTTTGCAGTTACTCTCCCAAACCTAATCCCTTAAATCAAGGATTATCTTTTTGTAGCTTGACATTATCGCTCCAAAAAAGGTTGGATTATTCTTTCTTTGCTTCTGTGCGGTGCGGTCCTGAAGGAGATGTCAATCCCAAAGTGGATTTGGGGAGGCAGCACTGAGGGATGTTGTACTGTCTTCTCTTCCAGAAAATGGCTGAGAAGTTCCTGGAGGGTGAGGTGGTCCTGGAGACCTTCCTTGAGCAGTTCTTGGTGATGAGGAGGTTGTCCCACTTGCGCCGGGTCAGGGTGGAAAAGCTGCAGGAGGTGCTGCGGAAGTCACGAGCACCACAGGAGCCTGTCAGGGACGCACAGCAGCAGCAGCCTCCTTGTGCACCCGTGGACCCACCGCAGCTACTGCCCGTCCCATCAGGGGCTCCTTCCTTTCCTCTGCCCTACAGCCCGGCCCCAGCCATGCCGCCTGGCCCTACAGCGCACGGTGCTCTCCCACCTGCTCCTTTTGCAGGTGCCCCACACACCACAGGACACGTTGCTGCCTCTCAGCCCAGCGCCCAGCCCGCCCTTCCCTACCAGCCTCCTCCAGGTGCCACGTACCCACCCTTGCAGGCTGCTGACTCCGCACCGGGCTTCCCCAAGCCTCCCCCAGGCGCCTCGTTTGCACCAGCCTACTCCTGGTCTCCATCCAGGGGCCCACCGCATGTCCCCTCCTTTCCCTCCACTCCACCACCCAGACCTGCCTACCCACCCTACGCACCCCCTGGGGCTGGGCGGCCACAGTGTCCCTACCCCACGCAGCCTCCCCTCCCCAGTTTTCCGATCCCCCCTCAGCCTCCCTATCCACCAGGGCCACCCTGTGGGTACCACCCCCCACCCGGGAACCCCCCGCGCCCTGCTTGGCCTGGCAACTAAACCAGACGGTGTCCTCTGCTGCTCCCTCCTCTTTGTGGACTGAGGAAGAGGAGCGAGCCCAGAGCGTGGCTCTTCAGCCCCTGCACACCAGAGTGTCGCATAGGATGCAGTAGCAGCCACACGTCTTTGGGATCATTGCGAAGTGGTTGCCGGCGGGCTGAAGTGGCTGCTTCCCAGCAGGTTCATCCAGGCTCTGCTATAGCACCCAGGCAGCCAGCTGTGTGTTATACGTGGGCTGTGCACTGATAAGGCCTGCTGGGAGCCTGACCGCTCTGTGTGCAAGCGAGCAATCCTCTGGGTCTGCCTGTCGTTTATAACACATGTAGTGTAGGAATTCCCAGCTTCTTCATAGATATCCCAAAGGTACAGTGGGAATCACAGTATTTCAGCCACAAAATGTTTGCTGTCTGCAAGGGGCCCTCCTGAGATAGGAGGTGGGAATAGCTGGGCTCGCAGGTGTGTTGCAGCTCAGAGATGCTGCCAGCACGCCCTAAAGCAGAAGTGCATCCCAGTGCTGCCCCTTTCAGGTGACAAAACCCATCTCCACGCTGCCCAGGAGCCTCCGCATCCCACACAGGTTCTGACTGAGGGCATGAAGGCTCCAAGCACAGGATGTGGGTGCTTTTACACTAAGAGCGGTTCATGCTGCCCTGGGGGGTGTGCCCAGGTTGCACGGAGGAGTTGGTGTTGCACACTCAGCTGCTCCTGTGGTGCCCAGGGGTGGATTTGGGATTCCCCTTCTCCGGAAACACGAGGTGATGGGGAGCCAGGGCTGCTAGCAGAAATGGCGTTTGCATTGCTCAGCACTTTTTTCCTACCAATACCGCTTCTATGTCTGTAAGTTATTTATAAGGGGAGATTACTAATGGACTAGAGCAAGAGGAATGCTTTAGGGGTCGATGGAAGCAGTCCCGCATGGTGGTTAATTACAGTAATAAAATGGTGAATCGTACACGGAGTCCCAGCAGTGGTACCTTCAGAAATGACAGAGCTCTATTGATCTTTCCGTGCCATCTTGGCAGCCTCACACTGACTTCCTCTCCATTTTGTCAACTCAACCTTTCACCCTCCTGCACTGTCTTCTAGCGCATCCTTCCTGCTCTCCGGCTCTTTCTCCCCGAGGGGCCCTTTGCTGCCTTTCTGCACGTTTCTTGCTCATCCATCCCTTGTGCTGCTGGTGCCTTTTGGTTGGCCATCCGAGGAGCGGCGCGGTAGCGGAGGGTGGAGAACAAGGCATCGTTACCAGAAATAACCATTTTATTACCAATTCAATGGATTGCTTCTCGATGTTTCTGTTCTTCCTGCGCTGCCCATCCACGCTTTGCTTTTTGCACAGCCCTTGTGCTGTCCTGCGCACGCGCAGCCAACTTCAGTTCTCTGCTTACAGCCCCAAGGCGCGCGGTTGCATCACGGCAGCCCTTGGCCCCATGGTGCAAACTTTCAGATGCATGCAGAGCTCAGAAAGCCCCCACCTTGCGCTTTCCCAGGCAGGAAGGAGGCCCAGAAGTGAGAGAATGAGCAGGAAGAAGCAAAAGGTTGCTCAGAGGCTGAGGCGCATCAGCACCCTGAGGCTGTCGTGGGGTCAGAGATGAGCGCAGCAAAGGATGCGAGTGGGCTCAGCTCCAGCAGAGAGATCCCCAAGTGAGCAGGGTGGGCTCCAGCACCGCGGGGATGGGGATATGTGGGTATCCACCCATCTGTTCCTCCGGCTCTGTGCAGCTGAATTAACCGATCCCATCAATGGGGCGGCCCTACCTCTGCATCTCACAGCCTGCGGGCAGAGTGCAGGTCGTAGTCACTGTCAGAGGAGTTGTCCAGGGCGCTGGCAGCTCGTGCTGTGCCTTCCAGGGCTGTGGATTGAACCACACACGGCTCCTTACCCAGTGCCACCAGATGGTGCCTGCATTGCAGAGCCCCAAATTCATCCTTCCCCATGGGAAGGGAGTGCGCGTTGCCAGTGTCCTCACCTGGGTACGCCGACAGGCCCTTCTGGGGGGGCTGAGCATAATCATTGTCCCTCCCCTGCGCCCTCTGCTCCTCCACTCTTGCCCTCGGGGTGACAGTGCTGTTGCGGTGGAAGGAGACTGCAAGGCAGGGTGGCTTGGGAAGAGTGCTTGGTGCCACCAAGCCAGCACTGCATTGACAATTCAATGTGGTGGCAAGAAGCAAGAGCTGCTTACAGCCCACGCCAAAACCCCGCTCCCTGCTCACCGCTCTGGTGTAGTCCCGTGGGGCCGATCCACTGCCGCTGCTTCTTCTTGGAGACTGTGAGGAAGGGATGGAGAGAGGGAGGGAGAGGATGCAGTCAGGTTGTGTCCCCCCAGGAGCCCACTGTGGCCCCATCTGCCATGCCCAGTAATCCTCCTGGTAATCTCCTGTCTCATATTGAGCGCTCATTTATGCGCCTAATCCTCGTGCTGCAGGCAGCACGGGGACGGTGGGGACAGGGTGGTGGCAACGGCGTAGGGAAAATGGGGATGAAATGGTAGCACTGATATAGGAACAGTGAGGATGGAGTGGTAGCATCTGTGTGGGATCCAGGGGAAGGCATATGGAGTGCACACACATCACCCTAAAAACTCCAGAGAGGTGGGGGATGCGGTTGACACAAAGAGAGGGGTTTGGGGACAGGTTGGGGGTCTGGCCACCTACTCCTCTTCATCAGCCTCCTGTAGGCAGGGGGACCACAGATGAGCAGCAGGACTCCCAGCAGGAGCAGGGCCAGGCAGATGCTGGCCACTGTGCCAGGTGCGGTGCCAGCAGGAGGTGGCTTCGACATCTGGCCTGGGAGAAGATGGCGTCACCATGCAGGTGGCACCCCCAAGGGAGTGGCACTGCGAGGGGTGGGCGCACAGCTGCTTACAGACCACATGGGTGCGAGAGCAGCCATAGACCTCCTTGGGGCTCTCGGGACAGAGGTGGAGGTAACGCTCCTTGCAGATGATCCCACTGGCATGGGAGTCCCGCAGCTCGACGCTGAAGGAGAGGTCCCCACAGCGCAGCTCCCTGCAGAGCTGGCGGCCTCGCTCGACACGGTGTACCTGCTCGTCACATAGCATGTGCCAGTGGCCCCTCTGGAACACCTCGATGTGCCCCTCGCATGGCGTGGGGCCGCCTGCCAGCCTGCGCCCGGCACGTGGCTGGGAACCTGCAGGGAGAGGACTGGTGGCATGGTGGCACAGACAGTGCCATCCCATGGCAAGCACAGCCATGGAAACCCACAACAGCAATATGTCATCTCATTAAGCCCCCCAAGCCCCGCAGGACAGCTTCAAAGCCTGAGCAGATGGAGGCGAGGGCCAAGGGCTTGGCAATCCCATGGCACAAGCAGGATGCTGCGTACATCTTCCAGTAACCAAATGTGTGCAGTTTTGTCTTTGTATGTGAGTGCAAGGGGCACCACTGCCACCCATCCTGTGCCCCTGTCACACGCTCACCTGGGCAGATGAGGAAGGTGGACGCTTTCCTGTGCCCATGGCTGGTCCAGCTGAAGCAGTCAAGCAATTCAGGGCTGGTGCACGGCACCACTGCCTCCCACCTCACGGGCAGGCGGCTCTCTGATGGCAGAGACACGGGGCCACCCACTGGGCCACCAATGGGGATGTCAACAGTGTCACCCACCGCGACACCAATGGGGATACCACTGGGGTTGTTGCAGCCAAGTGCATGGCAGATGCGGGTGGGCAGCTCCGGCCAAACGTCTGGGCTGAGTGCCACGGCCCCCCATCGGCCCCGCAGGTGCAGCTCCACAAAGCCTGAGCAGCTGAAGTTGCCATCCACCAACCGCAGCCATGGGGCGCCTGGGGAGGGAACAGAGACAGTGCAGCCATCACACGCGTGGACCTCGGCCCCAAATTCGCATTGGTGGGGAACAAAGTCCTCGCTATGCAAATCCTATCCCGCCACCCAGCTGAGCTTCTGCAGGGTGGCTGTGGACAGGGGGCTCTCACCGGTGGGCTCAGGGCTGGTGGTGGGAGGCACAGGTGGGGGCTCGGTTCTGGTGGGCTCTGGCTCTGAAATGAGAAGAGAGGCAGCAGGTGGGGGCAGTGGGGGCACAGATGGCCTTAGGAAAGCCATGCTCACCACTGCAGGCGACGATGGCTTGCTGGCTGCAGTTGGCGGCCACCCAATGGCACCTCTCCATCCCCTTGCACCGCATAGCCCATGCCTGCTGCTCCTCGAGGTTGGGAGGCATGAAGTTCAGCTTGGTAGGAGGGCCACAGTCCAGCTGCTGGCACACACTGTCCTGGCTCACACCATCCCAACACACAGGGCTCCATCCGCTCCACATTTGCACCTCCAGTAGCCCAGTACAGCGGCAGCCACCACCAGAGAGCCGCAAGGTGGGCTTTTCTGGAACAGTGAGCATTGGTGGTCAGCATCCCCCGCCTGGCACTGGGCAGGCATCCCATGCCACCGTGGAACCATACAGGTTCCAAAACCCCAAAGCCGGAGCCCCAAAGCGCACTGACCTCCAGGGCCCAGGGCTGCTCCTCTGTGCCTGCAGCCAGCTGCAAGAGAAGGAGACAGCATCAGCCTGCGCCCCACACCGTGGGCAGTGTGCCCCAGGAGAAGCACCGCGTACTCACCCCACATCCCCACCATGAGCAGAAGGCACAGGGCGGGCGCCTGGGCTGCCATGGAGCCGTGCTGCCTCCTCCGCCCTGGTGCTGGTGGCTGAGCGGGAGGTGTGTAGAGCAGCAACGCCTCTGTACACAGCCTGGGGAAGGGAGGCCGGAGGGGAGAAACTGGGGGGGGAGGGGGCAGGCAGGCAGCGGCAGGCTGTTTTTCTTCCCTCTGTGGTTTTTGCGTCACATCTTCCTCATTTGAAGTTGCATCCTGGCAGCTGCCTCGCCAGAGGCAGAACCAGCGAGAAAGAGGGGGACTGTACCTCATTTTTGACCCCATGCTCATCCCCAACCCATCTACAACCTCATAACATCTTATCTCCTTCTCTATCTCCATCCGATCCCCACTCCATCCTCATCTCCATTTCCATCTCCGTCTCGTTCCCTTCCTGTCCCCATTCCTGTTCCCATCCCCATCCCATCTCCAATCTCATCACATCCCATCCCTGTCTACATCTCATCTCTATATTCATCCCATACCCACTGCCTCCCCATCCCATCTCCAACCCCATCCCATCCCTATCTCCACTCTTTCCCATCCATCCCATCCCCATTCCCTCCCCATCAAAGGATCCCCATCAGCCCCCAGCCCCACAGAAGGAGGGAACCCAAGGAGAAGTGAACGTGCCCAGCACTGGGGGCCACGGGGACCTTCCTTTTCCTCAGAGTCCTCTCAGGGCTGCAGGTAGTGTGGAGAAACCAAGCTGAGCGCTGGAGCTGGTACCCAAAGCTGGGTGAGCACCACGTGTCTCGTGCCTGAAGCACTGCTACACTTCTCACAGTTACAGGCATTCTGGGGACACAGCATGTCGCTGTGAGGCACATGGGTGCTGGGGAGGCACTGATTGATTGCACCCTAATTAATTTCCCCAAATCCAGGTCAGGCATGCAAAGGAAACCGCTCGCCATCGACTTGGTGGCAGTGCTGATGAATGGCGGCTCCACAGGGCCACCAAGCTCTCCACACGGCAACACCACAGCCCTGTACCTGCAGAGGTCCCCCACCCCACAGCCTCACTCTGGCCCCACATCTCCACTCCCAGGGAGTTTCCTGCCTCAGCACTTTCTCAGGGCTGAAGATTTTCCGTGACTCAAGTAGAGGTCTCTAAGAGATGCTCAGGGTGGGCAGCGCTGATCCTGCTGGCTGCAGTGGTCCGTTGGTGGGACCCAACGTGCTCACCCCATTTCTCACTGAAACGCAGGGCGGTGCTCAGTTCACCACCAAGTAGTGGGGACGTGGTACTTGGTGCACCCTAAACCTGGGTGGATAGCATCGTGCGCACAGAGTAGCTTGGCCCCACGCAGGCTCCGCTCGCAGCCCTGCTCTCGTCTCCTCTCTCTCCCCTTTGTCTGGGGTTTTGTTGCTATTTCAGTGCTTCCTCTGTTGTTGCGGTGCGGCCCCTTTGTTCTGGGCTGCCAGAGCCGCTCAGCTCAGTAAACAGCTGGAGGATGTGACAGGGGGCAAATTTTCCACTGTGGCTCAGAGCCCGGAGGCGATGATAGCTCAGCTTCCCCAGGACCCCGCTGGGTTCCATGCTAGTCTGAGCACGGCAGCCTGAGTACCCTCGGGATGGGGCAGGGTGTTGGGAATGGCATCCCTTGGGTACACCCAGAAAGAGATGAGGGCTCGCCAGGCAGATGGGGCTAAAAGCTTTTAATGGCCCATGGCTGTGTTATGGATAAGAGTCCCCTCCCCGCTGCCTGTTCCCACTCTCAGCAGCCAGAGCCCTGGATGTCATCGTAGTCACTCCCCTCAGAGAAGCTGGGGTCCTGTGTGTGTTCCTCTAGGGGTGGGTCCCCACATGTCTCGGCACCCTGCACGTTCTCATACCACTCCCCTGAGGAGGTGCTGGAGCTGTCAGCATAGTTGGGGTCTGTTGGGGGCGGAGGTACCCACGGCATGTTGAGCACTGGGATGGGCACACAGGGCACGTCTGGGGGTGCTGTGGAAAGCAGGAGATGTATGAGCACCTCTCAGCCCTCCTGCCACTCCCTGGGTCCCTGCATCCACCTGGGACTGTCCCCATCCCTGGGGGTCTCACCAACCCCATTGCCATCCCCAGAGCTTTTCCCTCCCAGGAAGTCACACCAACACCATCCCCATCCCTGGGTGCTCTCACCATCCCCATTCCCAGAGCTATCCCCATCACTGGGTGCTCTCACCATCCCCGGGGCTGTCCCCATCCCTACAGCTGATTCAGTCCCCTTACTGGTGGGTGCTGTGTGAGGGTGGGTGCTGCGTGATGGGGGCTGCGGGCAGTGCCAGGCACCTGTAGAGACTGCGCTCTCACCACAGTAGGGCTCCGGGGAGGAGGAAGAGGAGGAAGAGGATGAGGATGAGCTCCCCACCCTGCCCCATGGGTGGGCACACTGCACGGTTGGCACTGCAGGGACACAGGATGAATGTCACAAGGGAAGCACAGGGCCACCATTCACCCATCCCTGGACAGGCAGACAGACAACTGTGGGACAGGAGGATGGGGCTGGCGCACCCTCTGTGGGAAATGGCTCCATCCCGTCCTGGGTGGGCGTCAGCAGCTGCTCACCCGGCTGTCGGCGCTGTGAGTCTGTGGGGTGGGAGGAACAGGGTCAACGGGGGAATCCAGTATAGCGGGGAGGTGCCGGGGTGGGGGGTGGGGTCTCACTGTGGAAGGTGGAGAGGGCCATGGGTGGCTTGCTGCTGAAATCATAGCGTTCATAGTCAGAGTCAGAGGAGTCAGAGCCCTTGGTGGTGGGAAGGGTTGCTGGTGTGGAGTCTGCAGGGAGAGACAGAGCTGGGGCTGCAGTCACCAGCAGATCTGGAGGGGCTGGTGGACTCAGGGAGCGTGTAGGACTGATGGGGATGGTGGGCTGCTGGGGTTGATGGGGCTGCTGAGGACTCACAAAGCAGATGGCGCTAACACAGTGAGTGACCTGCTAGACCCACCTGGCCCCTTGGGGAGGTCTGCGGGTGCCTCCCTGTAGTTGTTGCAAGTCTCCAAGGGCATGTCGTGACCCTGGCTGCTGTGGGTCACCAGGAGTGGCACTGGGTTCCCCAGAGTGAGAGCTGCAAGAGTGGAGAGCATCAGTGAGAGTATGGCTGGGAGCAGTTCCCCATGCTTCCCCCCCCTATGCCCAGGGGGATCCTCACCGCTCCTCTTCCTCAAGTACAGCAAGGCAGTGGAGAAGACCACCAGTGTGAGCAGGAGCAGCACTGCCAGCACCACACATGAGATGAAGAGAGGCATGTGCTGAAGGGGCAGGCCCCCAGCTGCACCCAAGCCCTTTGTGGCTGCAGCAGAGAATGGACAGTTCATGACGCTCTCCTACACACACCTCTTCACCCCTTGGTTCCCCCAAAGCACACTTACTGCTTGGGGATGTACCACCACTTGGCATCACGGTCACCTCCAACGTGGGGGTCTGCAAGCCCAGGGAGCCTGCAGGAGGGCAGAGGAGAGGCTGCAGCCTCAGGACCCAGGTGGGCTGCTGGCCCAAACCTTTCCCCATGGGGACAAAGGGTGCCGTACCGTTGCAGACGACACCGGCAGCACGGGATTCGTGGCAGGGAGCTGACTTGTTGTAGGTCCAGCGGCAGTACGCCAGTGAGGGCTGCCAGTCCGGGCACTCATAAAGCATCTTGGTGGGCAATGTGTGGTGGAAGGAAGGACGCAGCAGTGGCTCCCCACAGCCCAGCGTGTGGCACAGCACTGCAGCCTCCAGCATGTACCAGGTGCTGTCGCACACAGTGCTCCATGTCCCACGGTAATGCACCTCCACGCGACCTGCGCAGCCGTCCTTACCTCCGGACAGCCGCCACTCGTGGTGCTCTGCAAGGGCACTGTCTGGGGTCAGGACGGTGCCACAGCACGGGGGGCAGCCATTTCCATGACACAAGGGACCAGACAGCACCACGGCACCGCTTTTGGATGGTGCTGCAGCACGGGCACAGTGCCACAGGCAACCCCCCCCCCCCCCCCCCCCCCCCCCCCCCCCCCCCCCCCCCCCCACCCCCCCCCCCCCGCACACGTCACCCACCCGAGCACACCACGCTGGCGTCCTCTTTGTGGCTGCAGTCGTGCTGCAGGGCAGCAGGGCATTCCCCCAGCTGCTCCTCGTGCCCGCTGCAGTTCACCTCGTCCAGCAGCACGGGGCCGTGCCCCCGGCCGAAGGCGGCCTCTCGCGGCGCACGCAGCGCCCAGCCGCAGCCCAGCTGCCGGCACACCACGGCGGCGTCGGCCAGGTCCCAGCCGTCGTCACACACCGTGCCCCAGCTGCCCGCCTGCCGCAGCTCCACCCGGCCCTCGCAGCGGCTGTGCCCACCAGCCAGACGCAGCACCGGGGCACCTGGGTGAGATGGAGAGGCGCTGGCACACGGCACTGTGCCACGGGGACGGCGTGCACCCACTGTGCCCTTACCTGTGCAGGTGACGTTTGCCGGCCCTGCTGCACAGCAGCTGGGCTCAGTGGCCAGCTGCAGCTGGCAGAGCTGTGGCTCCCACCCACTGCAGTTGGCCACCGCAGTTGGGCATCCCTTGGAGAAATCTCTGTCACTGTCCAGGCTTGCCATCACCGCATCACCCTCAGCATCCCCGCAGTGCAGGTGGTGGCACAGCTCCCGAGAGGCAGCAGCACTCCAGGACTCCCGACACACAGGCATCCAGTGGCCACGGTGCTGCACCTGCACTGTGCCCTCACAGGGGTGGCTGCCACCAGCCAGGCGCAGCATGGCTGTGCCCCAGGGACCTGCAGGCAGCTCGGGATGAGGGTGGCGGGGGGGGTCCCTGCACCCGCTGCCCCACAGATGGATGCCCATTCTCACCTGGCTCTGCCGAAGTGTTGCTCGGCATAGCGGTGGGAACTCCCGTTGCCTCCACTGGAGCTATAAAGAGAGGGCAGGGAGGTGTAGGATGACAGTGGGGTGCCGGTCCCCAGCATGGCACCAGAGGTACAAAATGGCGACCAGAGGTTGCCTGCTGTTAAGCCAAAACCTCAAATTCATCCCATGTGGCCACACGTTGATCCTCCCGGTGCAGAGGACCGCTCTGGGAAAGACTTCAGGCTTAGCAGTGGGGTTTGGGACAGGCCTGTGCCCAGGTGATTGGTGCTGAGGGGAGATTTTAGGGCACCATGCATGTGCTGGGGGCAAAATGGTGTCCGGGTCTGTTGGGAACAGAGGGCTGTGAGCTCAGCGCCTCACTGCTCAGCTTGGGGGGAGGAGAAAAGCAGAGGCACCTCTGCACAGCCTGCAGCATGGGCAAAGCATTTGCTTTCTCTCAGCAGCGCTCCACGTGAAGCAGCATTCTTTGCAGAACAACGGTCTGGTGCAAAAAGCAGGGTGGGATGGGATGGGGTGGGATGATCCTGGGGAACAACGGCAAAGCACTTCACCTCCCTGGTGGCAGCAAGGGGACACGGAATGGGAGACCTCATGCTGGGTCAGACCCCACTGGTGCCGAGCATCCTCACCGTGTATCGAACCCAACGTGTTGGCGAC
This sequence comes from Tetrao urogallus, assembly GCF_951394365.1. Lineage (NCBI taxonomy): Eukaryota > Metazoa > Chordata > Aves > Galliformes > Phasianidae > Tetrao > Tetrao urogallus. The sequence continues at coordinate 7,047,360 of NC_136819.1, forward strand.
ATCCCACCAGGGCTGGGGATGATGGCATACCTGGTTTGGGCACGGCAGCAACGCAGAGAGCAGCCAGCAGCAGGCACAGCACCTCCATCCTCACCTCCTGCCCATTGCGTCGGGTGCTGCTCGGTGTCGGGATGTGGCCCCGTGCTGCTGCATGCCGCACGTCCGGCCCCGGTATGCAGGAAGCCAGGGGTGCCGATGTGGGGGTGGTTCCATCCTGTCCCACTGCAGCATCACATGCCCGTGGGAAGCGGTACGCTGAGGGGTAACGGAGGCAGCTTGGGGACCATGCCGTGCACTCGTGGTGTCCCTGCAGTGCATCGGTGGTGTGGGAGAAGCTCAGAGCACTGCGGGATCACACTGCTCCCCACTCTGATTTGGGATGAGAGGGGTTAGGAGAACCCACGCCCACTGCAGGGACGAACTCTGCCACCAGCAGTGGGGACAGGGGGACCCTGGGATAACCAGGATGGATCGGATGCAGCCGATCGCTTTGGCATCCAGGGATAAAGAGGTGGGCATGGATGTGTGGTCTACCACCGGATGGGAAATGGATTTGGGAGCCTTCATGAAACTGAGGAAGCCCAGCACAGCAGCCACATCACTGTCTCCATCCATCCCCATTTCCTTTCCCCATTCTATCCCCATCCCATCCCATCCCATCCTATCCCATCCCATCCCCATCTAATCTTCATCCCCATCCTATTCCCATCCCATCCCATGCCCATTCCATCCCCATCCCCATTTAATCTCCATCCTGTCCCATCCCATCCCCACCTAATCTCCATCTCATCCCCATCCCATGCCCATTCCATTCCCATCCCATTCCATTCCTTTCTATCCCAAACCCATTTCATCCCATCCCAACCCCATCCCCATGCTGCCCACTCCCTGCCCAAGGTCACAGCAGCTGGGCCATAGCCAGGATATTCCCACATGCACCCACACCTGGTGCCAAAGCAAACAGCCTGTGCTTGTCCCCAGCAGTGCAAAGTGACCCAGTCCTGTGTCACCACACCAGGCACCACTCTTCTGTTTTAAATATTTTATTTCTGTAACAACAATCAGACTTAAAAATCTTCCATAAATAAGGGTCCCCACCCCACAGCGCAATGGGTACAAAATGTTGTACAAAACGGACACGAGGCCGGTCAAGGGGGGGGCACAGAACTCGGCATCAGCACTATGAACACAATGTGGCAATGAGAACCGCAGCAAGGAAGGGGACCCTGTGTCCCCAGCACCGCAGTGGAAACCCCAGGGGAAGGTGACAGCGGGATGTCACTGATTCCCAATGGGGCTTAGGGATGGTCCCACCAGCGTCCCCTCCACGGAGGAACAGGGACAAAGAGGACGGTCCTGGTGGGGGTCAGGAGCTGCCACGGATCCTCTCCATGTAGCAGCGCAGCTCCTCAGGGTCACGCAGCCCCATGTCCTCGCACACCCAGCGGATGTCATCCTCACCAGCCACCAGGATGGACTGCACATTGGGGGTGGGCTGGGGGGGATCCTCGGGGGCACGCTGGGGTGCAAAGGTGACGAACTCCACGCGTTTCCGCCGGCTGCCCCCTGGCACAGGCCCTTCTTTGCGGGGCTCCACTGAGGTGCCACTGGGGGACCCCGTGTCGGGTGCCAGAGTGTCTGCACAGCAGCAGCGCTCAGGCTGGGGGCCCGGCAGGCTGTCAGGCTCAGGCTGCCGGCGGTCCAGCTGCCGGCTCAGCTCCTCCTGGTCAGTGCCCAGCCAGACCCAGTTGTGGGGCTGGGAAGCCGCAGCAGCGGTGCTGGTGTCGGGTGGCTCCTTCTGCTGATAGCGCAGCACAAAGAAGACGCAGTTAACGAGGAAGATGAAGATGGCCAGGCAGAAGACGCCCAGCAGCACGTACATGCCGATCTCCAGGTCGCTCACACGTGCAGGGGCCTTCACCATTTCTTCCTTCTCCTCCTCCTGCATGCCACGGCCATAGCCTTCCTCTCTTTCCTCCTCCTCCTCCTCAGAGGAAGACCCCATGCCCTGCAGCTTTGTGTTGACCAGCCCCACATCACCATGCTCCCCCTGGCCCGCTGTCACCGCCTCACCCGACATGGCTCCCTCTGCCCTTGGGAATGGCATGGGAGACCGGGGGCTGCTCGGGGGGGTCCTGCGCTCCCCAGCCACCTCTAACAATGCAGTGCCGGCAGCCAACACAGCGGCACGGTGACGGCCACGGCGGCACACATCCAGGGGGTGTAGACTGAGCTGCAGCAGGGCCCCTCGGCCCGGCCCCTCCGCCACCACTCGCGGATGCCAGGATGAGGTCCCCACCACAGTGACCACTGTGGGATCCAGTGAGGTGACAGCCAGCACGGCGTCCTGCCCACCGTACAGCTCCATCGGTGCCAGCGTGCCATCAGAGAAGGACAGCCAGACAGATAGCGTCGCCTCCTGCCAGGACACCGAGTGGCACCAGGGTGGCACCGGGGCACAGAGCTCCCCCTGGGCCACCCACAGATCCTCACCTGCTTGGAGCCCCGCAGCGTGGCCGTGGCCTGGCACACGGCAGTGAGCAAGCCAGGGTGGCTAGGCTCCAGGTGCAGCGCCAGCTCCAGCCCTGCCACCACTGCAGCACGCAGTTCTGTCACTGCCACCTTCTCCTCCGACACCACCAGCATCTGCTCGCCCAGGATGGCGTCCGACAGCGGGGAGCGCACCTGCAGGCAGCTGGTCAGCATCCCCTCCAGTACCGCATCTCCCTGCGTTGCCCCAAACCTACCTCCACTGAGGTGACGCCGGGTTCCCGGCCCACCAGCACGGTGCCGCCTTCCAGTGATGCCACACGGGGGTCCTGCACGCGTGCCCAGCTGGCCACCAGGTGTGTGACATCCAGCAGCCACTCAGGGCCTGGCAAGTAGGACAGGTGGCGGCCACCATCCTGTGCATGTGCCACGAAGTATGCCAGGAACCGCACTGCCGTGCGCTGATACTGCGGCCGGCAGCTCCGTGTCCGCCGCTCAGCATCCTCCCCAGGGTCCTCCACATCACTGCTAGAGCTGTGGGCACGAGGACACGTGTGTCACCCACAGGCAGAGGGGCGAGTGCCATGAGTTCCAGGGGGGGTTGGTGGGGCACGGGATGGGGGGCGGGGGCACACCGTGAGCGCCATTTGGACTCAGAAAGATGTGCGGCACGTGCACCATAGGTCTCAGAGGGACAGGGACACACAGCACAAGTGCCAGCTCCCGTCCACCCTACGCCAAAGCAGCAGTGGCACAGAGAGCTCCTCTCACCTGTCAGTGTTCCCAGGCAGGCGCCAGCCACGCACCTGCTCCAGGGCAGTGTCTCCCAGCTGGACACGCAATGGCAGCAGAGGTGCCCAGACGGTGAAGAGCAGCGAGGCACGCAGGCGGTGTGCCCAAAAGTCCACCCGCACCCCACGGGCACCACGGCTCTCCTTGCCCCCCACGAACACCGCGTCACAGCCCTCCGACACCTGTTGGGGCACACGGAGGGGCAGAGGGTGCCCAGGGAGTGCTGCTGGGGGGGCTGGGACCATGCTCACCTGCAGCACCTGTGTATCTGCTGACTCACAGCCTGGCGGCTCACTGAGCTCAGACACGGCACCACCCACCTCCACCGTCACCAATGTCACCGGCACGGTACGGGGGACACCGGTCAGCGGGGACGTATTGAGAAGCTCCAGCTCCTGTGGACACAGTGGGGCTGAGCACCGTGGGAAGGTGGGGTGGGATGCGGGATGGGGGCACCCACCTGCACCAGGGGGACGAGGACGCGCATGTCACGCTCCGACACCTGCACCTCCCACACCAGCTTGTCCTTCTGCGCCTCAGGGTCCTGGCCTGGGTATTCCACCTGCCACGTGAGGGGTCGTGCCAGTGCCTGAGCCCCTGTGCCATTCTCCACCACCAGCTCCAGATGGAGGAGCTCAGCCGCCTCCAGTGCCCTGTGGGAACAGAGCTCCGGATGGCACCCACTGGGACGGGGACCCAACAGAATGGGGATGTCCACCAACAGAGACACACTGCTTCAGGGCCACCCCACATCCCAAACTAGGACCTACTGGGATGGGACCATCCTGTATCCCCATTTGGAATCTATTGCTGAAATGGGGCTCTCCCACACCACCAGCCATCCCATTAGAATTTGCTGGGACAGGGACAGTGCAACATGCACAGGTCCCCGTGCCCAAGTGGACCCCACCAGGTGCCACGCTGAAGATCTCTCCCGTGTCCCTGCCCATACCTGGTGCTCCTCTGGATGTCCCTGCTGCGCCGACATGTTACCACAGCCGACCAGTGCTTGGGGCCACGGCTGCGTTCCAAGTGGACAGCCCACGCAGGGTCCGCAGACCTGGCGGCCACCACCTGCAGTCCCTTCTTGGCCTTGACTCTACGTAAGGAGGAAGGGCTGTCACACCGTGCCCCCGTCACAACCCCCCTCCTCACCACGTGCTCTCACCGCAGGGTCAGCAACATGGCGGTGAAGTTGTGCCGCAGCGCCAGGCTGGCGGTGAAGCGCTGCCCAGGCCGCAAGGCTCTGTCGGGGACGCGCAGCAGGACCCTCTCATCCAACGGCACCTCTTGCCGCCGTGCCACTGCCGGCACTGTCTGCAGCTCCAGCATCCCCACGTACCGCAGGGGCTCCACTGTGGCACTGGGATGGCTGCAGGTTCCCGGCCCAGCCACGCCATACCACAATTCGACTGACTCCAGGGACGACACCGGGGAGAACCAGCGTGCTGGGATCTCCAGTTCCACCAAGCAGATGCCCAGTGGGGCCTGGGGGGGGACAGCAGCCTTAGGGCTGGGGGCAGAGCGGGGCCAGCAGCGCTACGGCGACAGCACCTTGGGGCTGCGGGGCTGTGGGCTGCGACCCACCTGCACACGGCAGGAGCCTTGCAGCGTCCGGCTGCGCTGCTGGGCCTGCAGGACAATGCAGGGCAGCGAGTGCTCCCCAGGGGGGTCCCGCCGTCCACGCCAGTCAGGGCCGTGCAGGTGGAAGAGGACGCGGGCCGTGGGTTCATCTGGACTCACAGTGCTGTGCAGGGGCACGGCACGGACAGCCCAGGTGTGACTCTTGGTGGGCACCTCCTGGAAGAGACGGGGATGGAGGAGTGGTGGCCCCGTGGGGGTCAGCACGGCTTTGCGGCGGTTGGCATTACCTGGTGGGTGCTGAAGGGCGGGTAGGAGGCTCGCAGAAGAGGCGGGGGGCCAGCGGTGGGGTGGCGGGGCAGCAGCAGGAAGGTGTCGGAACGGGTGTGCAGAGAGGTGTTGGCAGGCAGGGCTCCATCCGCACGCTGCAGGCGGTAGTGCTCGGGCACTGCCTGCAGCTCCATCTCCACAGGCAGGAACACGGGCTCCGGGGGGGACCACTCGCTGCTGCTGGCTGCGGAGATGGAGACCACCGTCACCAAGGCGAGCATGGGCACTGACACATGGGAATGGCTTTCCCGTGGGCCGTGGGCGCTCTGCTCCTGGGGAGTCCAACCCCAAGCTGCCCAGGAAGGAGTCTGCGGGGGGGAGCAGTGCTGAGTGAGTGCTGGGGGTGGGAGCCAGGCACTGTGCACCTGGGGATACAGGGCTTGTGTGGGACAGATCCCCACCAGATCCACGGAGCACACGGGGCAGATTCCAAATGGATCGTAGGGACTGGATGATTCCTAAGGTTCCTTCCAACCCAAGCATTCCATGGTTCCGTGATCTTCAAGGACCCTTTCCAAGCCAACCTTCCGTGGGTCTGTGATCTTCAAGGACCCTTTCCAACCCAACCACTCCGCGGTTCCGCGGCCACCCAGGGCAGATCCCGGTAAACCCCGAGGAGCACATGGGCAGATCCCAGCTCATCCCACGTCCACCTCCCGGCTCTCCCCGGGTAGCCGTGAGGAGCAGTTTCCGGCCAGGGGGGAATTCGGTGCCCGCGGTGCTCACCTGAAGCCCCGAGCAGGGCGGCGGCCAGCAGCAACAGGTACGGCCCCTCGGCCAGGGCCATGGCCGGACCGGTTCCGGAGCCGGGGCCGTGCGGGCTCCGCGGAGCGTCCGTGCGAGCGGAGCCTCCGCCGCCGTCCCTCCGCCTCCGCGCGCAGACAATGGGGCCGGGGCGGGACCGGCACCGGCGCCGCCTCACCCCGGCGGGTCCTAAACACCCCGCGCCGGGCACTGCGGGACCCCGAGGGAACGGACGCGAGCGACAGTCTCGTCCCCAGCCGGGCACCGGGAGAGACTGGGAGACACTGGGGAGATGGGGAACACCGGGGTGTGCTGGGCGGACTGGGAAGGACGAGGGATATTGCTGGTGCTGGGGGAAATGGGAAGGACTGGGCGCAATGGGAGACCTGGGGAGATAAGGGGCATGGGGGGCACTGGGAGAGCTGGAAGGTTTGGGAGGCATGAGGACTGGACTCCATGTGAGGACTGGAGACACTAGAGAGAGCTGAAGGGATGGGGGACACTGGGGCACTGAGGGACTGGGAGGGACGAGGGGTAATAAGGGCACGGGGAAGGGTGGGGGACACTGGCAGAGCTGGAGGGATTGGGAAGGATGGGAGACACCGGGGGAACGGGAAGGGTGCGGGTGTTGGTAGGAATGCAGTATGCTGGGGAGAGCACAGGAATTGCTGGTGGGACTGGGAGGGATGAGGGACACTTGTGGGACTGGGGATTCTGAGCAGGACTGGGAGGGATGGGAGGAATGGGGGGCACAGGGAGGGGTGGGGATGGGTGAAGGACTTGTGGCACTGGGGCACTGGGATCACTGGACGGACTTGGAGGGTAACTGAAGGGACTGGGGGCACTAGAGGTACAGGGAAGGGAGTGGGACATTGTGGATGCTAAGCCAAAAGTGGGGAGATTGAAGGGACTGGGAGGGCTGGGGGCCACAGCAACAGTGGGGACACTGGAAGGGACTGGAAGTGATGGGGACACAGTGGGAGCCAAGGGCACTGGGGGCACTGGGGGCACTGGGGGAACACTGAAGGACAGGGGTGCCGCAAAGCCAGAGGGCAGCAGGGACAGAGCCAGGCATTGGCACTGATAACCTCAGCCTCAGCAAACAGGCGACGGAGACGGCACTCACAGGGACAGCATGTCCTGCCCCCACCCCGAGTGTCCTCTGTGCCCCCCCGGAACTGAGCACCTTCCCTGCAGGCACAGTGTGGACAGCAAACTTTATTTGGTGGCCAAATAAACACAGCAGCAAACCAATGTGGCCAATTCCACAACAGCAAACCAAGCACGTAGCCCTCATCCTATGGCTGGGGGGGTTACCCGGTGTGGGACCCCCCAGGCACTTTGGTGTGAGCGGATTCAGGGCTTGGGTGTGGTGTTAGTGAAGGCACTGATGCGGGGCACTGGGGGGGCCCATATACCACACACACCACACACACACACACACACACACAGGGCCCCCCCACAGCCCTCACTCCTCCGCACGGCCCCGTGCTGGCCCATAGCGCTGCTGCCTCCTCCGCAGCTCCTCCACCTTCCACTCCAGGCTGCGCACAGCAGCCTCCAGGTGTGCAGCAGGGCTGGGCGGGGGGGCCCTGCCACCTCCCAGCAGCACGTAGAGCCCCCAGAGCCCCAGCAGCATGGCCGCCCGAACCACCAGGCCGCTGCCCTCTGCCGCCGCCACGTGCAGGAAGGCTCCCAGGAAGACACAGAGCCGCAGCCAGCGCAGCACGGGCCGCAGCAGTGCCACGACCCGGCCCAGCAGCCATGGCAGGAGGTGGACCCACATCACAGCTAACAGCCCCCACAGCAAGACCCGCTGCACCGCGCCGGGGCTCAGCGCCACGCTGCCCGCCAGCCAGGCCCCTGTGCTTCAAAACACGGGAGAATATTTGAGACCAAGCAGCTGGGGCTGCACCCGGGCGAGCTCACATTGCACCGTGCTCACCGTGCAAGCCGCAGGCGTCCAGCAGATCCCCCAGTGCTCTGCTCAGCACGGCCAGGCCCGATGAGATGGCCGAGGCGGTGAGCCACAGTGCAGCCAGCAGGCTCTGCAAAGAAAAAGGGCCTCGTGGGGCAATGCCATGCTCACCACCACACCTCCCCCCCACCTCCGACTCCCTCTGCTCACCTCGGCCAGCAGGCGCAGCGGCTCGGCTTCCAGGCAGCCCTCCAGGCTGGCCCAGGCGGTGTGGCCCAGCTGCCACAGGGTCTCATTCAAGGCAGCCATGGCACCGCCGAAAGCCTCCATCCTCGGCACTGCCAACGGGGTCTGTGGGCAACGGGGGGGTGTGAGCTGCCCCCCCAGTCAGCCCCCCACAACCTGGTGCCCTCTCCAAGCCCCCCAACCGTATCCCCAGGGTGCCCTCTCAATGTGCTCACCCAGCATGCCACCCCATACTCCTCCATGACCCTCCTACGTCTCCCCCTATATCCCCCAATACAGACTCCGCAAATATGAACTCCCAGTATCCTCCGACGTGCCCCCCATACCTCCCCATCTATCTGCCTGCCCATTCACCTCCACAACGCAGTACTCCCTGCAGTATACCCCAATATCCCATAACCCCATCTGCCTCCCTCATAGGGCTCACCCATATAACACCCCTGAATAGCCCCCACTACACAACACCCCAGTGTGCCCCCATTCCCCCACTCCCCTCTACACGGCTCCCTCTCAACCTCCCTCAATATGTTCCCCACCGATACACACAAACGTACCCCCATTACTCCCCAGTGTGCCCACCCATGCCGCCTCCCAATATAACCCCCATCTCCCTACATGCCCTCCCATGCTCATGCCCCCCATACGCCCCCTATGTAACCCATAGCACAGCCCCCCAATATTCCCCCATATGACCTTCCCCTCTGCACTCTTCAGTATCCCCAATATAGCCCCCCAACCCCCAATGTCCCCCCCATTGCCCCCCATTACAGCCCTCCCTCTAGTCCCTCAATGTACCCCCCCCTCCCGTATGCCCTCCATATGCTTCCTCAAAGCATTCCCCCCCAACCTGCCCCTCAATATTACCCTGGGTGCCCCAGTCTGTGCACTCAATACGCCCCCATTTACCCTCCCAGCACCCCCTGCCCACTCCAGGCCCTCTGCTCTCCTCCACCCCCCCACACCCTCCCAATCCCCCCTCCCACATTCCCTCCCCCAGCCCCCCCTTTTCCCTTTGCGCAGCGCTGTCCCCCTCCCCCCCCATCCCCCGTGTCCCCCCTCGTCCTCCCCCCGTTCCCCCCGGGGTTCTCCCGCACCCTCGCACAGGGCAGCGCCGCCCACTGCCGCACGGGGGCGCTGCGGGGCAGGTCGGCCGCAACGCACGAACGGTCCTGGCGCGAACCCGCCGCCGCGGGGCGCCATGGGAGCTGCAGTCCTGCGCGGGGTGCGCCGGGAGGCGGAGGTTGGGGAGGGGGTGTGCACTGGCGCGGGGCACGCCGGGAGCACTTCCGTTTCCGGCGGCCGCCTGAGCGGAGCCCGCGTAAGCGCTCCGAGCGTCGGTGAGGACGCACGGAGCCGGAAGTGGAACCAGGAGCAGCCGGAAGCGGAGCGCGCAGGGCCCGCCATGGCTCTCATCTGCTCCAGTGAGCGGCGGGCCGCCCGGGGGGGGTGGCGGCGGTGGGGGGACGGGGGGACGTCGGGACCACGCCGTGACCTGCGCCGCCCCCTACGCTGTCCCCACAGTCTCCAACGAGGTCCCCGAGCACCCGTGCGTGTCGCCGGTGTCTAACCACGTGTACGAGCGGCGGCTGATCGAGAAATACATTGCGGAGAACGGCACCGACCCCGTCAACAACCAGCCCTTGTCCGAAGAGCAGCTCATAGACATCAAAGGTGGGAGGGCACGGGGGGACACCGGGAGCCCGTCCCCGCGCTGCCGGCGGGGGCACGAGGGGCTGTGGCAAAGGGCAAGGAGCTGAGGGTGCATCTGTGTTGGCAGTTGCCCATCCCATCCGGCCCAAGCCACCATCGGCCACCAGCATCCCGGCCATCCTGAAGGCGCTGCAGGATGAGTGGGTAAGTTGCAGAGAGCTGAGGTGCGGGGCTGAGTGCCGCCCCCTGACTCTCCTTCTGGTGCCCTCGTAGGATGCCGTCATGCTGCACAGCTTCACGCTGCGCCAGCAGCTGCAGACCACGCGCCAGGAGCTGTCCCACGCGCTGTACCAGCATGATGCTGCCTGCCGTGTCATCGCACGGCTTACCAAGGAGGTCACTGCTGCCAGAGAAGGTGAGCTTGGATGAAGGGGGCTGCAAAACTCCAGGGAAAGAGAACCATAGAGCCACAGAATGGCCTGGGTTGAAAAGGTCCACAATGGCCATCTAGTTCCAACCCCCTGCTATGCGCAGGGTCGCCAGCCACTAGACTAGGCTGTGCGGAGCCACTGCAGCCTGGCCTTGAGTGCCTCCAGGGTGGAGAGTAGAACTCATAATGTTTCTCTGCTTCTGCAGCTCTGGCCACACTGAAACCGCAGGCCGGCCTTATCGTGCCACAGGCAGTGCCGTCCTCACAGCCTAATGTGTCGGTGAGTTTCTTCTACCTCACTATGTGTCTCTCTCCTATTTCCTACCTGCATTTAACTGAGCCCTTCTCTGTTCCACGCAGGGAGCTGGGGAGTCCATGGAGCTGGGTGAGCTTGCAGGCATGACCCCTGAGATTATCCAGAAGGTAAGGACTTGTGCTACCTGTGCTGTTCCAGCTCTAAGCTACTCCCTGTCCTGCTGGGAGAGCCCAGGTTGTCTGTAACCACTGTCGTGCTGTTTTGTAGCTTCAAGACAAGGCCACTGTGCTGACTACAGAGCGCAAGAAGGTGAGCGGCCACATTTCATGCTTACATTTCACATTCAGGATACCACAGTGATCACAAGATATGCATGGTGTGTTCCTAGAGGGACAAATGTTCATCCCCATGCCATTTTCTGTTTGCAGAGGGGCAAAACAGTGCCAGAGGAGCTGGTGAAGCCAGAGGAGCTCAGCAAGTACCGGCAGGTTGCCTCGCACGTGGTGAGTTCTACAGTGCTTTCAAAAACTCACCCTCTGCTGGGCAGTGTCCAAACCCACAGTTCAGTTGCTGGTCAGTGCCAGGGCAGTCATGGCTCTCTCCATGGAGACCAGTGCTGCAGTGGAGGTGGCTTCCAAAGCCCCTTGCAAGAACTTTTGGGTTCACTTTGGGGTATTTTCCTGCTTGTGGCACCAACCTGGCCTCTTTCTGCCTCGCACAGGGGCTGCACAGTGCCAGCATTCCAGGAATCCTGGCCTTGGACCTCTGTCCTTCCGACACCAACAAGATCCTCACTGGTAAGGGAGCCACCTCCCTCTTTGTTGTCAGTACAGACCCTTCAGCTTCCTGGGAATGGGGCCCTTTCTCTGACCTTTTGTGAGGTTGGAGTGAGCAAAGGGGCATGAGGAGTTCTCTTGGCTCACATCCTGAGAGCTTCTCAGGACAGAGATCTCAAAGAGCAGCAGGTGGATGTTGAAGTTGGCCAGCCACAAGTCCCATCTCTGATAGTTCCCTGCTTCGTTTGCTAGGTGGGGCTGATAAAAATGTCATCGTCTTTGATAAGAGCTCGGAGCAGATCCTGGCGACACTCAAGGGCCACTCTAAGAAGGTCACCAGTGTTGTGTTCCACCCCTCACAGGTGTGCTGCTGCCCTCTTCAAACTTTCCCTTCCTGCCTGTAAAGGAGCTCGTGAACAGAGTCACGGCACTGTTTTGATGTTAAAGTTCCTGCTTTATCCCTTTATCTCTAGGATTTGGTGTTCTCAGCTTCTCCTGATGCCACCATCCGCATCTGGTCTGTGCCCAATGCTTCCTGTGTGCAGGTTGTCCGTGCCCATGAGGGCTCTGTGACAGGGCTCAGCCTGCATGCCACGGGTGATTACCTTCTGAGCTCTTCTGATGACCAGGTGAGAGGCAGCCTGGACTCAGGGCGCTTGGACACCCTGCTTGGTGGCTGCGTGCTCAATGCCACGCGTGTCTCTTCCAGTACTGGGCCTTCTCAGATATCCAGACGGGCCGTGTTCTCACCAAGGTGACAGATGAGAGCTCTGGCTGCGGTAAGACAAAGAGTACCCGTGCTGTGGGTCTCCTGTGGCTGTGCGGAGGGGGGATTTTCTTCCCTGGGAGCTCCTGGTAGCAGGGTTCTCACAGGACAGAGCCTCCCCAACCCTCGTATGTCTCTCTGTCTCTGCAGCCCTCACCTGTGCCCAATTCCACCCAGATGGGCTCATCTTTGGAACGGGAACGATGGATTCTCAGATCAAGATCTGGGATCTGAAGGTAGGACTGGCCCTAGGCAGGCAGGAGTTGGGCAGCGGGTGCTGTGTTTTGCGCAGAGCTTTGTGTGCCCCCTGGAGTGACAGCCCTATGGCTTTCCTCATCCTTGCTTCTCTGGGCGCGTGCGAATTCTGTCGTCTTTGTGCGCTGTTGTCTCTCTCCTCGCCAAGCTGCTGCCCTGGGGAGGCAGAGGATGCTTGAGGCCCATGTTTGATCCTCCTGTCCCCAGGAACGCACCAACGTGGCCAACTTCCCAGGGCACTCGGGCCCCATCACCAGCATTGCCTTCTCTGAGAACGGCTACTACCTGGCCACGGCTGCAGACGACTCCTCTGTCAAGCTCTGGGACTTGCGTAAACTGAAGAACTTCAAGACGTTGCAGCTGGACAATAACTTCGAGGTGCGGTGGCTCCCTTGTCCCAGCGTTGGCCACCCGAGCCCTGCCGTTTTGCTCTGCTTGGGGTGCTGGAGGACAGAGAGGGCGCTGCACCTCTGGCACGATGTCTGGAGGGAACTTCCTGGGCCTGGCCTGAAGCTTTGTTTCCTCTGCTCCTCCCCAGGTGAAGTCTCTCATCTTTGACCAGAGTGGCACCTACCTGGCGCTGGGCGGCACAGACGTCCAGATCTACATCTGCAAGCAGTGGACAGAAATCCTCCACTTCACTGGTACGGGGCTGTGGGGCTGAGAGTGGCAGGGAAGCCTCTCCCACCTCTTCGTGACATAACTATATGCTGTCTTCCCTCTGCAGAGCACAGCGGCCTCACCACAGGGGTGGCTTTTGGCCACCATGCCAAGTTCATCGCCTCGACAGGCATGGACCGCAGCCTGAAGTTCTACAGCCTGTAGCCTCGGGTGTGGGGCTGGCAGCGCTCACTGCAGTGCTGGGATTTGGGGTGGGGGTTGGGAGGGAGGGCTTTCCTTTCTCCTTTAGATTTCCTTGCTGTAACTGTTGGCGGGGGGAGGGAGGGGTTAGTTGGATGTCACCATGCTTCATGGATTTGTTGTTTTAGTTTTCTAGTTTCGTGTTGGTCTTTCTGGCTTTAGACTCTCTTCTGTGGCTGTGGTACACTTGAAAGGCTCCAACCTGTACCCCGGTGGATAGTTGTGATGGAGGGATGGGGGACTGTGCAGTTTTGTAAGCAGTTATCTAGTTTCAGTACATAAATAAAGAACTATTCACCACAGCCCTGGTCAGCACGGTGGGGGCAAGGGGAGCCAGAACAGACCTGGTTCTGCTGGGGTTCCATCCCCACCTTAAGCCCACATCACTCCCATCCCACAGATGCCACCACTAGTCTTTGCCAGTTGCTGGTTTATTGTTCCCACTTGCCCCCACCGGGACCAGAGCACTGGGGCTCTGTCCTGATCAGGAGGAGGAGCGAGGAGGCAGCAGCACACGCTTAAGGTCTCCCCACTGCAGGACCCTTCGGCAAGACAACGCATCCCCAGGAGGTGACTGTGCCCACGATGTCTGCTGTCTTCCTGGCCCCTGCAGCTCGTCGGGCCCCTGGGGACAGGAGCACAGGGGTTGGTTTGGGAAAGGCAAGGGCAGATAGGGACCCCCACCGCAGCCCCACTTACGGGAAGGCATGGCCTCTTGACAGGAGGGCCGGCAGGGCTCGGGCTGGGACAGGTGGCACACCGAGGCACTGCACAGGATGTACACCTATGGGACACGGTGCCATGTCACACCCGGTGTCATGGCGGGGGCCCACTGAGCGGGAGGACACCCCTGCCTCACCTCTCCCTCCAGCACCACCATGGAAGGGCTGTCCACAAAGGCAAAGGTGGAGATAGCAAAGCGCTGGTAGTGGCTGGGGAAGGGCATCTGCAGCGTGGCAGGTCCCACCGGCACCAGCTGCGTCCTGTAGTTGTCCCCAGCAAAGGGGCACCTGAGGGATGACCGAAGACCCTGTGTCAGCGTAAGCGAGCCCTGCCAGCCCCCCTTTCCCCATCTGCTCACCCGTCCACCAGGATGGGCCACTGGGGCTCAGCTGCTGGGCTGGTGCTGGGGGCTGCCCAGCACTGGTGCAGGACCAGCACCAGATTGGGGTCGGTCTTCTGCAGCAGCCGCACCTCCACGTAGATGGGGTCCCGCAGCACCTTCACCAGCGGGTAGTCGGTGTCAGGGTGGTAGGAGCTGTAGCTCTCATCTACGGGAGGGTTTGAGGCTGAGCAGGGCACAGGGCTGTGGGAAGGCGCCGGGGTGGAAAGTATGGGGATGGGAAGCACAGGGATGGAGGACAGTGCGGTGAGGGTGTGAGAATGGGGATGGGGGACGGGGGATGTGAGGACGGAAGTAATCAGGAGTGGGGGGCACAGGGATGGGGGTGAAGAGCAGGGGATGGAGAACCGGGACGGGCTCACCGGTGGCGATGCGCAGCTGCAGCTGGAGCGGCCCCGGCTGTGCCAGAGGAGCAGCGGTAGGGGGCACAGCCACCTCCAGGCTCAGCGGCAGCAGCTCAGTGGCATTGTAAATGCAGCGGGCGTGGAGGCTGCGGGGGGACAATGGGGTGAGCAGCACTGTGAGCGTCCCCATGCCTCCCACCCGTCGTCCCCTTACATGTAAACACTGTCACGGGTGACAGAGCCACGGGGCCCTGGCTGGACATCAATGGTGGAGATGAGCTGGTTCTCGTAGACCAGCCGGTCCTCGATCACCTGGGGGGGGGGGGGGGGGGGGCACATGGTGGTCAGGCTCCCATTTGGCAGTCGGGTAGGGGAGAGGTCTCAGGGCTGTACCCCCACCTGCACAGTGGTGCCACACTGCGTGACAGGGAAGTGGAAGAGGACGAAGGTGTCAGAGGTCTGGGCAGGCTGGCAGCCGGGCTGGGTGCTGGCCAGGCGCACGCTGTCCAGGTTGTAGGGCTGCGCCGACAGCCCCCGTGGCACCACCAGCACGAAGTGGCCCTCGGGCAGGCACTGTACGGTGGCTGTGGCACACAGAGGTGCAGTCATGTGCTGCAGTTGGCCACAGCAAGCAATGGGTTGCCCGCTGCTGAGCCCTACCTGTGTTGCCGTAATAGCAGGGCGTCGCACGGTCTGTGTCATCAAAGCAGCAGCCTGCCTGCAGGCAGGCATCACGGCCCGGCGGGGACACGCAGGACAGCCTCCCCACTGCTACCTGGCACTGCTCCCGTGTCAGAGGCTCACCTGGGGCAGGGAGCACTCAGCAGCACACATGCCCACAGCGAGCGGCCCCCTGCCCGACCTCAGCAACCTCTTGCCCACCTCCAGCATCTCCCTGCCCACCCTTCTGCCCAAGTATCCCTGTCAACCCACAGCATCCTCTTCCCAGGCATCTTCCTTCCAGCCTTAAGCGTCCCTCTGCCCACACCAAGCACCCTCTGCTCACTTTCCTGTTCAAGCATCCCCACAGCATTCCCTGGGGAGGGGGATTTCCCTGCCAACCCAAACCATCCTGCCCACTCCAAGAATCCCCCAGCCCAACATGACTGTCCACCTACCCAACCCAACCCAAACGTATCCCTGCCCACCCTTCTGCCCAAGCATTTTCCTGTCTGACCACAGCATTCTCCTGCTCAAGCATCTCTAGCTTACCCAAAGTATCCCTGTGCCGATCCTGAGCATCCCCCTGCCCAGATATCTGTAGCCCACCCCAAGCATCCTTTGTGCCCACCCTCCTCAGATACCCTCCACCCACTCCCAGCACCCTCAAGTCTCTATGCACAGGTCTCTATGCCGCATCCCATGCTATCCACTTACCTGCCCCCGCCGAGGAGTAGAAGAGAGCCGTGGGATGCAGCAGCCCGGGCTGGGCTTGGGACTGCAGCCCTGGTCGTGGTGGCAGCCCTGGGCGCAGCAGCCCTGGTCGGGGCTGGCTGGGTTGCAGCAGCCCTGCTTGGCTCTGGAGGCTGGGGCGCAGGAGGCTGCCCTGGGTGTGGGACTGGAGGCTGGGGAGAAGCAAGCCCAGCTGGCTTTGGGGCTGGAGGCCTGGGCGGACAAACCCTGCCTGTGCATGAGTGCTGCTGTGCATCAAGCCAGGCTGCAGCCCGGGTTGCACTAAGCTAGGCTGGTTTGGGAGACCAGAGTGAAAAAGACCTGCTTGGATTTGACTGCCAGCATGCACCAGCCCAGGCTGGTTCTGGAGCTGAGGACCTGGGCGGAGGACACCCGGCCGCGTTTGACCTCCTGGATGCAGTAATCCATGCTGGTTTGGGGATTGAAGACCTGGGTGAAGGATACCTGCTTGGGTTTCACTCCCTGGGCGCACTAAGCCGTGCTGGTTTGAGGACTGAAGACCTGGGCGAGGGATGCCTGGTTGTGTTTGATACCCTGGGTGCACTAATCCATGCTGATTTGGGGACTGAAGACCTGGGCGAAGGACACCTGGTTGGGTTTGACCCCCTGGGTGTGCTAATCCATGCTGGTTTGAAGATTGAAGACCTGGGCGAAGGACCCCTGATTGCATTTGACCCCCTGGGTGTGCTAGTCCATGCTGGTTTGAAGACTGAAGACCTGGGCGAAGGACACCTGGTTGGGTTTGACCCCCTGGGTGTGCTAATCCATGCTGGTTTGAAGATTGAAGACCTGGGCGAAGGACACCTGGTTGGGTTTGACTCCCTGGACGCACTAATCCTTGCTGGTTTTGGGACTGAAGACCTGGGCGAAGGACCCCTGGTTGGATCTGACTTCCAACATGCACAAAGGCAGGCTGGTTTGGGGACTGAAGGCCTGGATGAAGGAGACCCATCTGGGTTTGACCACTAGCGTGGATCGTCCCAGGTTGGTTTTGGGGCTGGGGTCTTGGGTGCTCCATGCCGGGCTGAGGCTGGTGCTGCAGCTCTGAGGGCTCCAGGATGGGCTGTGCGTGTGCCACAGGGTGACTCTGCTCCATGGGGGCTCTGGGGGGCAGCTGGGGGCGAGGGACGGCCAGGGCAGAATGGGCTATGTGCTGCAGGAGGCCGGGCCGTGGCCGGGGGATGAGGACATCGACACCGTGACCTGTCAGGGCGCCATTGCCCCGCTCGGGCTGGTGGTGGCCACGCACGTTCTCATCTCTGAGGACCTCATAGCCAGCTGGCCGTGGGCACGTCATGTTCACCTCGTAGGAGGCAGCCACCACCCCACTGAGCAGCATCTCCTCCAGCTGCACCCGCAGCACGTAGCGGCCATCCTGTTTCAGGGAAAGCAGGAGGTGTAACCCCATCCCAGCTCACCGGGTGCCCCACAAGCAAGCACAGCCTCACCTTCAGCACCACGTGGCAGCCCTTGTAGCCGGCTGAGAAGACTAGCCCACCATCCTCCACAGCGCTGAGCCAGTGCAGACAGATGGAGCAGTTGGCCACTTCGAAGCGGGTGCCGAACTCATCTGCGAGGACGCGGCGGCGGTGAGGCTGACCCCTTCCCACCCCCCTCATACTGCCACGGGATGCCCATCACTCACCCAGGACCTTGAAGCGCATGGTGCGGCCATGCGTGGGGAACGCCAGCAGCTGCATGCCAAAGTCCCCACAATCGTAATGGTAGCGCAGCAGTGCCAAGCCAGAGGGCAGCCATGTGGGCAGCAGCAGTAGCAACGGGAGCAGCAGGGAGCAGCTCCAGGCCATCTCAGCACTGAGCACAACACGGAGCTTCCCGTGGGTCTCCTCCATTTATACCTGGGCAACAATCAGATGACCGAGGCGTCAGAGAAGTGATGGGGGGGAAGCGAAAGCTTTTTGAAGGCCGGCATGCCCTGTGTCCTGCAAATGGGGAATTGAGATCTGGTGCTAGACCAAGAAATGGGGTTGAAGCAGCACTGTGCTGGCATAAGACCCCACAGCTCCATGGTGTATGCCATCCGGCTCCCTGCTGGCCATGGGATCATGCCAAGGAGTCTATAGAGCAGTGCTACAGCAGGGACATCTTCCGCCAGGCTGGGCTGCCCCAGTCCCTGTCCAAGTGCTCTCACGGCCAGGGGTGCCCCCACGCACAGACCCAGGTCGCTCTGCCCCACTCGTGGTGCCACAGGGGAACCGAAAGTCAGTTGGAGATCACGGTGCCCCACAGCTGTCATGGGCTCGGGGAAATGTTCCTGCAAATGGGGAATTGAGACTGCTGCTCCCAGCAGAGCACAGGAGTCCCTGGACACCCCTTGGCTCATTCGTCACCCCACACCGCACCGGTGCCGTTGCCAGCAGTGCTCCAAGGTGCTCAGTGTAACAGCTGTGGGGTGCCCACTGTCACCGAGTAGAGGGGGCACAAAGACCTGGAAGTGAGTTGTGCCCAGGCTGGAGGTGTGGGGAGTGCTCCATGGGGCTGGGAAGGACCTTGCTCCCCTTAGGTTGCTGCTGACAGCAGCATTTCATGTTTCTCCTGTGCGCTTCCCCCACCCCCCATTCCCCCCTCCCCAGTTTCTCTTCTGGGTCCTGCTCTTAGTGAAGCTTAAATTCTCTCACCCTGACCCCAGTCCTGCTTTGGGGTCACAGCCAGACCAGACCTGCTCCAAGCCTACACAGACCCAAGGAGCCCTGGAGCTCAGCCATCAAGCCCCAACTGTTGGAGCCAGGCACCCATGGGGCAACATTCCCCTTCCATGGGAGGATAAAGGATGATTTCTGAGCCAGGACTGCACAGAGACACTCAGCTCAGCAGGAAGAGAGCATGGCTCAACAAGACTTGGGCTCAGTCTTCTCTTTTCTTGGAGAGCAACTCCAGATGTAAAATCCCACTTTGGGGCTGAGCACAGGAAATGTGACTGCTGCCGCTCCTTGCCCAGCACACTCACACCCCGGGTCAAGGGGCCTCATTAACCTCCACCAAGACTCATTAACTCCCAACGTGCCCCCCGGTGCAACCATTGACTTTATTGAGCAGCTCACAACTTGATAGCAGGAGCAGGGCTCAAGTGCAGCTCCAAGAACTGCAGAATCTCCTGCCACGAGTGCTGCTGAGCCCTGGCATGGGGCTGGGGCTCTCCACCCCACACCACAGGCAGAGGGTTGCCACGCAGGCTGGAGATGCTGCAGAGGGGTGAGCCGGGAGGCTCGATGAGGTGGCCAGCCCCAGGGTAGGACAGCAGGCGGTAGGCGTCCTGCGGCAGGCGTTCCGCGGCCAGCTGGGCAAAGAGTTTGCTGTTGAAGCTGCGATCGGCTTCACCCACCACAAAGAGGACCTTGCCTTGGATCTTCTCCACCGGGATGGCCGAGGAGCTGCAGGCTGGGCTGCGCGGGTCGGCGAAGATGGCCGAGTTGTCCATGGCACCCAGCTCGGTGAAGAGCATGCGCTCGGTCTGGTACGGGATGGAAGGGATGCGGAGGCCCTTGTAGAGCAGGGGGTTGCCATACAGGAAGGTCGTGCCGTTGATCCACACTGTGGCCACCACTTGCGGGAGGAAGGCGGCCATGGCCAGAGCCACCTCAGCCCCTTTGGACACACCAATGACACCCAGCCCTGGGCCTCGCACCTGCAGGGCGAGAGAAGACGGAGGGGACGGTGGCACTGATGGGATGGCACCAGGACAGCCATGACCACTGGGGAAGCCCTGCTCACGAGGAGGCATCTCAGGGCCTCCTTGTGCACTGTGGCATCATCTCTGGTCATCAAGACATCCCTGTCAGCAGGATCTCCCCAAATTCAGGATGGCCCTGGCCATGGGGACGTTGCTCTCAGACATATGGTGTAGTTTTTGGATGGTCTGCACGAAGCCAGGAATTTAATTCAACAGCCCTTAGTGGGTCACTTCCAACTCAGCATATTCTGTGGTTCTATGATCTGTGAGTGTTCCCAATCACTACAACACTCCCAAGTCGCCAGGAGGATGCCCCTGACCACCAGGATACCTCTCCTCACCACAACCTCCATGACACCATGACATACCCAGGATGATCCCAGCCCTTCATACAACCTCATTCATCAGCGTGTCCCTGTTTGCTGAGGCTGCCCACCACACCACAGCACTCACCTTCGGGTGCTGCAGGAGCAGCTCGGCAGCCTCCTCGAAATAGTCCAGGTCGAGCTGGGTTAGGCCTTTGGGGAGGTCCTCGTAGGCGAAGAAAGCCAAGGCCAGCGCTGCAAAGCCCCGGCTGGCCAGCAGCCCAGCCCGGAACTCAATGAGACCACCCGCACCCCCAAACAAGTCGATCACTGCTGGAAAGGGCCCTGGGCCTGCAGGTAGCAAGGAACCCAACACCATGAAGGCTGCCACCAGCCCTTGCCACCACACCGCGGTACAAACTCAGACTGGGGGTCTTTCCACGCAGGATCCACCACCAGCGGGTGCCAACAGCCCGTTACCATCCCACACCAAGGGGGTGCCACCAGCCCACAGCCCAAACCCAGCCTTGGGGTCTTCCCACCAAGGAACCCCCCAGTCCCACCTCCGGCTCCAAGCCACTAGGGCAGCGACCCAGAGACCCTTTGGGGCTGCTCCTGCCCCCCAACTCACCTGGTGGCAGCAGCAGGGCCCCCCGCACCCTCCCTTTGCGGATGGGCACCCGCTGCACACCAGGGCCCACGTACCACCGCTCGGCGGTGCAGGTGGCCAGAGGCTCATCCTGCTGCCCCAACACCAGGCGGAGGCCGTCAAACACCTCCAGGTGGATGAGGAAGGGGCTGCCCATCACATCGCGCTTCACCAGGCGCTTGAAGAGGCTGTCAGGCTGCAGGAACCAGAAGAGTCCCATGGGCCAGACGCCGCTGTAGTTGCCCCCCAGGGCAGCGTGCCGCCCCACATCCACCGTGCCCTCCTCATCGGAGCGGTAGAAGGCACGTGCTTGGAAGCGCTCGCCATGCTCATCCATCAGCCAGGAACGCAGAGTCACCAACTGCGAGGGAGCCAGTCCAGAAACCACCACCTGCACCATCTGGTCAGCCAGCGAGGAGCTCGGTGTCACCATCACCTCCACCATGGTGCACCTGGGGACAGCAGCACGGCACCAGCGCGTCGGTGTGCTGCTCCAGGATCCCCCAGGAACCCCTCCCCGTTCACCTCCACCTCCTCTCTTCAGCACTGGCTACAGAACACTCTGGACCCACTGCCCTGCGCTCACCCCCTTCCCAGAGAGCTAGGAGTCCTCCGTGGCCCCACCCAGGGGGGGTGCACCCACACACCACACTGGAAAACCTTCCGTGTGCCCCAAAGCCACGTAGAGAAGACCCAAGCCCCTCTTACCCCCGCAGAGCAGGCGAAGGTGAGGTCAATTACTGCGCGCTGGAGACTGGCAGCACCTCGCCACCCCAGCAATCATTAACCCAGGAAGCAACAAGAATGCAGCCGCGAGGCTGATGACCCACAGTTCTGCCCCGCCCCATGGCAGGCTCCTCAGCCTTTCCCCTACTGGGGGTGGGGATGCAGCAGCGGGGAACTCCGCCTGCCCCAGTGGAGAACCCACAAATGTTGCATCCAGTTAAATGCCCGTGCTTCCCTCTGCCCAGGGTGCGTGGGATGGCTCCCTCCAGCAACTGCTCGTTCAGCGCAGCACAGGGAAACACAACCAGCAGGAAAAACGCAGAAATAGGCGCTCGTAAGGCAAGAAATCTATCTACAACTGTGAAGAGGTGCACATGGGCTTCCAGCTCAACTCCTTCATTCCTCCCACCTCCCTACTGTCTCCCAGCCTAAAAGAGCAGGCAGGAGGCTGCAGTGTGCTCACTTGCTCTGCAACACAGTGAAGGTGCTCCCACCCCAGCACTCATTCTCAGGAGCAAGGCTTCTCCTAGAGGAAATGAAGCCCCAGGGGCAGGGGCCACGGTGCCCTGTGACCCCAGAGGTACAGAAGCCTCCTTGAAGGCAAGGCTGGAGCAATTCCTCTTTGCTTTTAATGAAGAAAAGGTAGATTTGGGCAATCCTCAGTCCAGCCCCAGGCACTGACAACAACCTGCTTTCACAAGACAGGGCACGCAGCAGCTGGATTCTTTTCCATCCTGCTGTCCATTCAGAGCGCGGACCCCAGACATCAGCAGGGCCTGCAGAACTCCAGCCTCACTCTGCAGCTGCTTTGCCCCTCATGGGTGCCTTCTGGAACATGCCCAGTGTGTCCCGCTTCTCCACCCTGCGCAGCTGCTTCTTCTTTGCCCGCTTGAGCTTCATTGGGTTGCGGATCTGGGGGGCAGAAGGAGGCAGCTTTCAGACAGGTGGAAAGGCAGCATTTTATCCTAAAACTCCCAGGTAGTTTTAGGATAAACTCCAGGCTCCCCCAGCTCTTGCACGGGAGGAAAGGAACAGGAGATAGTCATCCCCCTTTACCCCACCACCCCCAGGTCTCTCCAACATAGAGAAGCCCTACCAAAGCCTCACGTGCTTGGAGCGCTGCTGCTGCCCCATATCCCATGTTCTGTTACCTCATGGGTCACCCCGGAATGACCTCATGAGGAGCTGCAACTGTCTTCCCCCAGCCCCTCCAGAGCTGGGGTGGAGGTAAGGGGAGGAACTGGAGCAGAAGTCAAATTAGAGCCCAGCATTCAGTTCTGGACTCACCACTTGAACAATCTCTGCCTTCCGCTCATTTTCCAGCCGCCTTCTGAGGTTCTCCTCCCGCCGCCGTTTCTTCTCCTGTGGGAACAACACCAGAATGTCCCTGCAGCTCCCACCCTCTAGCCTTAAGCTTAGGCCACTGGGAGCAGAGGGGCCAGACAAGAAACTGCAGGGCTACAGCAATGCCCTTGCATGCAGAAACCTGCCACACAGAGTCAACACTTTCCTTCCCCACCCTCCATGAGGCCCAAGTTTGAAATTATCCAAAAAACCAGCAACTTGCAGCAAGTGACTATCACAGCACGGAGCTGGCAGGACAATAGGGGATCCAATAGGAGAATCTCATCTGGCTGTGGGAAGCTTTGTGCTCACTGCAGGGCAGCAGCCCGCAAGGCTGGGATGTAGGCAAAGATGTGGAACTGCGCCAAGGGGAAGGTGAGGGCTGCCCCAGAGCGCTGGGTGATGCAGGAGGAGCTGGCCCAGCTCCCAAACACAGCATGCTGTTACCTCTCTCTCCCTCTGCTTCGCCTCCTGAAGCTGCTGCACCAAGTCCCTCACAAGCTTCTTCTCTTGCCGCTCCTTCAGCTTTCGCTCCCACGAAGTGCGAAGAGGTTTGTCCTGCACCATGAGCGAGAACCTGGGTGGGAAGGTGGGGCTGTAACTGGGAGAGGCAATCCTCCCTGCCCTCCCAAGACTTCCCGGAGCTGGGACCCCTGCAAGTCCTGTCACAGCTGCCCTTCCTCTCACCTCCAGCTCAGGGCTCCCAATAGCACCTCTGCCACCCCAAAGGCCCCACATCGCTCAGGAACCACAGCCTGAGCCCTCCTGGGGAGCTCCCCCACTGCAGCCCTATACCCCTCTCTATAACCCCGTACCCCTCGGCCCTCACCAACACCGGACCACCGCACAGAATCCTCCCACGGCCTGGAAGCCCTCCTCCTCATTCCCACCTCTTCCTGCCCGGGTCCTTCCACACCCGCCCCGATTTGGGCCTGCCCCGGGGGATGACCGGCACCGCCGCCTCTTTCCGCTTCTTGGCGGCCTTGCGGCGGGCTGGAACCTGGGAAACTTCAGAGACCGGACCCACGGCTGAGGTCTGGGCGAGATCGGAGACGGACACAGAGACCGAGACTGAGCCCTCCCCGCTGGGCCCCTCGGAGCCCGGAGCCGCTGCTGTACTGCACCCCTCCATCCTCCACGCGGCGCCTTTCTCCAGGCGCCGGGAGATGACATCACAACGCGCTGCGCGCATGCTCAGTTCCCACTTACATCCGCCTCCACAGCCGCCATGTTGGTGTCGGGCAGCGCCCCAGGCCTGGTGGGGGCCGCCATATTGCAGCCGACGTGCTGCCCGACCTGCAGAGAAACGCGAAGGCTTGGCTGGGGGAGAGGCAGTTTATTGGGATTTTTTGGTTCGTTTTTTAGGAGTGCGTGGGGCTGCTGCTTAGGGCTGGGCGCGGTCCGGCTGTGGGGGGCAGCAGGTATGATGTGGGCTTCACTACAGCACCTGGAGAGGGAGAAGAAGGAACTGTAGGGCCAGCGTCAGGGCCTGCTGAGGAGGAAGGCAGTAGAGCAGAGCCCCGTACCATGCGTGTGTAACTGTACTGCTTGATGGCAGTGCAGCCAAAGGCCAGGGCCGCCACAGCTGTGCAGAACTCCAGCAGGCCGAAGAGGACGAGGATGGAGTCGAAGCCGTTACTCAGGGCCTGATGGCAAGAAGGCAGTTAGCATCCTGCTGCCCCACAGCGTCCGCTGCACACGGCCATGGGCAGTACCTTGGTCTCGGCGCTGAAGCACCATTCCTGCCTCACCAGGAGCGGCATGCCGGCGCTGCTGCTGCAGCCGGGGATGCTGTGGGTGATGGCCACTGTGTGTATGAGCATGGCCACCAGCGTGCTGAGGATGACGGCGGCATTGGCCACGCAACACACTTTCACCTGCGTGGTTCACATCAGGAAGGGTCACCCTACAGGGACGTGTCTGCCATCCAACCCTCTTAGCGTCTCATGGAGGCTGTGTGCAGCAGCAACACAAAGCCCTTACCAGCAGGATGTTCTCTCTTTTCTCGCTTTCCACCAGGAGAGAGCCTGAAACCAGGAGCTGCTTGGAAAACACAGGAGGAAGAGAGGCACCAGCTGGGCACAGCTTCCCATCACCCATCCCAGAGCCCCTCCAGTGTTCAGGTCTGCCCTCACCAACTCTCCAGCCACAGAAAGAATAGTGGATATGAGGTATACAAGGAGCCCCCCATGACAAGGGGATCCAGCCCCATATCTCTGGGCAGTAAGGGGTTGAAGCCCAAGCGTGCCCTTGCATACCAGAACCCCAAGCCAAAAGAAGACTCCGCTGGCCACAGGAAGGGAGAGGACACTGTTGTTCTCTGCACAGGTCAGGATGACACCAAAGCACAAGTGGATGATGCCAGTGACGATGTGAATGGTCTGGGAAAGGACAGAAGAGAGGAGGTCCCCTGTGTGCTGACAAGGATTAGCACTGCCATTACGTGCGTCCCACCCCGATCCCAGCATCAGCAGCACGATGCCAAGGAGATGTGCCCTACCACGCCGCAGACTCACCCCCAGCACTTTGGGCTGTGCTCTCCTGAAGCCGCTGACTTGGAAAGAAGACACGGTGGGCTGGATGGAGCCGGAGGCCAGCTGGGCTGCCCGTGGGTCTGTGGCCGGGATGACCTCTGTGATGATCCGCACGCCGCCAGATTCTGTCACCGTGGTTGCCATTACCTGCAGAGACCCGGGGATGGGGGTGGGCCTGTGCTTAGTCCATGTGTGGAGTGCTGTCAGCCTGATGGCGACATCTCACACCCCATCCTGCGCCCCATGCGCCATCCTGCGCCCTGTACCTCACTTAGCCTGGCTGGTGCTGCTGCTCCTGGTCCCTTGGGAAATTTAGGTGGACTACAAGGGCTGCAGTGCTGCTGCCCTTTGATCCGCAGAGGAAGTTTGTTTGCGGAAGTCCTGTCAGGCCCCTCTTGCTCAATGAGGCAGCTTTGCCAACAGAAGGAAGAGAGGCTGCAAAAATAAGTGAATCTGCCTTGAGTGCCCGCAGTGAGCGTCAGTGATCAGAGGAAGAGACCGCTGGTCTGGCTGGTGCTGTTCTTACAGGACAAATGGGAGTGAAATGACACACAGCCGAAACCCTGTCAGTCCTAGGGAACCTCATTTGCTACCTTTCTGTGTCTCTCTGCCTCCCAAACTCCCTGTGCCTGTTCCCGCTGATGGCAGTCCACCCATAATCACGAGCTGGGAGGCTCGCTCCTCTGTTGAAAGGAAGGGGGGTGCAATCGTTTCCGATAGGAAATGAGAGCTCAGACTGGGAACGGAGCCACAGCACATGGTGAGAGCTCCCGAAGAGCACCCAAGGGGCCCCTTCCTCCCTCCTCAGGCCACCGTGCTCTGGCTTTGCCAGAAAAACAGCCGCTTCCTCCCTGCATAGAAGAACAGCCAGGACGGTGGGGATTCTGACCCAGGAAATCGGTGTCCCCTGCGACAGGGGCAGACACGGGGCTGCATCCCAAAAGTAGCTTTTGGAAGCACCTCTTGCTTTGCTTTGGCCCTAGAGCTGGGACACCTGCTCTGGCCCCACTGCGAGCCCATGGGGGCCACCTCTTGGCATCCCCACGTGCATGGGGGATCAGCAACTTCTCCGCTTTATTTCACAGAGAGCTTGGGACAAGGCTGCTTTGTCACACATCCCCGCAATGCATTGTTTTCTGCTAGGCGTGTTTCTGAAGGGGTGATGACCACAGATCAGTATGCAGGATGGAGGGTGGCTTCTGTGTGGAAATGAGCCTAGAAAGTGTCCCCATGGCAGTATCCTTCTGGGGAAGACACCTGGGGTCTGGAGAAGGGGCAGTTCCCCACGGCAGGCTGGTTCTCATCTAGGGAGGCAGCTTTCCAGAAAGAGCTGGGAGGTGGAAGAGTTCTGCCCATCAGCTACGCTCCTGGTGGCTATTGGTGCTTGGTTACCCAGGAATGCTTCAGCACCTGTGGCAATGCCCAGATCCCCTATTTATCCTTTGTACACGTGTGGTGTCCCCTGTCAAGAGCAGCAGCAGCTTGCATTCCCAGCTGAAATCACTCACTGCGGTGGATTTCCTCCCAAATCCGTGCTTTCAGGCTCTGAAAGCATCCCTGGAGTTTCAGCCTTTCAGCTGGAAGCAACTGTGGCAGCTCTCATCCCAGCAGTGGGAGCTCACTGAAGTGCCTTAAAACCCATTTCTGAAAGGGGGGATTCGTGGAGAAAGCATTCTTCTCTTTCTAAATAAAGCCAGGCCCAGCTGGGGATGGCAGGAGCCCAAGGTAGGATGTTACAAGATATTTTAGAAGCAGATGCCAGAGGAGGTGAAGCTCACAGGCTGAGCAGATGCCGGGAAGCAGCAAACCCTGCATGCTGCAGGCTCTTTCCGATCCAAATCCCTGCTTTTTCCAAGGAAAACAAGTCATGATGGGTAAATGCTTCTCACAGCAAGTTTCTGCTTCCTGTGAAAAACTTTATATCCCCATAAAAATACCAAAAGACAGATTTCAGCTTTTTCTCCAGATCACTGATTACTTAAAGAGGAAGTCGTGTTTTCTGGGGCAGCCTTCAGCAAACAAAAAAAGGAAGAGCTGGCTTTCATCTCCGCACCCATTGCTCAGCAGAGTTGCTGCGCTGCTGCTCCTCAAGCCCATCCCAAGCTGCTTCCTGGTCTACTTTGACCCAGGGATGCAGCCTGGCCAGGAGTGAAGGTTGGGTGCAGGTCCTCAGCTCTCTGTGGGGTGTGCGTGGACCCCACAAGAGCGCTGGCCACAGGGTGGCCAAAACACCAGCACGGAGCTGGATGGGCGCAGGGGGACCCTTGGGAGCTAGAACTGACTGTGCTGTGAGCACAACACGAGCAGTATGATCCTTTCCCCCTGCACTCCCCCCACCTCTGGGGCTTCTCCTCCCAAACCTGCTCATTATTTTTTCAGCACCAGGCCCAGAAATAACAAGAGCGAGTGAATAATCCATGAGGTTTTGGCTGAATGGTATAAGCACTGGGAGGGGGGTGGTGAAATGAGCAGGAAAACACGGAACTTGACCCAAAACTCCTCCTGGAGGAAGGTGCAAAATACTCTCCAATGAATCCTCCTGTGCTGGGGCTCATCCCCACAGCCCCTTCTAAGTGCAAGCCCCCACAGCAGGGGACAGAGTATTGAAATCTATACGGAGCTGTAACCTCCTCTGGCAACCCCCCCCCCCCCCAGCAAAGGAGCAGAGCCGGGTCTGGCCACAGCATTTTATTATTTCATTTTCAAGAGAAAGTGAAGCCAGCGGGGGCTGAGCTGACAATGGAATGAGTCCGGCTGCTGTGTGGTGCCCAGCACCTGGCTGGGGTAATGGGGCAGGACCACCTCCATCCCTTCCCAGAGAGCCAGGAGGTGAGAGCTGGGCAGGGTATGGGGGTCAGGAAGGGCGGGCTGGGGGACGACGACAGGGGCTGAGTTCAGGGGCTACAAAGCATGGCCCAGCCTGCAGTGCAGCAGGAGAAGGGGCCGATGCCCTGGAGCTGCAGGTGGCTTCTGTGACATCCTTGCTGCCCAGCTATACTTCAGGAGCTGCCAGCTGTGAAAGAGAAGCGCTCAGAGATGGCTGTTGCACAAAGAGCTGGGGGCTCAGTGCGGCCCTCCTGGAGCCCCCTCACCTCCGAGTAGCTGGGCGGCTGTGGCAGCTCTGCTTGCACCACAGCCAGGTCCACTCTGGTGGTGCTGGGCACGATCAGCATGGCCTGGAGGGGGAAAATAGCATCCCATGCTTATCCCCAGCCAGCGGAACGAGGACCCTGTGCTCTGCCTGCTGCTCCCCTGTTACCTCGTTGGGGCTGAGTCGTGTTGCTCGGCACCAGAAGTTGGCAGTGGCAACAGCAATGCAGAACTCCAGGACGGTGAAGATGAGCAGCACGATGGAGATGCCATTCCCTGCGAGCTCCAAAGTGGGGAAGGTTCCATCAGCAGTGCCCAGTTCTTGACATCCCCCGTGCACTGAGACTTTGTCCCATCTCCCACCAGCCCTGGGTCTTGCTCTGTGTCTTTTTTTTGTGCCTCTCTGCTTTCCCAAAGCTCAGGCAGAACCAGGCACATGCAGGGCATGAGTCATCTCCCACAGCACCAGCCCAGCGGAGGTCAGGCAGTGGCACTGTGCCCAAGGGATGGTGGGAGCCCCGATAGAGCCAAGATCCCAATGGGTCTAGAGAAGTGCTCCAGAGTGCAGAGGATCCCACAGGGCTCCCCCACCTACCAGGACAAGGTAGCTGTAGTAGTCGTCGCTGGAGCGGTACAGCCCGTTGAAGTTGAGGTCAATGATGAAGGCGACGATGCCCAGGAGCGCAAAGATGGCGCTGATGATGTTCATGGCTTGGCTGCCCTTCACCTGCAGGCATGGAGAGGCTTTTCCTGGCCCTTTTTACCCCACAGCTGTGGGTAGCATCTCAGGGCCACCCCCAGCACCACCCCTGATGTGGGATCCCAGCACTCCCTCAGCGCTGCTGCTGACACAGCAGAATTAACAGCTTTGCTAATTCCCTTTTTCCCATTACTCATTGACAGAAATAACCTCAGTACAAGCTTCAAACGGGGACACAGCTTTGCCCCAGCGGGTTCCACCCGTGCACGTGCTGCTCCCCACATCCCACTTCAGATCTGGGGGCCAGGAAGGGGGCGGGGGGCAGACAGACACTCACCGCACACTCCGTGGGACTCTTCTCTGCCCCAATGGACAGGCAGCCTGAGATGATGAACTGCAGCGGGAGAGGGGAGGGGGGCACTCAGTCCCGTGTCCCCAGACCCATAGAGCACCCCCCCAGCTTCCCCATCTCCAGAGGAAGTGGGGGGGCTGGCAGGCAGCCCCCAACTCCCATGCTACGCACAGACACACCGCCCAGGAAGGGGATCTCGCCGGTGATGAAGATGGAGGAGTAGACATTGGTGAGCGTGGTCAGGACGATACCAAAGCCAATGTGCATGAAGCCGGTCATGATCTGGATAGTCTGAGGGGACGGCGAGTCAAGGCTGGGCCCCCTGGGGCAGCCCCTGAGCTTTAGGAGCCAAACCCCCAGGGTTCCAACCCTGCGGTTTAGGAAGGGGTTCCCACATCGATGGAATGTGCATGCATGGGGGATGCATCCCTGCTGTGCGCTACGCTGGGAGAGGCACACAGCCCCTGTGCTCCTCATCCCTCCACCTCCAAGCCAAGGGTTAATCCTTCAGTGCCCCCAGCCCCCCCATGCCTAGGATTAACCCCTCTGTTCCCCCAGCTCCAGTGGGAGCTTCCCTCACCACAGAGCATGGGGAGGGAGAGGGAGGAAGGTCCCTGTGCCCCCCACCAACAATAAGGTCTGAGGGCACCCACGGGAATGGGGAACCTCTCAGGGATGGGGAACCTCTCAGGGATGGGGAACCTCTCAGGGATGCTAAGGGTGGGGGCATTTTGGAGAGGTCAGCAGGGGTACGAGGAGTTGTAATGGCAGTGTAGGGGTGTCATAGGGATGGGAACCCTTCCCCCCCCCTTCCCCCCCCCCACTCCCAACTCACCCCCATCACTCGGTTCTTGCCCTTGGGCAGTGTCTCGGCCGTGTACATGACAGCACGGCTCCCCAGCCGCAGCGTCCCCATCCCTTGCATGGAGACAGAGCCGCCACCGGAGCCCCCCCCGTCTCCATCTACATCTTCTCCCCCCCCTCTCCCCCCCAGCCCGCCCCGCTCGCTCTCGGTCCCGAGCACCGGGGGCCGCCCCCGTTCCTGCGATTGGAGCCTCCGCCGTGATGTCAGGGGGCAACCACGCGTGCCCGTCGGGAGGGTCCGAGGTGTGCGTGCTGCTGGAGAAAGGGGGGGGACAACGGGGCAGGGGGGAGCAGGCGCTGAGTGCTCAGAATCTCCCCACAACCCCCCTTCCCCCCCCCCCCCCCCCCCCCCCAAAAAGAAAAAAAAAAAAAAAAGAAAAAACCAGCAACCCATCTTTGTCTCTTTGTTCTGTTTACAGCGGCTCAAAGTGAGTTCCTGGAAGAAAGCTCCATCAAAGCCATTAGGCACAGGAACATCTCCTCCCTGCGGGGTAGGCTGCGGAGAAAAGAGCCCCCCTCCCCGCAGATCTATGCAGCTGAAGGGGCTGCTAGGACAGGGGAGGGCACCTCTGTATTGAGGGAAAGGAGGACAAGTGGGTGCCAGCATTGCCCCCACCTCAATTTGGGAAAGCTCCCGAGTCTCCAGCCCTGCTCCTTGGGAAGGGAGGCGGGATAACAGTGCTGCTGCCCTTCTGTACCTTCCAACCTGGGGGATATCCACCCCCACCCTGGGGGATATCCCACCAACTCATCCCAAAGCACAGTCCCCAAAAGGCTCTCCCCCTTAACACCCCTACCCAGCAACACAGCTACAAGTACCGGGCATTTTTCCCAAGGTTTTTCTAAAGTTAAACATTCCCGTGGGCACAGAGCTCTGCCCTTCTACTGGCAACACAGCCTGAGCCCCACATTCCCCCCAGCAGGTAATGGCCACCCAGCTGGCCGCCAATCCCAAGTCACTGAGAGCAGACCCAGCTATGCCACAGTGCAGCACAACCCCCCAGCCCTAAGCCCCCACATGCATGGGATTCACTACTCTGCAGCCGTCCACCTCCATTCCACATCTGTTGCCAAAACAGTCTTCAGAGCAGTGGGATCTGCAGGAATGGGAAAATCCCAGCCCCTATAGGCCACGTTGGGGGCCAAGGCTCTCCTGGTGCCACCTTCCTGTGCTGGCAGCAGTAGCACCGCACAGAACAGTGGCAGTCCAGCATGCCCACAGAGGTGAAGTTGGAGCCCACGGCCACCATGGCCAACATGGTGGCATGAATGGGGAGCACTGGCCCTGTGGGAAGAGGCAAGGGAGAAGATAAGGGGCACAGGGGACACACATCCCCGGGGGGTACCCTGCATTCATCTGAGTCCCTCTGGCTGCCACACAGCACCAGGGCCGTGGAGCAGCGCTGGGACGCTGTAGGGGTCTGTGGGACGGTGGGCAGCATTGAGAGTAGCTTCAGGCTGGGGCTGGCTTCCCCCTGCAGCCCTGCAAGGAGACGCCACCCATTCATCCCTCCGTCCCCACAACCCCAGCTCTTAACCACACCGCTGTCCCACTGGCGCCAGGCACTGCAGCCCCCCAGGGAGTGCTGCAGCAGGAGCAGTCAACACCATCTGGAGAAAGCCATGTAGTGGTCACATGGAGATATTAGCAGGCCCCACTGCCAGCAGTCCCCACCGCCTGTAGGAGACAGCAGAGAAAGACCTACAGGGACAGGTATCCTGCTGAAAGTGCTTCCTGGGGCGAGGCATGGGCACAGACCATGAGAACAGTGCCAGGCACCAGACTTGTTGGTCAGGTTCTGGCTGGTCTCAGTGCCAAGGGAGAGGGCCTTGCTATACCACAACCCCATTGGTCAGCGAGCACCACCCCTGGGTGCTAAGACCAGGCACGCAGATAAGCCCCCAGGAGCAGAAGGTCAGCGTAGCACTGCTGGAGGCAGCTGAGAGCAGAGAGGATCTGGCATCAGAGGGGCACCGCTGGCATGGAGGTTCTGAGGATGCTTGGCGTGGCTCTCAGCGTTGCGGTGCTGCTGGCACTTGCAGGTTGTGGGGCGGAAGGCTTGGTCCCCCAGGACTGCAGTGAGTAACACGGGGATATCGGGGAGGAGAATGGGTGCAAAGCCCAGTAGGGGACAGACGGGGTGCCCAGCACGTCCCAGCCCACTCCCTCTCACCACAGTCGTCAACGCTGAGGAGCGTGCCCGCATGCTGGGGATACTGCAGCTCTCAGCTATGGACAGTGAACTGCCCAACCCCAGTGTGCTGCTGGCCCTCAACCTGGCTGGGGACAGCAGCAAGGCCCAGCAGGAATTGCTCGAGCGAATCAAGGAGACAGCAGTGAAGCAAGCAAATGGTAGGAGGGTGCCTCAGGGGCCATCCCAGAACCCTGTGGCATCAGTGCCTTGGGTTGGCTGTCCATAGTCTGGGGACAGTGGGTTTGGGTCCCAGCTGTTTGCCCCGGCCACTCTCTGTCCCCGCAGACATGTCCTCGGGCCAGGTGGCCCTGTACACGCTGGCCCTGCTCTCTTCCTGCTGTGATCTGAGACATGTGGAGGCACATGGGCAGAGCGTTGACCTGCTCAGTATCCTTCAGGAGAAGATGGACAAGGAGGTGGCACACTGGGGTATGGGGCTCAGAGTGGCACATGGCAACACAGGGATGCTGCTTTGGCCTGTGCTGGCTGATGGAACCCTGTACTTCCACAGAGGAGAAAGGCATCCCGCTGAGCACACTGTTCAGTGTGGGGCTGGATGCACAAGCGCTGTGTGTGATGGGAGCAGGTGGCTACCAGAGCGCTGTCACCATCCTGGCCAAGCAGCTGCGGAGTTCCCAGGACAAGCTCTCTGTGGGTAAGAGTCCCCCCACTCCAACACCACAGTCCAGCTGGCTCTGTCCAAGCCAAGCAGGCTGTGACAGTGTCACTATGCAGACGAGCAGGCCATGATGGCACTGCCACTGGTGTGTGCCTATAACCGGAATGAGCTCCAGGGTATGCAGGACCTGCTGAACTCAACACTGTCAGAAGTGACCAACAAATTCCTTGAAAATCAGAATGAAGGAAATGGCTTCATTGGGAACATCTACAGCACAGGTCTGGCCATGCAGCTGCTGCTGGCTGCAGGCAAGTTCTATGCCCCGCGGAAGTGGGACTGCACCCAGCCCGTGGCTGCCATCACCGAACACCACCTGCAGCAGCCTATGGCCATTGCTCAGGCACTGCCAGCCCTGGTGGGCAAAACCTACCTGGATTCTGCCAGTTTGGACTGCAGCCCTGAAGCATCCAAAACGACTAGCCTGCAGCTGGACCCAAACCCGAGCCAGGGCATGGCAGCTCAGGAAGGTATTGGCTGCCTCCATCCCCACGGGGCCACCACCCTGCTCTCCTTATAGTTTGTAATGGATTACTCCAATTGGGTAATTGTACCTTATGGGGCTGGAAGAGTCCAGACTGGGAAGGTGTGGTTGCTGTCACATTATACTCTCATGTCCGTGCTGATGGATGTGGATTTTGGTATGTCATTAGCCCTTAATGAGACTAAAGGTCCCTTGTAGGAAACATTACCTTTCCATTTTGTTGACACCAGCCATTGCCACATACTTGACCTACCTCTGGTCACGTTGTCACATTTCTGTTTGTTCTTTGCATATTTGCCATCATTTATTTCTGCTTACTTCCTTGTTGGACAACAATTTCCCCTTTGAGACAATGAACTCACAGCTCCTGTCGTATTTTCTCAGTGGGATCCACCATCACAGTGAAGTACACCATCACCAACAACTTGGTTGGACAGTTCTTCACCTATACCACCACAGTGGATGTCCCACATGGCTCCGTGCTCCTGGTCGTGCTGGAGGAGGCAGAGAAGTCCGACAAAACCATCTTTGGGTGAGCAGTGGGGGGCGTAATAGGGTCGGTGTCACCACCTGGGCCCCAACCCACTGCTCTTCAGACCGCAGTCCCACCACCCATCTGCCCCACAGCTTTAAGACAGAACCAACATCCTGGGGCCCAATGGTGGTGTCCATCCACGGGCTGGCTGCCAGTGAGACTGAGAGGACCTACTGGCAGTTCTTCAGTGGCAGTGACTCGCTGCAGGAAGGTGGGCAGCGCTGGGGGGCTGGCAGGGGCTGTGGTGGGGAGCCACAGCCTCACGCCCATTCCCCACTGCAGGGGTTGGCACATACAAGCCGCAAGATGGGGAGCACATCCAGGCTGTCTTCAGCACCTACTGATGGTACCGGGGAGAAACAGCCCTGCCGGGCCCTACAACGTGGCAATAAAGAGTCATTTGCAGAACATCCTTCTTTGCGTGCTCCCACAGCCCCCTGAATAACACAGCCACGGTGTGGTTCTGTGGTCTTCGAGGTCCCTCCCAACACAACTGTTCTGCTGCTATGTGATCCTTGTGGGTCCCTCCCAACGTGCGACATTTTGTGTTCCGTGTTCCTACATACGGCCTGGGAGCGGCCTGGGCAGCACGGGGTGAAGGAGGGCGGGCTGAGGCTTCTGCCCGGCAGAGAGGCCCTGGAGAGCCGGAACCCGCATTCCCTCCTCCTCGGCCGAGGGGGAAAAGGAGCTGTGTAACCGGAAGTGCTTCCCGCCGGGCGGCTGATGGGACGGACCCGATGGCGGCGCCCGGCAGGCACTTCCGGCCATGGGGTGGTGGCGGCTGGGGCGGCCCGTGGCGGCCTGCGGAGGCCGGGGGGGCCCGGGAGGGACCCGAGGGAGACTATGGGGTAGGCAGGGGGGGTCTGTAGGGCGGGGAAGGGGGTCAGGTGTGCGGGGCGCTGCCCGGGGCGGCCTTCCTGGTGCCCCCGGCCCGGCCCGGCCCTGAGTGCTCACTGTGCCCTTAGGCCTCGGCGGCAGCGCCGTCCCCCGAGCAGGCCTTAAGAAGTTCGTGCTGCCCCCTGACTACAGTGGTAAGTGCGGGACTCCGCGTCTGGCGGCGGTGCCTGAGGGAGTTGTCTGTTCCCTCCCCACCCACCTCTGCGATGATCCTCCCGTTTCCCCTCCCTGCAGGCATCACGCTCCCGGAGAGGCCGAAGCTGAAATTCATGGAGAAGGTGCCGGCAGTGCCGAAGGCCAGACGGGAACCACGGCAGCTGCGGGACATTCGCGGGCCTTCCCAGGTGGCCACTGATTTCACACAGGGGCAGTACGGCATCCTGGTGAGCACTGGGCTGTGGTGGGTTGCACCGGGCTTAGAGCACCTCCGGTGCCCAGCAGTCAGCCCTTGCCATCGTCCCACAGGCGCTGGGGGGTGGCTACCTGCACTGGGGGCACCTGGAGATGATCCGCTTGACCATCGGGCGCTGCATGGACCCCAAGAACATGTTTGCCATCTGGCGCGTGCCACCTCCCTACAAACCACTGACAAAGAAGAGCCTCGGACACCGCATGGGGGGTGGCAAAGGCCCCATCGACCGCTATGTGACCGCAGTGAAGAGCGGACAGCTCGTGGTGGAGCTTGGTGGGCGCTGCGAGTTCGAGGAGGTGAAACCCTTCCTCACACAGGTGGCCAACAAGCTGCCCTTCCTTGCTGTTGCTGTCAGCCGGCAGAGCCTGCAGCAGATGCGGCAAGAGGAGGAGGAGAAGAGGCGCAACAACCAGAACCCCTGGACCTTTGAGCGTGTCATCACCGGCAACATGCTGGGCATGCGAAGGTACCTCAGCCCCTACGACCTGAAGCTGAAGGGACGCTATTGGGGGAAATTCTTCCTCAAGCACAGGGTGTAGCCCACAGGCAGGGATGAAGCCACCAGAATAAAGCCTTCTGTGAAAGCATGGAATTGTAGAATCTTTGATGTTGGAAAAGACCTCTAAAATCATTGAGTCCATCTGTCCGCTTACCACCAAGAAATGTTTAGATGTGGCACTGGGGGACCTGCTTGAGTGGAGAAATATTGGTGTAGGTGGACTGTTGGGCTCAGCGATCTTGGAGTTTTCTTCCAGCCTTGGTGAATCTGTGATTCAGTATTGCCCACTGTGTCATGATCACATGCCACATATCTACGTTTCTTCAACACCTCCAGGGATGGTGACTCCACCACCCCCCTGGGCATCCCGTTCCAATGTCTAACCATTCTTTTAGAAAAGAGGTTTTTCCTAATATTCAGCCTGACCCTCCCCTGGCACAGCTT
This sequence comes from Tetrao urogallus, assembly GCF_951394365.1. Taxonomy (NCBI): domain Eukaryota; kingdom Metazoa; phylum Chordata; class Aves; order Galliformes; family Phasianidae; genus Tetrao; species Tetrao urogallus. Next base: position 7,083,732 of record NC_136819.1, read on the forward strand.
GAGGTCATTGCCTCTCATCCTTTCACTCCTTATGTGGTAGGAGGCCAACTTTACCTCACTATAACCTCATTTCAGGGAGTGGCAGAGAACAATAATACTTTTCCAGCTTCCTCTTCTCCAGACTGAACAATCCCAGCTCCCTCAGCCACTCCACATAAGACCTGTGCTCCGGACCCCTCACCAGCTTCATTACCTTCCTTTGGGTGCAATTACTGTGGGTTGTGGAGGCCCAGATGTGGGGATGGGATGCGGAGGTGAGTGACACGACTCCCTGACACAGCACCATGGGGTGGAGTGTGAGTCATCTCTTTATTGGGGAGGAGGGCTGTGGTGCGGGTGTCGGCACATCTGGAGAGCAGCTCTGTGGAGGAATGGCTGCACGCGAGCTCTGAGTGAGGGGTGAGCTGCTTTCACCACCGGGCAAGGCAGAGCCCTGGCTGTGGCTGGCTCCGTGCTGGTGAGTAGGGAGCTGTGGGACCCTGGTGTGAGGACAGCGGGTGAGAGGGGACCTCGGGGTGACGTCCTCAAGGCTTGGCAGGTGGGTCCCAGGGCCACAGGTAGGATCACCGAACAGGATGGGGAAAGGCCACCTGTAAGCGAGAAGCATCAGAGGCGGCTGGCACTGCCACCCCATCTGTGAGTGAGTGCTGCTGGCCCAAACCCCATGGGCACCCCATCACCTGTGGGGAGTGGCTGGGATGTCAGGCAAAGATGCTACCGATGCTGGAAGCCAGGATGATGACAAGGATAATGCAGCAAATCATGATCATGATCTTCTTCTGCACGGGAGAGAGGGGCTGTGAGGCTGGGACATGGGCAGGGCAGGGGAGGGGAACAGGGGACAAGAAGACAGAGGTTCAGGGGGCGACTCAGAGCAATGTGGGATCCTGTTGGTCCCTCTCACCCTCCTGGCTTCGCTTTGGTACTTGACGGCCTTTTTGGTGTCAGCCACAGCTCGCTCCACGAAGCCGACAGACTGGTCCATGTTGTTTTCTATGCGGTCGATCATGGCTCCCTATGGGGGCAACAAAGAGAGACAAGGGGCACAGCACTCCTCGCATTGCATGGGGCACTGGGGGTGCTCAGAGGGGATGGGGAGGAAACCCTCCTGGGGGTTTGGTGCCATGGCTCTGTGGTGCTCCATGGCCAGGTCCCAGCCCCCGGGATCCCTCCTTGTTCCCCTGCTGTCCCATGCATGAGTCCCTGTCCGTCTCTATCCTGTCCCTACTTGTCCCTGTGCTGTCCTATGTCCAGACCCCTGTTTGTCCCCTCCCTTCCCCTGCCTCAGTCCCTCTGTCTCCCCTGCCCCATGCTGGCTCGCAGCTCGCCCCGCAGCCATGCCTGGTTCTCCACCAGCATGGCGATGTCGACAAACATGTCGTGCAGCTCCTTGATGCTGCTCTCCAGCCGCACGATGTCCTTATGCCGCCCCTCAATTTCACTCAGTGCCTGCTTTGAGATCTGCGAGTCCACGATCTGCAGGGGAGACAAGGCAAGAGGCGTCAGAGGAGCAGCTCCAGACCCCCAACCCCTGGCCCCATGGGGCTCACCCCTGAGGTGAAGATGGCGGGGTTCCCGCTCTCCAGCATCTCCTCCAGCTCCTCATCCGTCGTGTTCTTGCCAGCTGTGGGGAGTCAGCGCTGCCACAGGCTCTGCCCACCCCACTGAATGAGTGGGGCATAAGGTGGGGAAGGGGACACGCACTGATCTCTAGCTGCCGCTGGATCCGGCCTTTGCTGCGCTCCCGGAAGTCAACCTGTGCCTCGTTGTACTTGGTCATCACATCAACGAACTTGCGGGACAGGACTGAGTGCTGGGGATGGGGACATTGGGAACACCCTGAGCGTGGCGTAGCTCAGCCCCAGGGGCTGGATTGAGTGCTGGATTTGGGCATGGGGACAGTGAGAAGTGGACATTGGGATGGGACGCCCCAGGCATGGCATGTTCCAGCTTCCAGAACCAAGTGCTGGGGATATGAACATTGGGCTGGGGTCACCCGAGGTGTGGTGTGTCCCAGTCCTAGAGGACAGGAGTGAGTGCAGGGGGCAGAGATGTTGGGATGGGGTTACCGTGATGTGTCCCACCACAGGATACGTGACTGCGGAGGACAGGGACAGAGATATTGGGATGGTGACATTGGGTTGGGAACATCGAGTATGGCATGTTCCAGCTCCTGGTATTATGATCAAGCTCTGGAGTTATGTATGAGAGACACTGGGACATGGACACCCCAGTGTCCCAGCCCCGGGGGACAGGATTGAGTGCTGGGAATGGGAACATTCTGATGTGCCTGACCACAGGATACGTGACTGAGTGCTATGACAGAGACAGAGACATTGGGATGGCAACACTGGAAAGCAGATATCTCAGGCATGGCATGTTCCAGCTCCCAGGGACAGGGCCAACAACTGGGGATGGGGATACAGGGATGGGGACATTGGCATGATGATAACCTGAGCATGTTGTGTTCCAGCCCATGGGGTTAGGATCAAGTGCTGGGGTTGGGGATGGGGGGATTGGGCTGGAGACACCTCAGGCATGGTGAGCCTCAGCCCTATAGGATAGGACTGAGTGCTGGGGATGGGGACACTGGGACAGGGACATTGGGATGGGAACACTGCAGGCGTGTCATGTACCAGACCATGAGGACAGGACCAAGTGCTGGAGTTGTGAATGGGGAACCCCCAAGCACAGTGTGTCCCACATCAGGGTACACGACTGAGCGCTAAGGATGGCAACAGGGATACGGGAACAGGGACACCATAGATAAAGCATGCCTCAGCCCCAGGGGACAAGCCCGAGTGTGGGAGCAGCCGTGATGCATTCCACCCCCGGGAGGGGATGGCAGGGTGCATTCACCTCACCTGGGACTTGCGTATGCGCAGGTCAGCAGAGGAGCGGGCCTCATCCTGCTCGATGTTCCTCTCCATGCCTGCCGGCAGTGAGAACCCCACCTGTCAGGTGCATTTCCCCCCCACCACGGTGACCCCAGGGCCGGGGACACAGCCACTCACTCTTCAGCTTGTTGCGCACGCTGTTGGCCGTCTTCTTGATGTCAGCTGTGAGCTGCTCCAATTCATCTTTGGTCTCTGCAGGAGAGGGGATACTGAGATGGGGATGCCATCACAGGTGTGTGTCCAAGGAGGGGACGTATGGCCCTGATGGGGGGGGAAGGGACGACGACACACAGCCATGCTCACTCTGCTCAGGGATGGGGGCCGAGAGGATGACACTGTAGAGCTTCTTGGCCTCCTCCACGTTCTCTGAAATTTTGTCGATGTTCTGCCTCGTCTCCTCAATCTAGAAGGGCCGTGAGGACATGTCACCTGTGTCCCCCACGTGCCCCACATCCCCTGTGTCCACCTGCTCCACACCTCAGCAAAGAATTCGTCCATGAAGGCTGTGTTGTCGATGGCGATTTCCATCTCATCGGTGTCATCCTCAGCATCCTGCTTCTGTGGGAAGTAGCGAGGGGATGCTCAGGGGACAGCTGGGGACACCCGGTGGGTGTGGGACGAGGACAGGGAGGGACGCAATGGCCCCCAAGCAGTGAGGGGGGGGTCCAGCCGGGTGCCATCTGCTCACATCTGACCAGCGGGAATTAACGGATTGCAGGGCTGGACAGTGGGAGGAGCAGGGACAGAGATGGGGCACTCCATCATGGGGCTTTGCGGCCCCAAATGTCACCCCACAGCAGCTCCGCACAAGCTCCCCTCTGCCCCACAGCCACCCTTGCCATTACCATGGTGTCGTGCCCCAGCCCCCTGTTTCTGGGGTAAAAATAATGCTTAATCCCCTGCTCCCCCCGCAGGGCCTGATCGTGGGCAGTGCCTCCCTTAATCCCTGCTAAATCCCCCACGGGGCAGCATGGAGGCTGCAGGGCTGCGCAGCGTGGGGAGCACCCCAAGAACCCAAAAGCAGGGCATGGGGCCCTGTGTGTGTTCCGCATCCCTTCCTGCGTGCCACAGCGAAGTTGCAGCCACCCCGAATCCTCCCAGGGCTAAGACCCGTGGTCCCCTCCGGCAGTAGGGCACGACCTATCCCTGGATGACCCCAGTGTGCCCCCCATGGTGCCCTGCACCCCTCACCGCCCGGAGCTGCTCCAGCCGGTCCCGCATGGTGCTGGGCTGCCAGGACTCGTCGCCCGCCTGCTGCCGTCCTACATCAGCCCTGCTAATCCCCACTGATGGGCACTCAATGAGAGCAAGGCTGAGGCGGGGCTGCCCTCACCCGCCACGTGTGCTCCAGACACCCGAGGGGGGGGTAGAGAAGGTGCCAGTGACACGAGTGTCTCCACAGCTTACAGATGACCCTGGCACCGGGTGGGGGACAGGAGGTGGTGGTGGACAGGTGGACACGGCCATGGATGGGGGATATGAGTGGTGTGACATGGGTTGGAGGGCAGGGCCATGGATAGGGGATAGGGGTGTTGGGGTATGAAACGGGGACATGGCCACGGGTAGAGGACACAGGTGTTGGGATGCGAGTTGGGGGTGTGGCTAAGGGTAGTGGACGTGGTTTGGGGGACATAGCCATGGATGGGAGGCACAAATGGTGGGACGCAGGTTGGAGACGTGGCTTATAGGGGACACGGTCTGGGGTTGTGGCCATAGTTAGGGGACATGAGGCAGACTTGGCCATAGTTAGGGCACATGGGTTGAGGGACGTGAGCTGGGGGACATGTCTGTGGGCAGGGGACCCAGGTGGTGGGACACAGGTTGGAGGACACGACTAGAGGGAAACACCCAGGGGACTTAGCGGAGGACTGAGACACGGCTGGCGTGGGGGGCACCGGTTGGGGCAGCAGCGCCGGCGATGGGGCAGGACGGGGCACAGGTGCCCGGAGGCAGGCAGAAAAAGGCCGCCTGCCCCTTTAAGAGGCGCCCGCAGTGGGGCGCGGCGTACTAAAGCCTTCGAGTGGGCGGTGCTTCCCCTTTGCGCATGCGCACCCCACGGAAGGGCGGGGAGGGTGACGTCATGCGCGTGCGCCCGCGGCGGCGCATGCTCGGCGGGGCCGGAGCGGGCCGCGCGGAGCCTGCGGGCGGGGGGCGCCGCCGCCGCCGCCGCCGCCATGTTCCGGTACCCGGTGAGTGGGGGGCGGGGCGGAGGCTGAGGGGGGCGGGGTCGGGCCGCAGGGACCGGAGCTGGGGCTCGAGCTCGGGCCTCGGAGTTGGGTTTGGGGCCGTGGTTGTGGGCTCAGAGCTGAGGGCCGGGGCCGTGGGGCCGTTGGGCCGTGGGGCCGTTGGTTCAAGGCCCAGGGTCAGCTGTGGGTGCTGAGCGCTGGGGCCCGTAGCTTGGGGCCAGGGCTCTGGGCTTGGGACTGGGGCTGCTGGGCAGGGCTGGGCCTTGGGCTTGATGGCAGTGCTGGCAGTGGTGGTGGTACGAACGTGCTGTCTGCCACCACAGTCCCTGGAGGAGTGCCCGCTGGATGAGGAGGACGACGGCTTCCAGGCACTGGGTGAGGAGGATGAGGACATTGATCAGTTCAACGATGACACCTTTGGAGCCGGGGCTGTCGGTGAGCTCTTGGTCCCTCTCTCTTGCCCTCACTGCCCACCCGGTGCCTGGTGCTCTCTGCTGCCACGTTCACCCCACCGTTCCCATGCAGATGATGACTGGCAGGAGGCCCACGAGCGATTGGCTGAGCTGGAGGAGAAGCCCTTGGGCTCTGGGCAGCAGACCGCGCCGAGCAGTGAAGATGCAGAGTTGCTGGGTGAACCTGAGGATGCACTGGCAGAGCGGCTGACGCGGCTGGTGATCGAGAGTGAGCTGGAGGATCCTGCCATCATGCGAGCTGTGCACACCCGTGGGCCTGGTGCACAGACTATGGCACTCAACACCAGCATCTGGGATGGCCCCTCTGTGCTGCAGCGCATCTGCACGCCGCTGCTCACCCAGGTAGGGGCATAATGCTGTCACCACTCAACAGAGGGCTGCAGGAATGGGGAAGGAAATGTTAGGAAATGGCTCTTTACCAGAGGGTTGTAGGCGTGGAGCAGAGGTTTCTGGCTTCACAGAGAAGCAGGCACTGCCTCACACTACCAGAACTTGAGGAGTGTTGGGCAATGCTCTTGGACGTATGTTTGGGTTTTGGGTGTTCTTGTGTGGGGTCAGGGGTTGGATGTGGTGGTCCTTGTGGGACCCTCCCAACTTGGGATATTCTGTGGCTGTTGGGTGAGCTGCGCTTGGACATCACTTCTTGACCCTGCATATGCTCTCTCTGGGCTGGGTGGTGCCACTCAATCCCTCATGGTGTCAGCACTCAGGATTTGGGATTGTCAGTGCCTTGAGCCATAACTGTTTTAATTGCTAGGTGACAGAGAGTGAGGCTTAATTAAGAATCATACACAGGATCCTTGGGGCTCCCTGAGAATCCTGGCTGGGGCGTGGGGATCTCCAGCACTGGGAAAGCACTATGCGGCAGCTCCTCTGCACTATACCACGTCAGTGTCAACGTCCTTGCCACCGTGTCCAGCCCTGAGACTTCTTTCCAGGGCTTTTCTCTCCACTTCTACTTGCAGGAGATGCCATCAGTGTCCGTGCTGGACTATGCTCTGCCCCAGAGACCCCTGCAGGCTCAGGAGGAGGAGCGGGACCCCTCAGAGCGGGCACTGCCACGTCGCTCATCCTCTCCCATCATTGGGAGCCCCCCTGTACGAGCAGTCCCCATCGGTACCCCTCCCAAGCAGGTCGCTATGCCCAATTTTAACCAGCAGGTATGGCCCCCAGCTCCCTAAAGCAGGTGCGCGCCCCGTGGTGAGGAGCCAGACGTCAGACCCCCACTGCTTTCCTTCTCTCAGATCCTGTGTCCAAAGCCTGTCCACATCAGGGCTACCATGCAGCAGCGCTACTCTGCTCCCTACAGCGAGAGGATGTCCCCCAACCAGCTCTGCAACGTACCAGTACTCCCTGCTCCCACCCCCAAGCCCCTCTGATGCCCCGACTGCATCATCATCCCACCTGGGAGGACCATGACTGGGGGCTCTGCTCCTTTATTTTCTCGCAGAACTCTTCGTTGCTGGGCCACCCATTCCCCACCAGTGTCTCTCCCGTTTTCACCCACCTGCAGCGGGCGCAGCTGCTGGGAGGAGCGCAGGTAAAGCCCTGGACTCTGTGCCCGCCAGCCCCTTAGGGGTGAGGGTCCAGCATTCTGATGGACCCTGCCTGACCCACACTCCCTCTGCCCCGAATTTCAGGCCGGCCGAATTTCTCCCAGCCAGTTTGCTCGAGTCTCAGGTCTTGTTGGGAACCCACTACCCTCCGTCAATCCCAAGCTGCTGCAGGGCAGAATGGGGCAGATGATGGCTCCCACTGGCGGCTTTCGTGCCTTCTTTGGGGCTGGCCCCGCTCCGCCCTCACAGCCGCAGCCTCCGCCGGGCCCTGTGCCTCACCTGCAGGGCCTGAGGTAGGCACCAACCCCCTTGGGGTCGTGTGCCTGCTGTACGGCCCTGTAATCCCGTGTGCTCCCCACAGGCCACAGCCCTTCCGACCGGACACCACCCACCTGCACCCCCAGCATCGCCGGCTCCTGCACCAGCGGCAGCAGCAGAACCGAAAGTGAGCACCGGGCGGGAGGGAGCGTGAGGAGGTGGGCGGTGCCCCGGTGCCGGCTGTTCTGGGGGCCCGTGCAGCCGGGGCTAGCCTGTGCACCACTCTCTGTCCCTTCCTGTAGCTCCTGTGTGCTCATGGGTGCTCTTCTTGCCTCCTGCCAGCCAGCACCGTGGCCTCAACGGCTCGATGGGGGAACGAGGGGGCCACCGTGGCAGCCACCAGGAGCAGGCACGCAAGGACCCCTACGCAAACCTCATGCTGCAGCGGGAGAAGGACTGGGTGTCCAAGATCCAGATGATGCAGCTGCAGAGCACCGATCCCTACTTGGATGACTACTACTATCAGGTACTGGGAGAGGGGCAGGGATGGGGCCAGCATGAGGGAAGAGCTGTCGTGCTTTGCCTTGGGAAAGGGAGGGCATCAGAGAAGACATCACACTCTCTGCGTGTACCGGGAAGGAGTGTTGTGAAGCACTGCTGTGTGAAGGAGAAGCAGTGGGGAGAGGGCTTTGCTCCTGGGATACTGACCTTTCCTGTCTCTGTTCCAGAACTACTTCCAGAAGCTGGAGAAGCTGTCAGCAGCTGAGGAAGACGGTCCCAAGAAGGAGCGTACGAAACTCATCACCCCTCAGGTGGCAAAGCTGGAGCACACCTACAAGCCAGGTTAGCACTTCCTTCCCCAGGTCTGGAGGCAGGGAGAGCAGTCCTGCCCTGGAAGCTGGCTCCTTGCATCCCCTGCCCTGTCCTGCAGTGCAGTTTGAGGGCTCGCTTGGGAAGCTGACAGTCTCAAGTGTGAATAACCCCCGGAAGATGATCGATGCAGTGGTGACCTCCCGTGGAGAGGATGACGTGAGTGCTGCCCCTTCCTCCCAGCCCCCCATGACCTGCACCTGTACCCTGACTTCCTCTCTCCCCTGAGCAGGAGACAAAGGAGAAGCAGGTCCGGGACAAGCGGCGCCAGACACTTGTCACCATTGAGAAGGTAAGTGCTGTGTCGCCACTCTGTATGGGGCATGCCCGTGGGTCTCTGACTGTGGGTCTCTGCCCTGTGCGATGGCCACCTGTCCTGTAGACGTACAGCCTCCTCCTGGATGTGGAGGACTACGAGAGACGCTACCTCCTGAGCTTGGAGGGCGAGCGGCCCGCCCTGATAGGTGAGAGGAAGCAGAAGATCTGCAACATGTATGACAATCTGCGTGGGAAAGCACCGGGGCAGGAAAGGTGAGCAGGGGGAGGCTGGGGGCTGAAATGACCTCACTTTTGCGCCTCGATGTCGCTGTGGGGTGCACCTTCTATCGCTGTGCTGGCTGAGTCATTTCCTTCACAGGCTGAGCGACGACCACTTCATGCAGATCATGTGCATCCGGAAAGGAAAGCGCCTGGTGGCCCGCATCCTCCCCTTCCTGCCCCCTGAGCAAGCGGCCGACGTGCTGTTGGCGACGGCCCGGAACCTGCCCTTCCTCATCAAGAAGGATGCTCAGGATGAGGTGACTTCTGCGGCTCAGAGCGTTCCTGCCATGCCCCACAGTGCAGGCCCCCACCTCTCCCCTTGGGAGAATGGGGATGGTTATGGGGCAACCCTGCATCCCAGCTCTCTATGCTCCCCCAGGTGCTGCCCTGCCTGCTGCGGCCCTTTTCACACATCCTATACCAGCTCCCCCTAGGGACAGTCACTAGCCTGGTGCAGCAGCTCACCAACCTACCTCAGAGTGCTGCCGCACCCACCTCCACCAACTTGCACCTCACCACAGTGCTCCAAAACAAGGTGGGCACCCGCGGGGCTGGCGTTGCTCCGTTGCGTCCCCGCGGGTCCCCAACACCTCATCTCCACCCCCGCAGTTCGGCCTGTCCCTGCTGTACCTGGCTCTGAGCCGTGGGGAGGAGCTGCAGAGCACGGATGGCGGCACGGAGCTGATGCAGGACAACCAGTGGTGAGAGATGGAGCGGCAGGGCCGTCATGCGGGGGCAAGAGCCGGCGCTGTCCCCATGCCGACACATCCTCTGCCCACAGGACGGAGCTGATGCTGCTGGCCACTCAAGAGCTGCTGCGTGTACCACCCACTGCCCTGCCCAAGCCGGTGCCCCCCCCTTCCAACCTGCTCTCTTTCTTCTCCCGCTACGTCGACCAACAGAAGCTCAACCTCCTGCAGACCAAGCTGCAGTGAGTGCTGTGCTCAGCCCCCCCCCCCCCCCCAGCAGGACGGTGCCCTGGGGCGGGCACAGATGGGTAGTTCTGTGGCTGAGTGCCGGCGCTGTTGCTCAGTCCTAGCGCTGAGTCTCAGTGCCGGTGCCTGGTTCTGGCCCCCAGCCCCTGGCAGCACCTGGCAGCTCGTTCTGCTGCTGGGTTCTGGTGTCTTCTGGTTCTAGCGCCCGGTTCCAGCCCCCCCATGCTGTTTGCACACCTCCTCCCCCCGCCCCCACCGCAGTTGCAGTACACACACGCACACACACACACACACACACACACACACACACACACACACACACACACACACACACACACACACACACACACACACACACACACACACACACACACACACACACACACACACACACACACGCCATCCCGTGGAGATCCCTTGTTATTATATATATATTTTATTTGAATTTTTTTGTGCTTTTTTTTTTTTTTTTTTTTTTCGGTTTCGCCCGGTTTTCGGCTCTGGTTCAGGAGAATAAAGTTTCTAACTTTACATTTTTATAGGATGTAAATAAAGTCGGATTCTGTACGGTCCCGCCTGGCCTCTGCTTGCCCCGCCCCCAGGAACGTCACGGCCGTGGCCACGCCCCCCAGCGGTGACGTCAGGTCTACGTGGCCGCGCCGCGCCCTGGGTAAAGGCCATAGGTTAGCGCCCCGTGGCAGCGCCCTCGAGGCCAATCAGCGTGCGCGCTGCGGGAGGCCTCGCCTTCCGGCCAATCGGCAGCGCGATGAGTCACCGCTTCTCGGCGTCGGCCCCGCGTGGCTCCCCTTCCCGTTTCCCATTGGCTCGGCGCGGCGACGGGCGTGTCGTCGAGCCAATGGGAGCTCGGGACGAGACTCGCGGCGTCAGCCAACCGGAGGGCCGGCGCCGCGCCGCGCTCGCCTTTCCACCAATCGGCTGCGCGGGGCAGGACGAGCGGCGCTCCGCTCGGCCAATGGGTGGCGGGGCGTGGCGGCTGACGGCGGCGGCCATGGCAGAGGTGCGTGGGGCGGGCTCGGGCCCCGGCGCGGCGCTGCCCGTGCCCATGGCGCTGCCCGCGGCGCCCGGCGCGGCCCCGACGCTGCCCTCCCCGGCGGCGGGAGGCGGAGGAGGTGGCGGCCAAGGGGCGGCTCCGGGCCCCGCGACGGCGGCGGGGAGCGGCGGGGCGGCGCGGGAAGGCTGGCTCTTCAAGTGGACCAACTACATCAAGGGCTACCAGCGGCGGTGGTTCGTGCTCAGCAACGGTCTGCTCAGCTACTACCGGTACGGAGCTCCGCCCCGCCCCTCCCCGCCCCGCCCCGCCCGCTCCGTAGGTGCGGGGGCCGCGCTCCCCGCCGCGGGTCCCACCCGCCGCCCCCGAGCCGCTCTCTGTTTCCCCCTTCGCTTCCCGGTGTTCTCCGCCGCCCCCTCCGTGTCTCTGGGTGTCCCCGGTACACTCCCGTATTCCTTGGTACCCGCTCAGTGCCCTCCCCTTGCTTGACAGGTTCCCCACCGGTCCTCCCTGGTGCTGCCCGGTGCCTCCTGGTGACTCCTATTGCCCTTGAGTGCCGCCCTGTCGCACACTGGTGCCTTCTCAGTATCTTCTTGGCCCTCCCAATATTTCTGGCACCCTCCTGGTCCCTGCTGCTGCCCTCTCAATGTCTTCTGCTGCCCAGTTTCCCCCCCCCCCCCCCCCCAGTTCCCCAGGTGCCCCTTGGTATCACCTGGTATATTCCCTTGGTGTCTTCCCGGTGCCACCTTGATGCCCTCAGTGCCACACCACTGTCCTCGGTGCCTTCTTGGTTGCTCTCAGTCCCCACCCCCATGCCTCCTGCTGCCCACCAGTGCTCCTCAGTGGCCCCTGGTACCCAACTGGTCCCCCCGTGGTCCCCCCACTATGCCCAGGTGCCCCTTGGTACCCCCCAGGTACCCTCTTGGTGCCTTCACAACAGTACCTGCCTGCTGATCCCTTGCTTCCCCCTTCTGCTGTCTGGCGCATTCCAGTGCTGCTCGATCCCTCCTAGTATCACCCTGGTGCACTCTTACCCCCTCCCGCACCCAATTGCCTGACTGCTCCCTTCTACTGTTCCACTATACCTTCACTGCTCTCCCAGTGCCTGCCCTGTTCCCCCTTTGGTCTTCCCTATACTACCCAGTGCCCCCCAGTGACCCGTGGCACCCCCTTGCTGTTCCCTGGTGCCTACCTGATCCCCTCTAGTTGGTCAGCTGTCTCCAGGCACTCCCTCAGTGCCCACCCTATACCCTCCCTAGTGATCTCTGGTGCTCCCTCAGTGCCACCCTGGTGCCCTCCCAGTGCTTCTCTGTCTCCCCCCATTGCCTCCTAGCACTCGCCAATTCTTCCTTATTGCCCACTTGGTTCGCTTTTGTTCCTGCTTGATGCTTGTTGCTGCCCCACATTTTCCCCTGGTGGCCCCCTGCTGCCCACCTGCTTCTTTCCAGTGCTCACTTGTGCCCTCTAGGTGTCCCCTAGTAACCACCCAATCCCTCTCTGGCACCCCCCAGTCTCCTCCCTGTACTCTGCTGGTGCCCACGCAGTGCAGGGGGTGGCAGCTGGCTGTCCCTGCAGCTCCAAGGCGGAGATGCGCCACACGTGCCGTGGCACCATCAACCTGGCCACAGCCAACATCACAGTGGAGGACTCGTGCAACTTCATCATTTCCAACGGCGGGGCGCAGACCTACCACCTGAAGGCCAGCTCTGAGGTGGAGCGGCAGCGCTGGGTCACGGCACTGGAACTGGCCAAGGCCAAGGCTGTCAAGATGCTGGAGGAGTCAGGTAGTGCCTAAACATTGGATCATAGAATCATAGAATGGCCTGGGTTGAAAAGGACCACAATGATCATGTAGTTTCAACCCCCCTGCTGTGCGCAGGGTCACCAACCAGCAGACCAGGCTGCCCAGAGCCACATCCAGCCTGGTCTTGAATGCCTCCAGGGATGGGGCATCCACAGCCTCCTTGGGCAACCTGTTCCAGTGTGTCACCACCCTCTGTGTGAAAAACTTCCTCCTAGTATCTAACCTAAACCTCCCCTGTCTCAGTTTGAAACCATTCCCCCTTGTCCTATCACTATCCACCCTCATCAACAGCCATTCCCCCTCCTGTTTATACACTTCCTTCAAGAATTGGAAGACCGCAATGAGGTCTTCCCAGAGCCTTTTCTTCTCCAAGTTAAACAAGCCCAGTTCCCCCAACCTTTCCTCACAGGAGAGGTGCTCCAGCCCTCTGCTCATCTCAGTGCCCTCCTCTGGACCCGCTCCAAGAGCTCCACGTCCTTCTTGTACTGGGTGCCCCAGGCCTGGACACGGTTCTCCGGATGGGGCCTCACAAGAGCCAAGTAGAGGAGGATGATCACCTCCCTCTCCCTGCTGGCCACCCCTTTTTTAATGCAGCCCAAAACGCAGTTGGCCTTCCGGGCCATTGCCGCAGGCACAGCCTGCTACCTCCCTCCTTAACGCCCCGTCTTGCCACCAGATGACTCCGGCGACGAGTCGGTGTCCCAGACTGACAAGACGGAGCTGCAGAGCACTCTGCGCACACTGTCCAGCAAGGTGGAGGACCTGAGCACCTGCAACGACCTGATTGCCAAGCACGGCACGGCCCTGCAGCGCTCACTCAGTGAGCTGGAGAGCCTGCGCCTGCCGGCCGACAGCACCGAGAAGATCAAGCAGGTCAACGAACGCGCCACGCTCTTCCGCATCACCTCGAACGCCATGATCAATGTGAGTGACACCAGGGGACGGCCCCGCTCTGCTCCTTGCCACCACGGAGCTGATCCCATCCCACCTCCACGCAGGCGTGCCGGGATTTCCTGCTGCTGGCCCAGACCCACAGCAAGAAGTGGCAGAAGTCGCTGCAGCACGAGCGGGATCAGCGCATCCGCCTGGAGGAGACGCTGGAGCAGCTGGCCAAGCAGCACAACCACCTGGAAAGGGCATTCCGTGGTGTCACCGTTCTGCCCGCCAGTGCTGCTGGCAGCGGTGGCTCTGCCAAAGGTACCTGAGCACAGCCTGGGGCCGACTGGGGGTGGAGGTGAGGCTGCTGTGGGGCAGCAGTAGCAGGGAAGCCAAGAGTGCTGCTGGGCATCCCAGTACCGCTGTCCCCTATCTTCTATTCCACACCGTGCCCAAACTCTGCCCATCCACCACCCCACAGGGAGGCAGCAGGCACCCTTAAGAGTGCAGGCATACAGCCCCCTCTGTCCTTGTCACCTCCAGATCCCTGCTGCTCTGCAAAAGGAGACCTGAGTGATGAGGATGATGACAATGAGTTCTTTGATGCCCCGGAGATCATCACTGTGCCGGAGAGCATGGGCCACAAGTGAGTACAGGGGCTGCCCCCAGGGTGGACAGAGGCAGAGCTGGGCCTAATGCCAACCCCTGCCCACCCCAGGCGCACTGGCAGCAACATCAGCGGCACCAGCAGTGACATCAGCCTGGAGGAGCAGGTAACAGGTGGTGCTCCAGAGCTGAGCTAGCTCTGAGGATGCGGAGGTGAGTGTGGGGGAGTCACAGCGATGCTCGTCTTACCCCCTCAGTATAAGCACCAGGTGGAAGACACCAAGAAGGAGAAGAGAACTCGCATTCCCTACAAGCCCAACTATAGCCTCAACCTCTGGAGCATCATGAAGAACTGCATTGGGAAGGAGCTGTCCAAGATCCCCATGCCGGTGAGCAGGGACGCCGCCAGGGCCCGGCTGGTGGGGGCTGTGGGCCCTGTGCCCTCCTTTGACCTTTCACTCCCCTCCAGGTGAACTTCAACGAGCCTCTGTCCATGCTGCAGCGTCTGACGGAGGACCTGGAGTACCACGAGCTGCTCGACCACGCAGCCAAATGTGAGAGCTCGCTGGAGCAGCTCTGCTACGTGGCTGCCTTCACCGTCTCCTCCTACTCCACCACCGTCTTCCGCACCAGCAAACCCTTCAACCCACTCCTGGGGGAGACCTTTGAGCTGGACCGCCTGGAGGAGAACGGTTACCGTTCCCTCTGTGAGCAGGTACCGCTGCCCCGCACCGCCAGCACCGGAGCCAAGTGCTACAACCAGGCTGAGTGTCCTCTCTATCCTCACAGGTGAGCCACCACCCGCCGGCTGCCGCACACCACGCTGACTCCAAGCATGGCTGGACGCTGCGCCAGGAGATCAAGATCACCAGCAAGTTCCGGGGGAAGTACCTCTCCATCATGCCTCTGGGTGAGCTGTGGGAGCTGAGGTGCAGCTGGGGTCTGCACCCTGTCCAGAAGGTGACGATCCGACGCCCCTCTCCCCTTTCAGGCACCATCCACTGCGTCTTCCACGCCTCCGGCAACCACTACACGTGGAAAAAGGTCACCACCACCGTGCACAACATCATCGTGGGAAAGCTGTGGATCGACCAGGTGGGGCGCTGGGCTGTCCCTCGTGCCTCAGTTTCCCTGCAGTGCAGGGAAGAGGTGCAGGGTGGAGCTGAGCGCATCTCTGCGGTCTCTCGTAGTCGGGTGAAATTGAAATTGTCAACCACAAGACGGGTGATAAGTGCAACCTCAAGTTTGTCCCCTACAGCTACTTCTCCCGGGATGTGGCTAGGAAGGTAGGGACTGGTGCGCCCTGTGGGGTGGCAGCAGGGGAGCGCATGGGTCACTGGGGGGTCTCCGTCCCATCAGGTCACAGGGGAGGTGATGGACCCTGCGGGGAAGGTGCACTTCCTCCTGCTGGGCACCTGGGACGAGAAGATGGACTGCTACAAGGTGGCAGCGGGCAGCGGGGACAACGGGGCTGAGGGCCGGCAGCGGCTGCACGAAGCAGAGGAGAGCCGCGTGCCGCTGTGGAAGAGGAACCAATTGCCGTGAGTTGGGGGCATGGAGGGGCCAGGACAGGGGCTGTGAGCCCCCCCGGAGAGGGGCTGAGCTCTGTGTGCGTGTAGGAAGTACGCAGAGAACATGTACTACTTCTCGGAGCTGGCGCTGACGCTCAACGCGCCCGAAAGCGGCACGGCGCCCACCGACAGCCGCCGGCGCCCCGACCAGCGCCTCATGGAGAACGGCCGCTGGGATGAGGCCAACGCCGAGAAGCAGCGCCTGGAGGAGAAGCAGCGCCTGGCCCGCAAGCGTCGCGAGGCCGAAGCTGCCCGTGCAACCGAGGATGGTAAGGAGGGACTGGGGGACCGCAAGCCCCCCTGTCGCCGCGGCGCTGAGCCCTGGCTGTGCCCGCAGGCACCCCGTATGACCCCTACAAGCCGCTGTGGTTCGAGCGCAAGAAGGACCCGGTCACCCAGGAGCTGGCGCACGTCTACCGGGGGGGTTACTGGGAGAGCAAGGAGAAGCAGGACTGGAGCGGGTGCCCGGACATTTTCTGAGCACGCCGTGCTGTCGGCACCCACCCACCCACCGGGGTTGCCTTAGCCCATAGCCACACTGACCTTGATGCCGGGGTGGGGAGTGGGAGCCAAGCAGGCCCCCCCTGACCCTGGGAGCTCCCCCCCTCTGCCCTCATACGTGCACTCAGCCCCGGTGCCCTGGAGCAGGAGCGGCTCCCAGGGAGTGTATCGGGGCGAGCCCGAGGCTGGCCTTGGTCTCTCTCCCCCCACCCCGTTATTTTAGCCCTCTGCTGGGCATTCGGGTTCTGTCGGGGGCAGGGGGCTAGGCTCACTCGCCCCACAATGGTTATGATGTAGAGAGCTGTGGGGGGGAGGCACCCTCTCCATGCTTGCCCCGGTGCCCCCAGCACGGTGCCTTCCTCCTGGGGCATTTGGGGCAGTGGGGGCACCACAGTGGGGCAGGGACCCCTCCTCCCTTTCCCCACGCCTAAACACTACAGCAGCCTGAGGATGGTGGGGGGGACTCTGCGGGGCTGAGCTGACCCTGTGAAGGGGGGGGGGGGTGGAGGCAGTGAGTGGGGGCATATGATGCCTTTTTTTTTTTTTTTTTTTTTCCTTTTTTCATTTTTTTTTTCCCCCCTCCCCCTCTTTATCTTTAGGAAAACAGCTAAATTAAAATCTGTGAATGCCCCAACCATTTTCTGTGTGTGTGTGTGTGTGTGTGTGTGTGTGTGCTGGTTTTGAAGGGTTCCCCCTGCAGGGTTTGGGAGAGCAGGCACTGTACTCTGGAGGCCCTCTGAGATCTGTCACTGCTGGGACACAGGACTCCTCCAGTCCCAAAAGAGGGGGCAGCCTCTGAGCAGATACTTGAACTCTGGACCATCAGATTAAAAGGTCTAATTCTCTATTGACTGAGCTACCCGGTTTAGTTTCTGGATGAAAGTATCACCATGGGGAAGGTCCCCTCTTTTTCTTCCTCCTTGTCACCTGCTGCAGGGTCCCATCTCCTCTGCCCACCATCTGACCCTTGCAAGCGCTATGTGTCCTCCCCCAGTGCAGTCCCCAAGGCACCTGGGATCTCCTTGTCCCTTTTTGGGGTGGCAGTCCCTTGGGCCCCCTTATAGTAGCTACCCCCACCCCACATCCCACCTCTCCCCTTCCCCAAGGACCACCACCATCCTGCCAGTCTGAGCAAGTAGCTTTATTGGGGGGGCCCTGCCCCACTGTGTTTCCCATCATTTGCTCTGAACCCTACTGATGGCTGGAGCAGCGCTAGGGAGAGGAGGCAGCCCTGGGCCCCCTGCTGCCCCACAGCTTCATTACCGGGAGGACAGCATCATGACGAACTCTGTGGGGCGATGTGGCAGGCGTCGGGCACAGGGACACGTGTCCCATGCCGTGCCCAATGGGGATGAGGGGAAATAGGGCTGGACCTCACCATCGAAGTCCACACGGCCGTCCCCATTGAGGTCCACATCCTGCAGGATCTCATCAACCTCCTGTGCCTTCAGCTGCTCGCCCAGCAGCGCCGCGATGGCCTGCCGCATCTCTGCACTGCTGATCTCCCCGTCCCCGTTCACATCGAACTGCAGCATACACGTCATGCCTCTTCCCCACCTCGTCCCTCAACCCCTGCTTTTCCTGTGTTCGTCGTCTGTGGCACACCGGTGGTGCCTCTCATGGCCATCGTCCCCTCATGGTCTTCCCATGTCTGTGGTGTCCCTGTGGTCACCATTCCCCAGTCCCCTCCCAGTCTTTCCATGGTTGCTGTCCCTCCCACACCTGTGCTCATCCCCATGGCTGTGGTGTCCCTGTGTCAGTGCCACTTGTGTCTCCATGCCCACAGTGTCCCAATGCCTGTCCCTGTGGCCCCGGTGTCCCCATGCCCGCAGTGTCCCCGTGGCTGTAGTATCCCTGTAGCCATACCTCACGGAAGGCGATCTTCAGCTCCCTCACACCCACCATATGAGCCGTCTCCTCCCGCAGCTTCGGCCCCATCATCTGCACAAAGTCCTCAAAGTCCACACGGCCACCCACTGTACCAAGGGAAGGAACAGCCTCAGTGCCCCAGCCCTGTCCCCATGTCCCCATGCCACTGCCCTGGCCCTGCAGAGGCCATCCCTGCACTCACTCCTCATCTTGATGTGCTGGGAGATCTCGATGAGCTCCATCTCAGTGGGCATATATCCCAGCGTGCGCATGCAGGCACCCAAGTCCTTGTAGCTGATGAAACCATCCTGGTCGGTGTCAAACTCCTTGAAGGCATCCAGCAGCTCTGTTCCGTGGGCACAGGGACCCATCGGGAATGGGACCATGGCACCCCACCCCAAGGCACTTTGCCCCACAGTACCCCTTCCCATAGCAGATTCTTCTGTGGCATGAGTCCCCATATGGCACAACCTTTCACGGCACTGTGACCCACAGCAACGTGGCCCACGGTGGCACCTTGTCCCATGACAGGTCCTTCCATGATGCATCCCAACATAATCCATGGCACTGCAACCCATGATACCCTGTCCTATAGCACCGTGCCCAATGGCAAGTCCCTCTATGGCATATGTCCCCATCATGCAACATTCCATGGCACGAGCCTCCATGGCACTACATCCCACGGCACCACGTCCCATGGCAGATCCCTCCATGGCACACATCTCCGTGGCACCGTGTCTCATAGCACCACAACAGCACCATGTCCCACAGCATCATGTCCCATGGTGACTACCTTCACATCTACATGTTCCATCATAACACTTGGCACCATGTCCCATGGAAGGTCCCACCACGGCACATGTCCCCATGGCGCACTCACCCATGGCCCGTGTCCCACAGCACTCCATTCTATGGCAGGTCCTTCCATGGCATTTATCCCATGGCACCACACACCCGTGTCCCCCCATGCCCCGACCCCACTGCTCACCATCCAGCTCCTCCGGTGACAGCTCCCGCTCCTGGGACAGGGCACAGAGGGGTAGTGGTGGTAGAATCAGACCTGGTTCAGCCCCCCACCCCACCCAAGCAATCCACGGTGTCACCTTTGTTAAGCGTGGAACAAAATTAACTCCCACAGGAGGGATTAGAGGGATTGAAGACAAAGCCCTGCCTGGCCCCCCTGCCCGCCGACCCCATCGGACCCTCTCCCTATCAGCCCCTCTCCCTGCACACACCCTGATGCCCCCAGCCCGGGACCTCTGAGCTCCAACAGAGTTCTGCCCCATTGCTGGAGGTTAGGTGTTTCCTGAACTGACAGGGCAGAGATCCCCAAGCCCAGCCCCCCTGCTCCCCACTCCTAGTGAACCCCAATCCCTCCCCAGTCCCACACAGAGGGAGGGGAGGATGTCAGTGAGCCCCCAGACCTCCCCACTCTGCCCGATGGTACCCATTTGGCACCATGTCCCCTCCATCCCTGTTGAACCCAGCCCCATTTCCAGCTTCCCATATCCCCTCCATCCATTGTCCCCCCATGCCCCCACCTTGCCAAACACCATGTTGAGGAATGGTGAATACGCCTTGGTGCTGGCAGCGTGGGGGTCCCCAGCCCCTTTCTTGCTGTTCTTCCGCCCGTGGCATCCGTGCTGGGTTTCAGTGTTGGGGCTGCCCGGGGGGCCACCCGCCTCAGGGGCTTTGGGGGGCCTCTCGTCCACCTCCCCCTGCTTCCCTTTGCCTGAGGCTTCGGTGTTCTTGGGAGCCCCCTTGTCCCCCCTCGAGCGTGGCATGGGGCTGAGGGCTGGTGGTGGCAGCAGGAGCAGGGCCGGGGGTCAGCCAGCCCTTAAGAAGGAGGCCAGGAAATCCTCTTACCTGCCCCCTCCCCCCAGTCCCGGGAAGGCAAAGCCAATTAGCAGTGATTACCATAGCAGGAAATGAGCCACCCACTGTGGCCTCATACATGGGCTGCCCACCTCCCCACACTCACACCGAGTCAACTCCAGCACCCCAACGCTACCACCCGTGTCTCCATCCCAGACACCTGTTGGTCCCCATTCTTACGTCCCCACATCCAGCCCCCCAGGCATCTCCTGGTTGCAGCAGGGACAGTGTGACAGCAAGCAGCAGCACCTGTCCCCTCCCCAGTCCCTGTGTCCCCACGATAGCATCGCCCCAGCTCAGCATATGTGGGCAGTGCCTGGCAGGGAGATGCCATCTTGGGGACACCATGGCACTGTTCCCAACATGGCCACCCCAGAAGGGTCCATCTGCCCAGAGATGTTGAACCTTGATGCTGGGAGCCCACAGGGGCCATCCCATAGTACCAGCACACAGGGAATGACAATCCTGGTGGGGGGATGGGCAACCATCCCCAAAAGAGATAATGGAGCTGCTTCCTCCCTCCATGGCAGCAGCTTCCTGTCCCCCCTCCAGGAAAAATTAGACTGGGGGTGTCACTGCCAGGGAGGAGCCCCTCCCACCCATCCCCACATATAGGGCAGCCCAGGAGGTCCCCAGTGCAAGCCTACACCCACACGGCTGTTACAGTAGGTCAGATGCTATTTATTGGCCTGGACTATGGGGCAGGGATGAGATGGGGCACACGAGTGGGATGCCGCATGGCATAAATGAGAGGGAATGCTGTGGGGTAAAGTGGGGAAGGAGAGGCAAGAGGGAGGCCAGGTGTGGTGGATGGGGAGAGTGGGACAGTGAGATGGGGATGGTGAGCAACGGGGAGGGCTCCAAAAGGATGGGAGCTATGGGGTAGGGAACTATGGAGGACATGCAAAGGAGCTACGTTTGGGATTCAAATAATGGGGAGCAATGGCAGGGATGCAATGGGATGGTGAACAACAGGGAGAGGGGACAATGAGAGAAGGGGTGATGTGAGGGGATCCAAAGGGACGAGAATCTATGGGAGCCATCCAGATGATGGGGAGCAATGGGGGGTTCAATGGGATGGCAGTCTATGGAATGGAAAGCAACGTGGCAGAGATAACACTACGGGGAGTTATATCCAAAGGGATAAATACATTGAAGAGGATAAAACGAGGTGGGTGGGGACTGATGGGGACTGACGGGTGCAATGGGAGGGATCTGGAGGAATGGGGACCTATGGGATGGGAAGCAATGGGGGAGAATGCAGCGAGACGGGGAGCTATGGAGGAGACGTCATGGGAGGGGGAGCTATGGGCAGCGGGCCGTCTGCGGGGTTCCAGCTGGTGGCAGCCACGCTGGGCGCCTACACGACTGCCATCGCGCCCTTCCAGCTGGCCCGGCTGCTGAGCACCCGCTGGCTGTACGCCCTGGGGCTGGCCTTCCACCTGGGCAGCTGTGTCAGCTCCTACCTCTACCTGCTGCTGGACACCAGCGTGGGGCACCGCGCCGCCAGCGCCGTGCGGGGACGGGAAAGCGGCCGACACCGGGACGCCCAGCGCCACCGCCGCCGCGCCCCTCACCGCGCCCCCAACGCCACCGCGCCCCCTCACTGACCACGCCCCTCCTGTAACCACGCCCCCAACCGGCGGGCCACGCCCCCTTCTCGTGGCCCTGCCCCCGAGCTCTCCGTGCCGCAGTGCGCAGGCGCGGCGCCCCGCTCACTTCCTGTGCCCCCGCCCGCTCCCGGCTCGGCACCGCTCCGTACCGCCGCCCCGCCTCCTGCCCGCCCGCCCCGGCCCCGGCCCCGGTCCCGGTACCGGCACCGGATCCGGCCCGGCCGCCGGTGAGTGCGGGGCGGGCGGCTCCCGGGGCTCTCCCGCGCTGTACCCATCCCCACGCCGCTCCCCCGGCCCTTCTCCCGTCGGTGTCCCTGTTGGGCCGGTCTCTGTCCGCATCCCCATAACAGAAAGGCGATCCCGGCCCCATCCGTGTCCCCATCGGGGCGACCCCCGTCCCTGTGAGGACCATCCGCGTCCCCGTCCCTGTCCCCACCGGAGCAGTCCCTGTCCCCGTCCTGGGAAGGACGGTCCTGTCCCCATCCCTGTCCGCAGTGAGGCTCTCCCTGTCTCAGTAACCGTTTCTATCCCCACAGCAGCCATCCCTGTCCTCATCCACAAAGAACAATGCTGTCCCTATAGGGACAATCCCTCTCCCCATCTCCATCCCTGTCCCCATCCCTATTATGGAAGAACCGTCCTGGTGCTACAGGAGCAATCGCTGTCCCCGTCCCTGTTCCCACAGAGCTGATCCTTATTCCCATCCCTGTCCTAATACACAAAGGACAATCCTGTCCCTATAAAGCAATCCCTTTTTTCCCATCCTTGTCCCCAGAGTAGCCATTTCTGTCCTCATCTCCATCCTTGTCCCTATCCCCATCCTGGGAAAAATAGCCCTGTCCCCATAGGAAAACTGCCTTTCCCATCCCTCTCCAGGGAGGAATGATCCTGTCCCCATAGAGGCTATCCTTGTCCACATCTCTATCTCCATAGGGATGACACCCACCTGACCCCGAAAGAGTACATCCCATCCCAGTCCTTGTCCCCATTCCTCCCTGTCCCCACGGAGGCAATCCCTGCCCCCACCCACGCCCCACACCCACAGGGCAGGGTTTGTTTGCCCAGTGCCGGTTTCCCGCTTGTGCAGGGAGGAGCACCGTTGCCCTTTACCCAGGGCGGGTGATGGGGCTGAGCCCCCCGCTCAGTGCCACCATCCTAGGGCTGCTCCTTTGGAGAGCTGTTTTGGGGTCCCCCCGGTGACACGGAACCGGGGTGCGCCCCCAGCCATGTCGTTCCGTAAGGTGGTGCGGCAGAGCAAATTCCGGCACGTCTTCGGGCAGCCGGTGAAGACAGAGCAGTGCTACGATGACATCCGTGTGTCCCGCGTCACCTGGGACAGCACCTTCTGCGCTGTCAACCCCTCCTTTGTAGCCATCATTGTGGAGGCCAGCGGCGGCGGAGCCTTCTTGGTGCTGCCCCTGCACAAGGTGGGCTGGGGGTGGGGATGGCGCTGGGGATGGCTTGGGATGGGGACACGATGGAAGCTGAAGTGGCTTGGGATCAGGATGGGGATGTGTTGGGGAGAGGGATGGGACGGGATAGGATAGAATGGAGATGGCCTGGGATGGGGATGGGGATGGGGATGGGGATGGGATGGGAGGGGGAAGGCTTGGGATGGAGTTTGGGTGGGGACAGGGATGGAGTGGGGACGGGATGGGGAATGGGCTGGGTTGAGATGGAGATGGGGCTGCGTTGAAATGGGGCTGTGGCTGTGTTGAGATTGATGGAGATGGGGGTGTGGGGCTCAGATGGAACAAGGATTAACCACCTCTCACACTGTCCCTACATCCCCAGACTGGCCGCATTGATAAGTCGTATCCCACCGTGTGTGGGCACACAGGCCCTGTGCTAGACATCGAATGGTGCCCCCACAACGATCACGTCATTGCCAGTGGCTCCGAGGACTGCACTGTCATGGTGAGGGGTGGATGGGAAAGGGGTTACTGGGATGTTGTGGCACAGAGGACACCTCACTGTTCACTCCCCATAGGTGTGGCAGGTGCCTGAGGGGGGCCTTGTGCAGCCACTCACAGAGCCAGTGGTGGTGCTGGAGGGGCACTCGAAGCGTGTGGGCATCATCGCCTGGCACCCCAGCACCCGCAACGTGCTGCTCAGTGCAGGTATGGGGACAGTGCGGGGTCACAGGGTGCTGGGTGACACTGGGACAGGTGGTTGAGCTGCATCCATACCGTGCAGGCTGTGACAACGTGGTGCTGATCTGGAACGTGGGTACGGGAGAGGAGCTGTACCGTCTGGAGGGCCTGCACCCTGACCTCATCTACAGTGTGAGCTGGAGCCGCGATGGGAGCCGTTTCTGCACTGCCTGTAAGGACAAGAGTGTGCGTGTCATCGACCCCCGCCGTGGCACCGTGCTGCTGGTAAGTGAGACAGCAGAGTGGCAGTGTCCCCGTGTCCCTAGGGTGCTTCCCATCCCTTGTCCCCCGGTGCTCCCTGCTGTCCTTGAATGCTTGCGATTCCTTGTCCCCAGATGTCCACTGATAACTCCCCATCATAGAACCAGAATCACAGAATGGCCTGGGTTGAAAAGGGCCGCAATGATCATCTAGTTCCCACCCCCTGCTATGTGCAGGGTCGCCAACCAGCAGACCAGGCTGCCCAGAGCCACATCCAGCCTGGCCTTGAATACCTCCAGGGATGGGGCATCCACAGCCTCCTTGGGCAACCTGTTCCAGTTTGTCATCATCCTTTGAATGTCCCCATCCCTCATCCCTGATGTATTTCTCCTATCTCCCTGACACTCTGCATCTCTTAGAAGTCCCCATGCCTTGTCCCCAGAGTGCTTTCCCTGTTTCCCCCATGCCCTGCATCCCTGGGATGTCCCTACCCCTTGCCCCTCAGGCACACCACGTCCTTCCCTGTATCCTTCGTGTGCCCCCAGTTCCTTGTCCTCAGTTGCTGCCTGGTGGCCCCCATTGCCTTGCATTCCTCAGGTGCCCCCATCCCTTGTCCCCAGGATGCTTCCCATTCCTCCTTGCTATCCTGGATTCCTTGAGTATCCCTGCCCCTTGTCACCAGGGCACATTGAATCCTTCCCTGATACCCTGTGTCTCTTTGTCCCCAGGTGCTCCCTGCACCTCTTGGCTGTCCCCCACATCCCTTTGTCCCTGGGGCACTTTCCGTCCCTCCCCAGTATCCCACATCCATGGGGTCTCCCCATCATCCCTTGTTTGCGGGGCACTTTTGCTGACCCCTGTGTGCCCCATGCTGCACCCCACCTGTCTCATGCCGCTGCCCTCATGCTGTGCTCCCACCCTGCAGGAGAAAGAGAGGGCACACGAGGGTGCACGCCCCATGCGTGCCATCTTCCTGGCTGATGGCAAGATCTTCACCACTGGCTTCAGCCGCATGAGCGAGCGGCAGCTAGCGCTGTGGGACACGGTGAGGGGCTGCAGGGGTCCCTTGGGGGACCGTATGGGGTGCAGCATGGGGCTGACGCTCTACCCCCCAGGAGAACCTGGAGGAGCCCATGGGTCTGCAGGAGCTGGACTCTAGCAACGGGGCCCTGCTGCCCTTCTACGACCCCGACACCAATGTGGTCTACGTCTGTGGCAAAGTATGACCCCACACCTCCCTCCCTTGCCCCCTCCTCACCCACCCCATACTCACCAGCTGCCTGTAGGGCGACTCGAGCATCCGCTACTTCGAGATCACAGAGGAGCCACCCTACATCCACTTCCTCAATACATTCACCAGCAAGGAGCCGCAGCGCGGCATGGGCTGGATGCCCAAGCGTGGGTTGGATGTCAGCAAGTGTGAGATTGCCAGGTGAGGCGGAGGGTGCCAGGGTGTTCCGATGTCCTCCCCAGTATCCCCATATTTCCTCTTCTAATGACCCTTTCCCCCCTGCCTCATCAGGTTCTACAAGCTGCATGAGCGTAAGTGTGAGCCCATCATCATGACGGTGCCAAGGAAGGTAAGTGGGGACTGGTGGGGGGAGGTTGGTTTGAGGGAGACCCTGGGAATGGTGATGCCAAGGAGTGATAGGTGGGAACCCCTGGGTAAGTGGGGGGAGGGGGGCTTGGGTAATGCTTAGTAGCTGGGTGGGGGTCCTTGGGTAGTATGCAGTGATTGAGGAGGGGTCTCTATGGGGGTCCCAGGGCAGGGCAGAGCAACGGGGGACTCTTGGGGATCCTTAGGGGAAGTGGGGGAGGGGGGTCTGTGTGCAGGGGTTTCTGCATTGTGGCTTGGTGGGGGACCCAGATCAAGTGGGTGGGATCCAGAGCAGGGCACAGTAACTTGGGAGGGGTCTCTTGGTGGGCTGCGGGCTCCCTGGGCAAAGCAGGCAGGGGTCTGTTGGGGGCCCCTGTTCAGGCTGGATGGGGTCTCCACTCTCGTTGCAGCAGATGGGGAGGTCCCTGGGTAGAAGCCCCTGCACAGGGGCTGGGTGGGGTTCCTAGCTGGGCGGAGCTCCCTGGGTAGGACAGGTACCCATGCAGGGGTCCCCTGAGTGACGCTGTTTGTGGGGCGCAGTCGGACCTATTCCAGGACGACCTGTACCCCGACACGGCGGGCCCCGACCCGGCGCTGGAGGCCGAGGAGTGGGTGGCGGGGCAGACAGCGGGGCCGTTGCTGGTGTCCCTGCGCCAGGCCTACGTCCCCAGCAAGCAGCGGGAGCTGAAGGTGAACCGCCACTCCCTGCTGCACGACGGCCGCTCCGCCACCACCGCCGCCGCCGCCACCGCCAGCGCTGCGCCGGCGCCCGTCGCCCCCAGCTCCCGTCTCAGCGCGCCCCCGGCCCTGGGCACCGGGACCGCCGCCCCGGCGGTGAGTGCAGGGGGCGTGGCCTTTGGAAGGGGGCGTGGCCTTTTGGTAGCGCGGGCCTGTTTTCGTAAGACGTGTTTGCTGAAGGGGGCGTGGACTTGGGTGTGGTGGGCGTGGCTTTGAGCCACGTGACTTCCAAAGGGGGCGCGGCCTTGAGCGGGGCGGGGGGGGCCCGGTTGTCTCGCTGATGGCGTGCCCGGTTCGCAGGTGGGCGGGCGGCTGGACGAGGTGCTGCAGGAGATGGCGGCGCTGCGGGCGCTCGTGACGGAGCAGGGCCAGCGCATCGCCCGCCTGGAGGAGCAGCTCAGCCGCCTGGAGAACGGACACGTCTAGGGGCAGCCCGGCCCACCCACCCAGTGACTGCGTGGGGGCTGCCCCCCCGCAGCCGGGGACCAAGCCTCTATCCTCTGAGCCGTCCTCGTGTCCTCCCCTGGGGTTATATTCTGTCCCTCGGGGATCGCGTCTCCCCCCCACTCAGGGTCCTGTCCCCACCCCGCTTGGTGCCCCTCGTTCCATCTACCCAGCCGTTCCTCCGGCAGCTCCCCCATCACCCTTACTGCCTTACTGGGTGCTGCCCACCTGTGGATCGTGGACCACTTTGCCCCCTGTCGCCCCGCAGTGGCCCGCAAGTGTTAGTGGGGAGGTCCTTGGGATCAAACACTAAAGCCCCTTGCACCCCCCGTGCCCGCGGCGTTGGGTAGGGTCATCTCCCTTTACCATGTGGCACAGCCACGGGATCCCCTTCTCCTTTGCCCTCCCTCCAGGGCAGGGTCCAAATCTATATTTTCACTTCGAATAAAGCTCTTTATAATAAAGGTGCTGGGTCAGGCTGGGGGCGTGAGGGCAATGGGGGCTTTGCTGTAGTGTCAGGTGTGTGTGCGGGGGGCCGGGGGTCTGTGCATGTCCCCAGCCCACGGTGGGGATATAGGGGATAGGAAGAGGCGGCAGCTATAGCTGGGGGCTCAGGCACAAACTTTCACAGCAGTAATAGCAGTCAGTGTTCGCAGGGCCACGCTCTCTCTCACTCTTCATCCAGGCTAATGTGTTGCTGTAGGTTTCTCAGCTGCTGGGTGCATTTCGGGTGATAGGGATGGCAGGTGCAGACGCTGTTACCCTTCCCCCCCCCCCCTCCCCCCGCATTGATACATCCGCTGCCGGGGGGGGCAGGAAGTGCTGGGGGCCCCCCCCGCACCACTCACACCGCAGCAACAGGACCTGCTCTAGCAGCGCTCGGTGATGGTGAGCACCCCAAAAACAGAGTGGGGGGGAAGAAGGGGTCAGAGAGCAGGGTGGGGGCATCCCTGAGAATGGGAACATCCCAGAGAGTACCAGGGAGGGGGGATTCTGAAGTGCCCACAGACCCACGCATCCTCTCTGCCACGGTTACCCCGTTATAGATTTGGGGGTGGGGAGTGAAGCAGAGGGCTGCACTTTGTTCCCATGCGACTCCCCATCTGCAGACGCTGCGTTGGGATGAAGGGGAAAAACCCACGGGTCTTCGGGGCAGCCCAATGGGTTGGGGGTCAGGGCCTGGGGGGTCACGGGGCCAAGCACTGCGGGTATTGACGAGGACCCATCCCGTCTCACAGGACACCGCCTGGCGCCCCGCAGCCATGCTGCTGCTGGCGGGTCTGGCGGCAGCGGGGGAGCCCGCAGTGAGCCGCAGCGACCGGGCGGTGGGAGCCCTGCTGGGGCTGCTGCTGTGTCTGGCCGTGGGGCTGGCCTTGGCCTGGCGGCACCTCTGCCGTCTCTCGGACGGCCGCTACCACCCCCGGCCCGCGGGGCGTCGCGCCCTGGCCGTGCTGCAGAGCCGATGGCGGCGGCTGCGGGGCCGAGAGAGCACCGCCGAACCCAGCGGGGAAGGAGACGAAGCCCCGGAAGCGGAGGAGCTGATGCCGTGGGGCGCGGAGCGGCAGCGCCGCGAGGAGGAGGAGGAGGAGGAGGACGGAGAGGAAGAGGTCCCGCAGGAGGAGGAAGAGGAGCAGCGCCCGGCGGAGCAGCCCCACGCACTGCCCGGCGACGCGCACAGCCTCGCGGGGTCGGCGGCGTGGGGCGACGCGCGGCCGTCGGACAGCACCGCGCTGTGACGGCGCCGCCCCAATAAAGCGCTCAGCGCTCCTCCGGGCGGACACGGCGCGGTGGGCAGGGCGGGGCGCATCCCCCCCCAGCTCAGTACGCTGCAGCCGCACTGATCCATGCTTTAATGGTACGCGCACCGTTTCACGGAATCCTCTCCCTCCCACACCCCTACCTGGGCGGCCGCCCCCGACCCCACCGCATCTTCTTGGCGGAGGCGATAGGCAGCGGGGCCGTGGCCTCGGGCGGGGTGCCGCCCTCCAGCCCCAGCTCCATGGTCTCTGCAGATCTGAAGGGCTCGAACGGAGAGAACTTGACCG
Organism: Tetrao urogallus; assembly: GCF_951394365.1. Lineage (NCBI taxonomy): Eukaryota > Metazoa > Chordata > Aves > Galliformes > Phasianidae > Tetrao > Tetrao urogallus. The sequence continues at coordinate 7,112,349 of NC_136819.1, forward strand.
GGCTGCAGAGGGCGGAAGGGGAGGTGAGGGGGGAGCAGCTTTGCCGTAGTGCCCCCCAAACCTGGCACGGGTACCTGACTGGGGTGTGGGGGCTGCTGTTGAGGCGGCGGGGTGCGCTCCGCACCTTAGGCTGAAAGGAGAAGCCCTCCTTGATACTTTCCAGCACTGAGGGGGCCACGTAGGTGAAGCCCTGGAGGAAGGCAGTGGCAAAGGGTGGGGCGGGGGAGCAGCGGGACACCTCTCCCTGTGCATCCACCCCGTACCAGGAAGGCCTGGTTGGCACTCTCACTGATGATGGCATCATCGGGGCTGTCCACGGGGGTCTGGCGTGTGAAGCGGGCATCGAACTGGCTGACATCCTCCTCCGACTGCTGTGTGGGGGAAGGAACGTGGCTGCTGTCCTCTGAGCCCCCCCTTCAACCATTGCCCCCCAGAGCCCCCCCTGTACCAGGCAGGGTTTGAAGGGAGGGTCCAGGCGGCGTGCCAGCAGCTCCTCCCAGTTGATGTGCCGGAAGAAGGGATGCTTCTGGAGGGGAAGTAATGTTATATCGAGAAGTGGGGGGAGTGGAGAAACATCATTATACCCCTCCCCAACCCCTACCTGCACATCGGCTGCATCTCCCGGCCCCCCACCAACGCGCTGGCTGGGGTTGCGCTTGAGGAACTGTGAGAGAAAGGAAATAGGGGTCCCAGCTGTCCCCCTCCACACACACACGGGGTGATGGGATCGGGGGCAGGTGGAGGCACCTTCTTGAGCAGGTCACGTGCATCGGGCGTCAGGTAGGGTGGCAGCACCAGCTTCCCCTTCAGGATCTTGTCAATGGTTTTCTTGCGGTTCTCTGCTGTGAACGGGGGCTGCCAGGCAGGGGTTGGCCACAATGAGCCCTCCATGCTGTCCACGTGCCTCCCTCAACCCCCCCTTGGGTGACTTGCCGATCCAGTGAGCATGTCGTGCATCACGGCACCCAGGCTCCACCAGTCCACTGCGCAGTTGTGCCCGCTGTGCACCAGGATCTCCGGGGCCCTTTGGGCAATGGGAGGGACGCCCTGAGTGCGTGGTCCCCCCAGGCTCCCCCTGGCACCTCTGTCCCTGCTTACATGTACTCAATGGTGCCGCAGAAGGTGTGGGTGACTGCTCCGTCATGGATGGACTCCTTGCACAGACCAAAGTCCGTCAACTTGATGTGACCTGGGGGGGTTCCGGAGGGGGTCAGCCCCCAGAATGGCACTGCACGGTGGCCCCCCAGCACTGTACCCACCCTGGCTGTTGAGCATGATGTTTTCTGGCTTGAGATCACGGTAGATGATGCCGTTGGAGTGCAGGTGGCCCAGCGCCAGTGTGATCTCACTGAGATAAAAGCTGTGCCACGGTGGAAGGGGGTGAGCAGCAGTTGGGGCCCCCAGTGCCCTCCTCCAGGCTGAGGACACATGGGGACACAAGGGGATACGCAGGGACGTGTGCTGGCCTTACCAGGCGGTGTCTTCCAGGAAGATACCCTCACGCTCCAGCTGCATGAAGAGCTCCCCACCTGCAACAAACAGCCAGGGGGCCGTGAGCTGTGCCCCCTTCATGCTTGCCCCCCCGTTCCCCCATACCACTGAGGCACTCCAGGATGAGGTAGAGCTTGCCGCCCGTCTGGAAGGCATAGATGAGGTCAACAATGAAGGGGTGTTTGATGGTCTCCAGGATGTTTCTCTCAGCTCGTGTGTGCGCTGTGTCCTTGGCATTGCAGGCGATCTTGGCCTGGGACAGGGGGGTTACATGGTGAAGGGAGGGCATCACACAATGATGGGGGGGGGTCCCACAGTGATGCAGTGCTCCATGGCACCTTCCTACCTTCTTCAGCACCTTCATGGCAAAGATCTTCCCTGTGTTAGTGCCCTGTACCTTGCGCACCTGGAAGACCTGCAGGATGGGCGGGGGGGGGAGGGAGGGCAAACTTCCTGACACCCTCACCACGTGAGCAGCCCCCCTTCCCAAAGCCCTCCCACCTTGCCATAGCTGCCCTTGCCCAGGACGCGCAGCAGCTCGAAGCAGTGGGGCCCAATGTGCTCGGGGCCGTTGTTGACGCTGCTCTCTGAGATCTCTATCTCCTCGTAGTGCCCCACAGGCCTGTGGGGTGGCGGTGTGGGGATGGTGAGTAGGGATGGGGCCCCCTCAGAGCCGCCCCTCAGTGCCACCCTACACTCACTCCAGGCCGTTCCCCCGGGGCTCCAACTCCATCTCCTGTGGGGACATGGCATCAGTGCCACACGGCACGGTGGCTTTAGCTCTGTCCTTCATCCTTGGAACAGGTCCTGCCTTTCCTCCCATCCCTAGCCCAGGTCCCCGGTCCCCATCCACATCGCATCCCAGCCCTCCCATCACCTCTGATCCCCACCAGGACCCAGAGCTCCTCACCACTCCTGAGCCCCCATCCCACGCCCAGACAGCCCCACTCTGCTCCATCCCTACCCTGTCCTTATCCCACAACCCTCTTCCCACCAGGCTCAGTTCCCCACGTCCCCTCTCCCGTGCCCCCATCCCCAGCCAGTCCTGGTATTCCTAGCTGTATTCCTCACCTATCCCCCCCCTCACCAGGTCGTAGTCACCTCTGTCAGGATCCCCGACTGCCTTCCTCGTGCCCCTGTCCCCAGTCCCACCACGTCCCAGCCCCTTATCCCCACTCTCGCTCAGCTCCCCACGCCGTCCCCGCGCCGTCTCCCCCCAGGTCCCGACGTCCCCACGTCCCATGTGGACTCACGGCGCCCAGCTCGGGCTCTTCCCCGTCGCTTCCCTCCTCGGTCTCCAGGTCGATGTCGAACACCCCCGCCATTGCGGAGCCGCAGCGAATCCGCGGGCCCCGCCCGGTCACGGCCGCGTCGCATCACCAGAGGGATTCGGGATCCCCGCCGCGGGGCACTCCGGGACGTGGAGTCCGAGCACGTGGCCCCGCCCCCAGACTTCGCCCCGCCCCCCCCCCCGATTTAGCCACGCCCCTCCAGGCTTAGCCACGCCCACCAGTACTAGCAACTCCAGCCTTTGCTACGCCCCGTAGGCCAGGCTGCGCCCCTCCGTCTCGGGTGTCTCCCAAAGGGCAGGGGTCGGCCCCAAATGTCAGCGCTGGCGCACGGAGCCCCGCGGGGGGATTGCTGGGAGGGGAACCTCCCCGAAATAAACACGGGCCTTGACGCACTGAGTTGGCGCTCTGCAGCCTTTATTGGTGCACGTGGCTCTGGGGGTGCTCCTCCGGCCCGGGGTTGGGAACGTGCCACTTCCATGGGTTGTGAGGTGCTTGGGGGGTCGGACTGGAGGCGACCGCCAGAAGAACCTCCAACTGGGCCTCGGGCTGCTACTGCACTCCTGTGTTACTGTGGGGTCTGTGTTGTTATTGCAGGGTCTCAGGCACTATGTGGGTTGTGTTACTGCAGGGTCGCTGCTGTTACTGCAGGGTCTCAGGCAGTACGTGGTCTATTGTTATAAGGCTTCAGGCACTACACAGGCTGCTGCGAACACTGCTATTACTGTATGGTTTCAGCCACGGGGGCCGTGTGTCACTGCAGGGTTGCTGTTATTGTAGGGTCTCTTGCTGCCACTTGCAGGTGCCGTTTCCCTGTTGATGGTGGCAGTGGCTGTGACACGCTGTTATCACGTGGCATCATCCTGGGATTGTGAGACACGGGGAGATTCTCCCCACACAGCTTTGCCACTGTCAGGTTTGTTACTGTAGGGTCTCCCCAGCAACGGGGTGTTCTCACGGGATATCCCCACGCGCAGTTCTCAGTGCAGGTGCCTCCTGCTCCTGTTATTGTAGGGTCTCCCGCTTCTGCAGTGGATCTCTGCTGTATGCCTGTCACTGCGGGATCTCCCCGTGCTGTTCTATCGCTGTGGGGTCTCCCCTCACACAGGTGTTCTTGTAGGATCTCCCAGTATTTATCCTCTGTCACAGGGTCTCACGATGGTCATCTCTTACTGTGTGCTCCCCTCATACTGCATCGTTTCCTCATGTTTGCCTGTTACAACGGGATCTCCCCACACTCAGTGGTTTTACGAGGGGCTCCTCACGTTTGCCTGTTACTATAGGCTGCTTTGTTACAGCCTGCTATGCAGGCTCTCCCCATTGCTGCAGCTCCCATGCTGCATCGAGGGCCACGCTGGGTGTCGTGGGGCCGCCGTGTTGCTACAGGCCCACAGCCCACAGCCCAACCCCGAGAGAGCGGGGGGTTGAGATTGGGGTGTGGGCCTCCGGGGGGGATCTGGGGGATGCGAAGCCCGGCCCCGGCCCCGCGTCCCCAGCCCCGCCGTGGCTATTTGAAGTGGGAGAGGAAATGACTGACAGGGTACTGGGGTGAGTCGATGCCCAGCGCCTGGCACAGCCCCAGCAGCCGTCCGCAGGCCTCGGCGGGGCCATCCCCGGTGCAGGCCACGCTCAGGCAGGGCTCCTCGTAGCGCCCGCCCGCCTCCTCAAAGAGCGGGTTGAGGCGCACCAGGCCTTGCCGCTGCAGGCCCTGCAGGGCCTCCATGACGCCGCCGCGCAGGGCCTGGCCGTGCTCCGACGCCAGGCACATGATGCCCGCCAGCTGCTGGCGGGGCGAAGGCCGGGAGGGCAGCACGGGCGGCAGGCCCAGTGCCAGCAGCACGGCGGCCAGCAGCAGGTCGGGCCCATAGACGGCGCGGATCCAGTCGCGCAGGTAGAAGCCGCCCATGCGAGGGTTGATCTCCAGCAGGCGCGGCCCAGCAGGGCCCAGCTTCAGCTCCACGTTGAAGACGCCGTGCCGTAGCCCGCAGGCCCGGCAGCAGCGCAGGGCTGCCCGCACCAGCTGGGCCTGCCGGTCAGCGGGCAGGCAGGAGGGCAGTATGGCCGCCGTCTCCAGGAAGGTGGGGAGGCGCGTGGGGCCGTTGTCCGACACCCAGGCGCCCAGCAGCCGGCCCTCGAACAGCACCAGGTCGACATCGTGCTCAGTGCCCGGCACGTACTCCATCAGCAGCATGGTGTTGCCCCAGCCCAGCCCGATGCCCGGGTGGTCGGCGTCGGCCCGCAGGTCGTGCCACAGCTGGGCCGCGTGCGCGTGGCACTGCCCAGCGCTCTCCACCAGCCGCACGCCCACCGCCCCTGCCCCGAACTCCAGCTTGGCCACGGCGGGGAAGGGCACAGTGCCCGCCGCCTGCTCCACGTCGCCGTGGCTGCGCAGCCGGCGGCAAGGCACGGCAAAGGCGGCTGGAGGCGGGCGGCCGTGGCGGCAGCGCTGCAGGTGCTGGTGGGTACGGCTCTTCTGCTTGGCCAGGCGTATGGCGGCGGGAGAGCAGCCGGGCAAGCCCAGCCGCTGGCACAGCAGCGCTGTCAGCACCACGCAGTCATCCCAGTAGGAGAGGCAGGCGTCGGGCCGCAGCCCGCGGGCGCGCAGCATCTCCAGCACGTGCTCAGCGTGCTCCTCGTCCCGACGGTGCTCCCGGCTGTCATAAGGCAGGAAGGTCTCCACCAGCCCAGCCGCAAAGTGCTCGGGGTCCGACTCTACCAGGTGGATCTGCAGCACCAAGTTGGTGGCACCACGGAGTGGTGGGACACAGTGCGCCCACCCCATGGCAACGCTACCCAGCGTTCACTGGGAAGCCTACAGACGGCTCCATCATCTCTGTCCCTGGTCCTGGTGCCCTGCCCACATCCCCAGTCTGTCCTCATCCCCACCAAGTCCTGGTCTCCCCATCCCCATCTTTAATTCCCAGTCTCCAGCCAGTACCGGTGCCCCTGTACCCAGCCTGTTCCCGTCCTTCTAGTTTCTGATCGTCCGCGCCCTCATCCCTGGCCCTAAGACCCCTGTCCCCAGTGCAGTTCCCACATACATAGGCTGTCCTCAGCCCTACCCATCTCTGTTCCCATTCCCACCACAACCAGGTCCCCACAGTCTCTATCCTAGCTTCCCTGACCCCAGCCATTACAGGTCCTCTTTGTTCATTCCCGGTGTCATTCCCTAGCTTCGCTTTCACTCTGAAGCCTACTGAAAGCCACAGCACCCAGCGTTCACTCTGAAGCCTACTGTTGGCCCTATCTGCTCACCCGCAGGCCGTACTCGCGTGCTGCCTCCCAGACGAAGCTCTTGCTGGCTCCTCCAGCCCCGATCAGCAGGATGTCCTTGCCTTCAACTAGGCGGCACTGCGCCCGGTGCAGCAGGCACTCGGCCAGCAGTCGCGGCACATCTCCGGCAGGCTGCCCCACATCATGCCCCATGCCCTCAACCAGCAGGCACGTCTCCAGGCAGCGCAGGCAGTTGGTAGAGAGGGCCACCAATTCCAGGGTGTCATCCACGCACGCCAACAGGAAATCCACACCTTGGGGACACAGAGCACTCAGTGCCACAAGGCCACCAGCCCCACTTGCCTCCAAGGGAGCAGGCTGAGGTCAGAGCTCACCAAGGACGTCGGTGTGGGCACGGGCACCGCCACGCTGAGCAGGGCTCAGCTCGCCCTCCACAGCTAGGACGGCAGCCATGCTGGCTTCGGCGGCCTCCCGCAGCCGCCCTGCCAGTGCCTGCCGCTGTGCCGCATCTGCCAGGCCCCACTGCCGCAGGCTGGAGTCCAGGCCCAAGGGCAGCAGCGAACCGTGCCGCACCGGCACCTCTGCCCGCCCCACAGTACAGGCCACCTGTGGGGACACGCCACCAAGAGGACACAGGGTGACACTGGGATGCAGGTGGGTGTCCCCGAGGCAGGGATGGGGCTGCCAGCCCCCGGGACACGGGGACTTGTGGGGCCTTGTGCTGGCACCCAGAGCCCGGGGCAGGGGATGCTCGCAGCCACCCCCAGCCACACCTGGCCCAAGGAGAGGGGCTGCAGGAAAGGGGGTGGAGGCTTCGGACGCCACGCACGGGTGTGTACCCGCCAGCCCCGTCCCCAGACCGTACCTGGCAGAGCTGGGGCCGGTCTCCCCAGGACCGGCAGACGACGGTGCAGATGCGCAGGGCCATGGGCAGCCGCGGGGCTGCGCTGCCTGAGGGGTGAGGGACAGGGCAGGGACAGCAGCATCCCACCCGCAGCCCCCAGCTCACCCTGCAGTGCCCCAGCCCCAGGGAATGGCCAAGGACGGTCCCCCCCCCAGTGCCATGCTCACCCCCAGCCCAGGGGACAGGAGGGGCAGGTTACCTTCCCCCCACCCTTAGGGACTGAGTCCGAGGTGGCCATCCCCCACCCACGAGCGGACACGAGGGAGCCCCCAGAAGCCCTTCCTGAGTGGTGGGTACCCGAGGGGGGTCTTACGTGGGGGCAGCGTGGGCAGGCGGCCGGTGGGCACCAGGGCTTCCAGCAGGACGCTCTCCTCCTCACGTAGGCCCTTCAGCAGGGCTGCCACTGCCTGTGCCACTGCCTTGCCCTCCACCTTCCTGTGGGTGCTGCGGGGGTCCGTTCCACGCCACCGCCACCCTGACAGCCGCACTGCCACCTGTGTGCAGGGCAGTGTCACCCCATGCCACCCTTTCACAGCACTGCATGCCACCCTGTCCCCTGCAGTGCCATGTTACCCCATGCCACCAGACTGCACCGCCCTGCCGCCCCTGTCCCACGCAGCACCATGTCACCCTGTCCCATGTCATCCCAACCCACTCCACCCGAGCATCGTGCCACCCTGTCCCCCCCTCTGCCACCCCCCTCCCCCACATTGTGCCATGTCCCCCCTGCTGTCCCCACCTGATCGTAGGGCTGCATGGTGCTGCCCTCCAGGAAGGCGTCCACCTCATCCTGCACCAGGCTCTCCTGGCCACGGGGGTCCTGCAGCCTCACCAGGCGCACCCCGGGGGGTTTGGGCTCCTCAGGCAGGGTCTCCCACAGCCCCGTGGTGAAGGCCAGGGTGGGGGGCACAGGCAGGCCGGCGCGGGCAGACAGCAACCAGCGAGAGAGCAGGGGGTCCTCCAGCCAGTGTGCCAGTGGTGCTGAGCCTCCAGTAGGGCAATCAAGGTCACGGGCCAGCTCACCCTCCCAACTGCCCTCCGACCCAAAGGTGCCAGTGACGTAGGTAGCACGCCGGGGAGGCACAAATTCTTCCAGGGCAGTGCAGCCCCCTGCCTCGAAGGAGACCCCCCTGGAGAGCAGCAGGGACCACGTGCCTGGTGATGTCTCTGAGGGTACGCGGCTGGCCCAGGCAGGTGCCAGGCACAGCACCATGGCACCTGTGGGTGGCACGGGATGAGCAGTGGCTGTGTCCCCATACACCAGGGGGGCTGTTGGCAGCCAGGCCTGGGGGACAGGGCCATACTCACCTGGGCAGCGGGAGCCGCCCTCCAGCAAGATGGGCAGGAAGGCGGTGGGGGAGCCCAGGATGCACACAGTCATATCCAGCTGGCCAAATCCTGCAGCAAGGCAGTGGTAGGGTGCATGGGACCTGCTGCCACCCCATGTGAGCAGCCCGTGTCCTCAGCCCGGCACTGTGAACCCAGCCCAGCACCACAACCCCAAGCTGGCACCACAGTCCCCAGCCCAGCTGTGAAACACAAAACTGGTTTTTTTTGTCACAAAGCTCGCTTCGTGAGGCCTTTTCGGTGATAAGACTGACAACTGCTAATTATCTAGAGGGGCAAGTGGTGGGTGCCACCGTGCTCCAGGACTGCTGCTCACGATTGTAAACATAAGCAGATAGGGGACAAGCAGTCTTTTTCAGGGTGCAGCTTGAAGGACCTGCCACTGCCAAAGGCGATAATGCTTTGCGTGGCAACGAAGGCACCACCTCCTGCTGGCTTAACTGCTGGGCCAGGTGTGCCACACTAACAGAGCAAAAAGAAGAAAGTCCTACAAACTTTCTTCTGGCAAGACACCAGCACTGTGCCCTGCTGCCAACCCACCTCTTAGCAGCCTGGTGTCCCCAGCTTGGCACCATGGTGCTGTACCACAACCCCAGCCTGGCACTGCATCCCCAGGCCACACCAAGACTCTGTACTGCCCTATCCCAGCACCCCACCACCCTGTGCCACCCATACCCATACCAGTGCCACCCATACCCATACCAGTGCCTCCCATACCCATACCAGTGCCACCCATACCCATACCAGTGCCACCCATACCCATACCAGTGCCTCCCATACCCATACCAGTGCCTCCCGTACCCATACCAGAGCGTGGCTGGCCGGTGCGGTCTACGGTGAGGGGCATCCCCTCCAGGCGCAGGGTGCGCTGCAGCACCTCATAGGCATGGGCAGTGGGGTCGGGGTGCTTGCTGTCCTCGGGTCCCTCGCCGTCGGACACTTCCTCCTCCTGCCAGCCCGGGCACAGCGCCTCGGGGCCGGTCCACTCCTGCTCCTTCATGCCCAGAGCCTGCTCCGCGCTCAGCTGGTCCACTGAGAGCTGTCACAGGGCACAGCCGAGCTGGCACCGCAACGGGCACCGCAACGGGCACCGCAACGGGCACGAGGGCCGTAGGTTCAGGGGGGGCATCGGGCAGCCAAGGGACGTCGCTGGGGCGGTGGTGTCGGGGTGCCCGGGAGCGGTGCCAGCCCCCGGACAAAGCGTCCCCTTGTCCCCGCAGGGTCACGCGGAGGCGGTGGGCACGGCGCTGCCACACGGAGCGCCGGCACCACCCAGCCCCGCCGAGAAGGGGAAGGGGCCCCCTGCCCTCACGCCCCGTGCCACCACTCACCATGCCGAGGGCGTCGGAGGGCTGCAAGAGACGGGAGGGGGGTTACAGTGAGCAGGACGCGGCCGGCGCGGTCAGCCGCCCCGCGGTGCCACGGTGCGCTCGGAGGGAAACCGAGGCATGCGCGGCCACGCGGCCCCGCGAGGACGAGCCGTGCCCGCAGTCACGCGTGGTCGCTGGCAGTGGGGTAGCCCCGTGCCCCGGCTTAGCGGCACAGAGAGCTATTGTCCCCGGCTTCCACCCGCCCGTCCCCGGCGCCGCGCGGTGCCGCCCCGCACGTCCCTCGGCTTAGCGCGACGGCTGCTGCCCGCGATTTCGCCGCCGGACACGCGTGGCACAGCGCACGCGAACACCCACTGACACGCGTGGTGCCGCCGCCGCCCGCACCCACCGGCGGTCGCTGTCGCTGTCGGGCGGCTGTGGCGGCGGTGCCCGCGGAGCTTCGCCCGTTCTGCACCGGCGGCGAAGGCGCCTCCAGCGGCAGAGGGGCGTCCCCGGGGGAGGGAGCAGGGCGGGGCGGGGAGGCGGGGGAGAGGGGTCGGAGGATGTGCAGGGTGTGCGGGCACCTGGGTTCAGGGGTGTGGGGTGTGAGGGAACTATGGGGGCGTGGAAGTGAGGATGCGGGGGCACGAGTATATGGGGCATAGAAGTATGGGGAAATGGAGATGGGGCACATGGAGGCCTGGGGAGAAAGGTTTATGGGGTTACAGGAATTTGGGGACGCGAGGATTTGGGAATATGAGGATACGTGGAGACAAGGGTATGGGGATGTGGCAACAGGTGGATAGGAGGATACGGAGGTAAGGGAATGCAAGGATATGGGAAACAGGGGATTTGAGAATAGGGGACATGGCGGCTGAGGAACGTCAGAATGGGGACGGCTGGATTCGAGGACACGGGACACGGAGACATGGGCATATGACAACAGCGGGATGTGAGGCTGCACGGATTTGGGGACACAGGACACGAGCAGCGGGGCACGCAGCCGGCACCGGAGCCAGGGACAGTTGCTGGGGTCGGTCGGGGACAGCAGCGCAGCTGACACCGCGGGGCTGAAATGTCACCACGGGCGCCGGGCCAGGGTCTGGCGGCACCGCACGGCTCGCATGGCACGTGGGGGGTTGCAGCAGCGGCATGGCGGCACAAGTGGCACTGATGCACAAATGGCACAAGTGACGCAGGTGGAGCCCGTGGCGCAAGTGGCACCGCTGGTACGCGTCCCCGCGGAGCTCCCCACGCGCGTCCCCGCGCCGCGAGGGTAGCAACGGCCTCCGGGCAACGAACGGCACGGCGCGGCCGTCCCGGCAGCGCCCCGTGGGAGCGCGGAGCCACGACGCGCCTCCGCGGCCTCCGATCCGGCAGGGGGCGCCCTCCCCACCCGCCGCTCGTCCCGGCCGCTCTCTATGGCTGCGGGGCCGGGGCCGGGGCGGGCCGGGGCCGGGGGGGAAGCAGCGTCCGGCGGCCATGGCGGACACCGAGAAGCTCAACCTCGACTCCATCATCGGCCGCCTCCTGGAGGGTGAGCGGTGGGCTTCGAGACGACCTTGGGCGCGGCTAGGGGCGGGAAGGGCCGGGGTGTGCCGCGAGGGCTCTGCCTCCAGCCGCTGAGCTGGAGGGCGGGGGTGAGAGCCGGGGCCCGCGGGGAAACGTGGGCCGTGGGGAGCAATGGCAGTATGGGGGCTGCGGGGCACCGGGGAGCTGCGGGGAATCGGGGGGGCCGTGGGGCCTCGGGGGACTGTGGGGAGCCGGGGGGTGGGGGCCGTGGGGGGGGCTGTTGAGGGATCCGGGAGGCTGTGGGAAAGAGAAGGGCCGCGGGTGAGCGGGGGGCTGTAGAGGGCCGGGGGCCCTGGGGGCTACGCGGGACTGCTGGGACTCGGCCGTCTCCGGGAGCTCCGGGGCTGGAGTGGGTTTCGCTGAAGGCCACCCCTGCACAGTGCAAGGCTCACGGCCGGGGAAGAACGTACAGCTGACAGAGAACGAGATCCGGGGGCTGTGCCTGAAGTCACGGGAGATATTCCTGAGCCAGCCCATCCTGCTGGAGCTGGAAGCCCCCCTCAAGATCTGTGGTGAGCAGCAGGCCGGGGGGGAGGGAATGCGGTGGGCTGGGTGCCAGCGTCACTGTGTGTCCCCTGTGATCCTCTGACAGGTGACATCCACGGGCAGTACTACGACTTGCTGCGGCTCTTTGAGTACGGGGGCTTTCCCCCCGAGAGCAACTACCTGTTTCTGGGTGACTACGTGGACCGGGGCAAACAGTCGCTGGAGACCATCTGCCTGCTGCTGGCCTACAAGATCAAGTACCCTGAGAACTTCTTCCTGCTGCGTGGCAACCATGAATGTGCCAGCATCAACCGCATCTATGGCTTCTATGACGAGTGTGAGTGCCACACCGACCCCACTGCTGACAAACAGGACTGCCCCCACCTTCTCACCCCAGTACCCAACCCCATACATGCAGTCAGCCTGAAGTCCCCACTGCCGTCCCTGTCTGCAGCTCTTCCATCTCCTGCAGACCTCATGCCCCCATCCCAGCCACCTCCATGGCCTCCCACCCCCCTGGAGGGTTCAGTGCCACCCTGTGTGTGCAGTGTGGGACATGGGGGGGTGGAGAGGGTGGAGCACAGCCTGCAGGAAGGGCTCCTGTGAGCACCCACCCTGCTGCCTTACAGGCAAGCGGCGATACAACATCAAGCTGTGGAAGACCTTCACCGACTGCTTCAACTGCTTGCCCATTGCTGCCATTGTGGATGAGAAGATCTTCTGCTGCCACGGAGGTGGGCACGGGGCTGGGGCTGCTGCCTGGGTCCAGAGGCTGCCCTACAGCATAACCTGATGCTCCTGTCCCATACAGGGCTGTCCCCTGACCTGCAGTCGATGGAGCAGATCCGGCGCATCATGCGACCCACAGACGTGCCCGACCAGGGCCTGCTGTGTGATCTGCTCTGGTCTGACCCTGACAAGGATGTGCAGGGCTGGGGCGAGAACGACCGCGGTGTCTCCTTCACCTTTGGGGCTGAGGTGGTGGCCAAGTTCCTGCACAAGCACGACCTGGATCTCATCTGCCGGGCACACCAGGTACTGGGCTCAGGCCCCACCCAGGCTCCACACCAGTGGAGTTTTTCCCAGGAGCGGACATTTACACTTGTGGATGTGCTCGGGCTCTTTTGAGGGGGATGCTGTCCCCTGGGGGGGATTTGTGGGCCCCGTGGACAGGGCACAGGGAGATCTGAGCGCTGCCGCCCCGCAGGTGGTGGAGGATGGCTACGAGTTCTTTGCCAAGCGCCAGCTCGTCACCCTCTTCTCTGCACCCAACTACTGCGGGGAGTTCGACAACGCAGGCGCCATGATGAGCGTGGATGAGACTCTCATGTGTTCCTTCCAGGTGAGTCAGGGCTTTGCTGGGGAGGCGGCAGCATGCAGGGCTCTGCCCGCAGCCCCCCCGCTCACCCTCTTCCCCGCAGATTCTGAAACCGGCAGACAAGAACAAGGGCAAGTATGGGCAGTTCAGTGGGCTGAACCCCGCTGGCCGCCCTGTCACCCCGCCACGCAACTCTGCGAAAGCCAAGAAGTGAGTGCCCGTCACCAGCAGCCCCAGCACCAGGTTGCTCCTCTCTCCATTTGTTTTTTTATTTGTAAGATCCTGTCCCCCCTGCCACTTTCTACTGTACCAAATGCGCCCTCTGGGGCAGCACCTGCCCCTTGGATGGCAGTGGAGGCAGGGCAGGAGGCTTTTTTGGGGAATAAACTTGTAATGGGTCTTAAGATGTGGGTTTGGGATTATCCTGCATGGCCAGACAGTGCCAGCTGCTGCACTGTGGCATCGGAATGGGGGCTCTCAGCACTCAGCATCACTGTCCTCTGCCAATACCTCCTGGCTGGGGGCTGGGCCAGGCCCCCTTGGTGTCAGCACAGAACCAAAAAACAGCGAGCGGAACTTGGGGAGTGAAAAGACATAGGGTCAGAGGTCCGTGCCAGTCCTCTACCCCCTCCCCCCACATCAGTGCCCATGCCACACCTTCTTGTGAGGGGGTGTCCCTGGCACAGCTCCATCCTCCTCCTCCTCAGTGTCGCTTTTTGCAGGGTGAGGTGTGTGCAGGGAGAAGGTGGGGCTGGGGGGTGCCCCTGCCTCCCCTTCACAGGCACTACTTTCCAAGGCCACCATGTAGGTCTCAAGGTCATCAGCAAAGTCATCCGAGGGGGCAGGTGGGTGGGAGACGCTGCTGGAGGGGACAGTGAGTGAGTAAATGTCAGGCAGCATTAAGACTGTACACTAGTCCCTACTGCGGGCAGCATGGGGCCATTCACTCTGATCCTGTCTGATGGCCGTTACCCATTGGCAGCAGGGGGTGGCTGCAAGTCGCTCTCTGGGTCCAGAAGGGTGGCCAGGACAAGGTGTGCCTCCATCAGGGAGTCATCCAGGCTGAAGATGGCTGGCCTGAGGGCACACATGGACTGTGGGAAGTCCTGAAGGACGGGTCTGGGTGAATGGGGGACGCTGTGGCGTTGGCTCCTACCTGCCGGGCTCATCATAGTGGATGGTGAGGGGCAGGCTGGAGGCCTCGGCGAAGCTCAGGAGCCCCTGAGAGGAGATGGGGCTTAGTGGGTCTGAGGGGCCACCGGGATGTGGGGCATAGGGTCACGGTCACACTCACCCTGAACTCCTTGAGACAGAAAGTGATGCAGGAGCCGGGCACCACTGCCACCTCCTGGAACTCATCCGGCGCCAACCACAGCTCTGTCACCATGGCCTTGCTGGGCTCTGCAGTGCAGCAGTCAGCGCCAGCTCCAGCAGACCCCTCCCTGTCCCCGTGCCCCATCCCCACTCACCACTGCCCTCCTCCAGATGGCTGCGCAGCCCGATTCGGCCCCCAGCAGCAGCTCCCAGCGTCACCTCTGCTAGCGTCTGCGGGAAGTGCACCACCGCCTCCGCCAGCACCCTGGAGTGAGGGCACTCAGCACCATGACCCCCCCAGCGGCCCCCACCCCACATCCCCCAGCACTCACTGTGCAGGAGCACGCAGCCGGCTGGCGCAGCTCTGCGTGTCGAAGATGGCCTGCAACCGCTCACACTCCTGGAAGGCCAGCTGGTGGGTGCGGGTGACACCTGCAGGACAGCCCCATTAAGCCTCGCTGTAGCCCTGTGACCCCCCCCCAGTGCTGTCACCTCCCCTCACCGTGCTTGCAGTGCAGCTGTAACACCAGGTGCCCGGCGCAGGGCCGCAGCACCACCAGGCAGCGCTCCACCGACTTGTCCAGAGTTGGCAGCGAGCGGAACACGCCCAGGAAGGACTGGGGATAAGGACAGCATCACTGCCTGTCCCTCCTGGAGGCACAGACGTAGGGGGACCTGGGGGGGGTCTGCACCTTCATCAGCACCTTGCAGCGGGTGCTGGGGGGGCCTGGCTCGTAACGCTGGAAGAATAGTGGCGTGAAGAAAAAGGAGGCAAAGGCGGAGCGGGAGGCACTGGCGGCACGCAGGGACAGCTGAGGACGGACAGGGGGTGGCACCGGGCACCGGGGGGGGGGGGGGGGGCACAGCCACGTCCCGGCATCCCCCTGTGCCCATACCCCAGTGTCAGAGGGCTCCAGGTAGAGGTGGTCGCCGACACGGGACAGCGCGTGCACGGCATGGCCGAGGGCTGTGGGGGGAGGGGGGGGGGCGGGGGGTCAGATGGGGGCAGACGGCACCCCGCGGCCCCCCTCCGCCTCCCCATCCCACCTTTCACGTTGCCGCCTTCGATGACGCACTTCATGGCGACGGGGATGCGGGGAAAGCACGTGGAGGGCCGGCCCGCCAGGCCGCGCCCCCCACCCCCTCGGGGGGCCGGCTGGTGGCCCCGCCTCTCCCCCTCCCCACGCCCGGTGGTCGCGTCCGCCTCCCGCAGCGCCCCCCCGGCAGCGCCCTGCGCGGCCCCACCCGCCCCTGCGCCCCCACCGGCCCCGCGGAGCCCCCGCCCGCCTCACTGCCGCGCTGCGCCGCCACCTTCCCCACTCCCGCGCCCGCCGCACTCCCATTGGGCGGAAGCTCGCCTTCTTCCCGCCCCCGCCGGCGGCCCATTGGTGGCCCCGGCCTCGTGACGGCGTCCGAGCCGCGGGCATTGCCTCACGTGATACCGGGGGCAGGGCCTCGCTCCCAGCCTGCCCCCTCCGCCCCTCGGAGCGCTCGGGGGCGGGCCCTCTCCGGCCGGCCCGCTCGCTATTGGGTGGTGGAACACAGGCGCCACCGCGGATTGGAGAGTGGCCGGAGCGACGTGCCGCGTAGCCAATGGGGCCTCGAGGAGCAGAGGCGGGGAGAGGCCGAGTGCGCTCCCCTCAGGCGATGGGGACTCGTGGGCCGGGTGGGGTGCCGCACAGCGCCGGCCCGGGCGCGGTTTTCCCCTCAGGCCCTCCGCCTCAGGCGGGGCTTTCTCCGGGCCTCTCTGGTTTCCCGCAGCCCAATTTCGGTGCTGCGCCTTTCCTACTACCCGGCGCGGAAGGGCTCCTCAGTTGTCTGCAGTGCCTGTAGGTGAGTGCCGTGGGCTGGCTCTGCCGCCGTGGGTCACGCTGTGCCGTCAGCCGTGCTGTGGGCCGCAGCTGCTCTTCTTCCTCCTGCTCTACCCACGGGGCCCTGAGGCCTTTGGGCCCTTAGCAGCTCCCCACCAGTTGTCCGCAATGCAGGGGGGGCCGGGGCTCCCCTGTGCACCAGTTGGAGCCGGCTGCCTTCCTCAGCGCACAATGGAGAGCCTCCCAGCATCCGGGGCTGTGGGTGTTTGGGGTCAGAACCCTTCCTGGTACTGCAAAAGGTCGTCGGTGGGAGGCGAGGGCGAAGTGGCTGCCGGTGCCGTGGCCGTGGGCAGGGGCACGGCTCTCCTGAACCTGCATTCCAGGGGTCTGAAGGCCGAGGGGGAAAACACGCAGCCAGAGCACAGTGTGTCAGCAGGCAGCTCTGTCCTGGTGGCCAGGGGGAAGTGAGCAGCTCCCCGATGCTGTGGGGCGAGACCCTGGGATCCCCTGGCACGTGGGCAGGGGCAGCGGTATCATGCTTGTGCCTGCAGCTGCAGCCCTGCCGGGCACTCCCCAACGCTTTGGGGCAGCTGGCAGAGGTGGGGACATTCCCCTTAGCACTGGGGCTGCCGAAGCTTTGCCCTGCTGCAGAGGGGACGTGTAGCAGCACTGCTGTGTGTGGTTCACAAGGGTCTTGTCTTCTATCTGTCCATCCTGGCCGTGCGTCTCCACCTGGCACCCAGTGCTTCGTGTACACACCGGGGTGCCGGCCCCGCATCCCCAGTATGAAATTCCCCCTTGTTTGCTGCGTGCCGGTGGCAACCAGAGCGGCGCTGCACCTTCCTGGGGCTGCTCCTCCACGCTGGCTGCTGGCAGCCGGCAGCCCCACGGGGAAGATGCTGGGTGGGGGGAGAGAGCAGCGGGAAGGCACCTGGTGCACGGGGCAATTACCGGGCTGTGTGTGCTGCCCTTGGCTGCAGTCACCTGCTGGCCCCGCTGCTTAGTGCTTCCCGAGGGGCTCCGCCCCGGGGCTCACTCACCTGCCTCTGCCCCTGAGCTGCCGGCAGAAGAAAGCAGAGTTATGCCGGTGGTCCGCGTAGCCGTGCCTGTCCAGCCGCGCTGCCCCGTCCCCCTATTTCCCGCCCTCCCTGCCGCCTTTCCACCCCTCCGCCGCCTCTCTCCGCCTCCCCCCCTCCCTTGCCTGGCACCCCCCGCCCCCCCTCGTGAGCCATCCCCTCTCCGAGGCGGTGAGAGCACTCAGGCAGCCCGCAGCCCCTGGCCTGCCGGCCCCGGGCCCCCGTGGGGAGCAGGGCCGACAAATGGGAGTGTGGAGCTCGGACCCGGCGCGAGCAGCCCCACGGCACCCCCAGTACGGAGGGCGGGATCCCCCCCCAACCCCGTGCTGCTGCCACCCCCTGGGTTGCCCCCATGGATTTCCGAGCAGGTAGGAAGCAGCCCCCCGCCCGCCACCCTGTCCTGCTCCCTATCGCGGCCACTAACAAAAGGCAAGAGGCAGCCAGCACCTGGGGGGGTGATGTGGAGAGGGAGTCACTCCCCCCCCTCACCCCCTCTACCGCAGACCCCCAGTACTTGGGCTTTGCTCCCTGCCTTGGGGGAGCCTGCTGTGGCCACAGCCTCCCCAGCATGCCTGGGGAGCCCTGGGGGAGTCTCGGGGAGAAGGAGGGGAATGAATGGAGCCCGTTCTTGTGTCCAATTGCATCAAATACATTCTTGAAAGCAACCTGGTTCTGCTTAACACTTGAATTTCGAGAGAGAGAGGAGAAAAAAAAAAAAAAAAAAAAAAGAGGGAAGAAAAAAAAAGAAAAAAAAGAGAGGCAGCAGCTTGGAGAGAGGGTGTATGCAAGCTCGCGTTTTTTTTATTCTTGCATTCCTGGACACCAATCAAAAGAGCAAATCAAGGGAGGTGGAAGGGGGAAAGGCAGCAAGCAAGGGAGCCGGAGCGTGGTGCGAACCGTGCACACACTCACACACCAAAAACACGCTGCCCAGACTGCTTCTGCCACCTAACACTCAAGCAAACACAAACCAAAACAAATAGGGAGAGAGGAAAAAAAAACCAAAAGGAGAGCCGGGGCAGAGCGGAGCAGCAACCTCGGCCGTGTGTCCATCGGTGCGGGGCTGAGCGCTGCAGCAGCACATTGCTGGGCTCCCCACGCCTGCAGACCCGCGCCCTGACTCTACTATGCTAAATGTGGCTGGGGAGCCCCCAGGTAAGAGCGGGGCCATGGGGTGGGGGTCCGCCGCGCCGACTGCTGCCGACTGTAACTCCGTTTGATTCAAACGTCCGTCTGGCTTCGGGATTGATTTAAGGCTTTTCCCCCCTCTGCTCTCGGGGCTTTTTTTTTTTCCTCCTTTCTCTTGTTGCCTCTTTTCCATGCATGTTTGTGATTACCGGGCAGGGAAACGCTGCTTAGCATGGAGAATTAAAACCTGAGACTGACAGAGGGGAGGAAAAAGGAAAGTCCCCAAGCTTGGGTTTTACTCGTGGGGCAGGCGGGCACCACAGAGGGCAATACCCAGTGGGACGTGGTGGCCGCTTTCAGGGTGCCAGGAAATCCCCCCCCTCTGCGGAGCTCCCTCCGGCCACCAGAAGGCTTTGTTACCCTGGGGCCATGGGGAGCTAAGGGCAGCGGGGCTGCCGGGCACGGAAAGGACGGGGAAAAAGTTGGGAAACAACCCTTAAAAGGTCAGACTGTGGGCGCTGGTGGCCCCGGGGCTGGGCACACGAGGCCGAGGCCACGTTTTGTTCTGGCTCCCGTGGAGCCGGAGCCATTTGGGGGGAGCTGGAAAAGCGGGGCTGGTAGCCAGGGGTCTCCCGCTGCTCCCTGATCCCGGCCCGACATGGTGGAGGTGGTGGCAAACCAGTGGCACCGGGAGGCTGCTGGCCGTGGCCTGCGCTCACAGCACGGCCGGCGGCACCAAGAGCTGCTGCCACGGTCGAGGCCGAGAGCAGCCCAGTGACAGCCCGGAGACATGGCTCAGGGCTGCCGTGCTGCTGCCGGGAAGCGGTGTCCCTGCGCCTCGTTAGCAGGCGGCGTGAGGGCACGGTCCTGCACACATCTGGGCTGCATTAGCCCCAGCCCGCCAGCAGCCTCCGAAGGGAAATGCAGAGGGCTCTGCTTACAGGGTTGCGCCGGGGAAGATTTATGCCCTGCTAAGTGGCACGGTGCACCATAAATCACCCCCTGCCCTGTGCCCACCTGCCTCGAGCCGTAAGAGTGAGCCCAACTCCACAGCCCCTTGGGCGACCACGGAGTGCCAATGGACCCATCCCAGCAGGGATGTGGAGGTGTGCCTGTGCTGGCACATCTGGGATGTCCGGCATGCCAGCCCTGCCGGCTCCGGGTATCCCTGGTGACGGGTGTGCACCCATACCTGGCACTGCTGGGGAACGTGTGGCTGGCACAGATCACGGGGATCCCTCCGGAGCCGCCGGCCCTGCCTCTGCCGGTGTGCCCTCGGCACAGGGTGCCGGAGGAAGCTGGCAGCGATGGCAGCGCGTCCAGAGGCGGCAGGGGGTGGGGGGTGGCGTGGGGCTCTGTGTTGCCACACGGGCTGGCACCGGGACTATCCTCCTGCCTCCTTAACGGTGACCCCGTGCACCTCGCGCTGCCCGCAGGGGAGCCCCCGGTCCCCCCGCTCTTGGCCCCGCAAGCCGTTTCCGCTGCAGGCCGGAGAGGGGCCAGGCTGCCTCTGGCGCTGCGCTGTCCCTGGCTCTGCTGCCGCTCCCAGCACAGCTCCGCAGCCCTCGGCGCTGCTGGGGACACGGGAGGGGTTTGGGCGTCTGCGGTGCCAGCAGGGACACTGAGTGCCTGCGTGGGTATGGGGTGCTGGTGGCTCTGGGTGCTGGTGGGCCGCACAGGGCTCTGCCACCATTGGTGCTGCTGGGATCCAGGTGGGTGCCAGCCGAGGTGTGGGATCTGGTCAGGATTAGGGGCTGAGCCCCCATCTCCGGCAGGAGGGGGGTGACACAGTGCCGCGGGCTGGGGCCAGATGGGAAATCCAGGCCCCGCTAATTACGGCCTCGCTGGAGTCTCCCATGCACGGATGCATTTATAAACACTCGGAGGAGACAGGATGTAAACATTCAGTGTGAGCTGTGAGTACATGCGTGGCCAGGGGGGTGTGGAGCCGGTCTCCCCCTGCACCCCTGTGCTCCTGCACAATTCTTGGCCACCATCAGGGATGCGGCTTTGCTCTCAGTAAGGCAGCGGGGCGGGGGCATGGCACAGAGCCCTGTGGCTGGGGCTGCGATTGGTCTGGGGGCCCCCCCTGCTCCCCACTTGCTTCGAGGACTGTCGAAGCGCAGTGAGGGCAGGATGCGTGCCTCTCTCCTGCCAGCACTTGGGGACCGCAGGGATGCAGGGTGCAGGTGTTGCTGTCAGCGCCATCCTCACGAAGGTGTGTGGGGAGAACCACGCTGGGGGCAGCCGAGGCCACTGCCATTGTCTGCTTGGTCCCCGCTCCTCAGCGCCGTGCTCACGCTGGGACATCCCAGCTCCGTTCCACCTCACAGTGCAGGGCTCTGTTGTCCCTTGGCCGCTAGCCCATCAGATAGAGCTGCTCCCTGGGTTCAGGGGGCAGGGGTCCCCTTTCCCCAGCCCACACTCTGCTTTGCTCAGTGCTTTTGGGAAAGCGGCGCCTGCGGCTTGCGGTCACGCCTGACCCCAGCAGCTCGCTGCCCACTGCGTGCCCGGGGAACAGCTCAGCTTGCACAATGGCAGCAGTCGCTCATGGGGGGTCTGCTTGGCGGGGGGGGGCTCACAGCTCTGCACTGTTCCGCGCCTCCAAGGCCACCCACGGGTGACGTTCCCTGCTGTGACGCACAGGGATACTGTCGGATGAGCTGTCCTGCTGACGCTTGTTGTTGGCCCCCTCAGTGTCCGGCACGTGTGCATGGGGTGACGTGCGCTGCCAGGGGGGCCACCTCAGCTCTCCACCTGCCCCGGAGCTGCCCTGTGCTTTGCTTACGTGGGCTGGGAGCATCCTGGCCCCGCTCCAGGGACGGTTTTGAAACCCTTGGGCTCTTTCTCTTGACATCACTGGGATCCAGCTGTGCTGGTCTCCTCCTTCCCTCTGGCACAGGGGCAACGCGGCCGCTGCCTTGCGCTGGTGCTGAGTCATTTTCCACCCGAGAGACGGGCAGGGGAGTGTGACTGTGCCACTGTGGGAACCATCCGGGGCCGTGAGGCCACCGCTGAGTGAGCAGGGCTGCGCCACGGCCGGGTCATTGCCACCGCCGCGGTTGCAGATTCCTTCCGTCGCCCAGCTCTGGTTATCCACGCCCCAGTGCCCACATCCTCATCAATGCCCGGGAGCTACCAGCTCCGTCTCCTTCCCTTTCCCAGCCCCCCCAGCTCTGTTTGCCTTGGCCACGCGGTGCCTGGGGCCGGGTGTAAATCCCACTCTGGAAACCCGAGCTGGTGGTGGGTGAGGGTCCGGCCAGCCCTGCTGCGCCGCGCGGGGCTGTGAGTGCCTGTGCCGGGCTTGGACGCACCGGGGCCGAGCCAAAGCAAACACCCGGGGGCGGGTGAGTCAGCGCCACGCGGCCCCCCTGCCGCCCGTAGCCCACGCTCACACGCTCACTCGCACGCACACAGCGTCGCACACCACGCTCACCATCCCGGGACCCGCAGACCGGTCGTGCACAGGCAGCTTCGCGTGGCACAGCCGCAGGCACGGAGTGGCACCCGTGTGGTCACCAGCGTGCGTGCTGCCGTGCGCACGGCGCGGCACGTCGTGGCTGGGACGTCCTGCATGGTGCGCGCTGCTCCATGGCGTTTCCATACACGCTGTGCCGCGTGTGCGTGGCGCACATCCCGCTGTGTGCACTGCGTGCCCGCAGGGCATCATGCGCCACTGTGAGCCCGGTGCTGGGTGGGCAAAGCCGGGACGCGTGCCACGCACTGGAGCTGGTGCTGCCGCAGCCGGGATGTCCCCGTGGGCCCACGTGCGTCACCAGGACTTGGCTGCTCCTCACTTCCCAAGCCTCCCAGCAGCAATTGACGGGGAGTGGTGACGCACGAGGGCACTGCAGGGCTCCCAGCCGCCCCTGCCTCCCTGGGGAGCCTACTGCAGGCTGTGCCATGCTGAGCTGAGGTCTTCCCAGCAGAGGCCTCAGTAAAGGTTGCTCCGTGCCCAGCTGCCTTCAGCCCTGCCTGGCCCCTGGCTCCCAGCAGGGCAGGGATGGGGATAGGGATGAGGATGAGATGTGCTGTTGCAGCCCTGCAGGGCGCCCGGCGTGCTGTGCTTAGGAAGGCAACCAAGCCTGCTTCGGCATTGGTGGTAGGTGACTCGGCGTTCCCAAATATAACCCGGGCGTCCCGGCGGGAGCACAGCAAGCAGCACTCACTTGAGACCATATAAAGGATTGTTTCTGCAGCCCATGGTCGGCAGTGCACAGAGTAGAGGCCATGCCGGATGGGCATGGTGGCACTGGTGGGGACGACATGGTGTCCCTGAGGCTCCTGCTGCACTGCTCCTTGTTCCCTGTGCTGGGTGCTGAGCACTGCCACTCCATGCCCAGCCCTTCCCTGCCTCAGTTTCCCCATATGCAGGGTGGTGATGAGCACACTGGCAGCACAGAGTCCTGAAGTCCCAGGAGTGCTGTGCCGGCACCCAAGGGCAGGGCGGCCCCAGTCACCACATGGGTGGAGGAGGTGCCGCAGGCAAACCCTGGGTCTCCACCCCCTGGGGAGCCAGGGGATGTGGGGTGGGCAGTGGAGTGTTACTGGAGCACTGCTGCATCCTCAGCGCCCTTGGTGCCATCGCACCGCACTGGGGTGCCCCCGGTCCCCTTGTCAGGAGGGTCCTCTCTGAGGTGCCTTGTCCCCACAGGAGACTCTTGGGGGATCTTTGCCTTTTTGTGTGCCGCACTCTGCAATCTGCCGGCGGTGCCCGCGCTGAACGGCACGGAGGAGCTGGGTGCTGGCCAGTCCATCCAGAAGACCTACGACCTGACCCGCTACCTGGAACACCAGCTCCGCACCCTTGCCGGCACTTATGTGAGTAGCTCACCACTGCCCCTTCCCTTAAACTGCTCATCCCCCCAGCTTGGGGAGACTCCAGCATCCCCAGGGCACGGCACTGGGATGTAAGTGGGAGTACACCTGTATACACGAGACTGCGTGTTTCCACCCATGCTGGAGGCCAAGGAAATGCCTCATCAGACAAGGGCAGTGGCCAGGGGAGCCTCCCTGTGCCGGAGGCCCTGGACTCTGGTCCTGGCACAGGGTGTGAACATCTTCACACCCCTGGCTCCTCCCCCCCACCTCTCCTTGCCTGCCAGTGGCACCGGCCCAGGTGGAGGTTTTGCTGTCTCTGCCCTGATCTGCCTCCCCTTGCTGCTGCTGATCATGCTGTGGGAATGGTGAGGGTGGAATTGCTGTCTCCACATTGCTGGTGAGCTCTGG
This sequence comes from Tetrao urogallus, assembly GCF_951394365.1. NCBI lineage: Eukaryota > Metazoa > Chordata > Aves > Galliformes > Phasianidae > Tetrao > Tetrao urogallus. The sequence continues at coordinate 7,135,858 of NC_136819.1, forward strand.
CTGAGCTCCCCTCGTTGCCTCATCTGCATAGAGGCGGTGGGCAGGTGGGAGATGTGGGTGCAGACACCTGGAATATGGGTGCATGGAAGACTGGGGACCTCCATGGTGCTCAGGGACATGATGAACTTGGGGACATGGAAACCAGGGGAACAGTGGGGACAAGGTGACATGTCCAGGTAGGGGATGTGGATATGGACACCTGGGATGTGGGGGAGCATGGTGAACGTGGGGACATGGGGGCATGGCACTGAGGGACATGGTGGGCAGGGGAATGTGGAAACCAGGGGTAAGATGGGGACAGGGAGACACGGTGGGCACGTCCAGGTAGAGGACACGAAGGTCTGGGATGTGGGGTATATTGTATGCAGGGAGACATGGGGACTGGGGGCATGAAGGTTGTGGAGATCTGGAAAATTCTGTAAAGGAGAATGTGGTGTGCAGGGAAATACGGAGACAGGAGAGGTATCGGGGATACCCGTACCTGGGGAACATGGAGACCTGGGTTGTGGACACCTGTGGTTGCGCACACGGGGAACTAGGGACATGGAGGGCATGGAGACCTGGGACGTGAAGGGCAGCGGGATCTGAGACTGGAGACACGGTGGCGTGGAGACTTGAGACGTGGTGTGCAGGGGGACGCAGAGACCTGGGGTGTCTTGGGCATTGGGCGCAGAGACTGGTGGTGTGTGGGACATGGGTGCCGGGGACACGTCGGCCCCCTGTCAACTCCTCCCCTCCTTGCAGCTGAACTACCTGGGCCCGCCCTTCAATGAGCCCGACTTCAACCCCCCGCGGCTGGCGCGGGCTGAGCGGGTGCCCAGCGCCACGGTGGACTTGGACCTGTGGCGGGGCCTGACGGACAATGCGCGCCTGGCAGCCAACTACCGGGCCTACAGCCGCCTGCTGAAATATCTGCGTGGCCTGGACGGCCAGGTGGGCACGGTGGAGCTGCGCCATCGCCTCGGCCACTTCTGCTCCAGCCTGCAGGGCCTGGTGCTCAGCATCGCCGGCGTCATGTCTTCCCTGGGCTACCCGCTGCCCGCCGGCCCCGCCGGACCCCCGCCCTCCTCTGGCACCCCTGCAGCCCCCAACGACTTTCTGAAGAAGATGGATGACTTCTGGCTGCTGAAGGAGCTGCAGACGTGGCTGTGGCGCTCGGCCAAGGACTTCAATCGCCTCAAGAAGAAGGTGCCGCCAGCTGTGGTCACACTGCGCATCGAGGCCAGGGGCTTCTGAGGGCCCCCGCCCTGCTGAGGGCATCCCCACAGCAGTGGCTGCACACTTGTCACCGCTTGGCCTTCATGGATGGGGATCGCTTTAGTGCCACCGAAGCCACCATCACCACTTGGCCTTAACAGATGGGGATCCTGACCCCAGAGTGCTACCAAAGTCACCCCACATATTCCTCACCACCTCACTGTGCCTTGAGAGATGGAGTTCCCGATCCCAAAATGCCACCAAAACCACTCCAAGTCCCCTCCGTCACCACTGTGTGTTAAGGGACAGGTCTTCTCATCGTAAAGTGGCACCAAACCCACTCCACATCCCCACTATCGCCACTGATTTAACAGGTGGGGCTCCAGACTCTGAAGTGCCACCAAAGCCACGCCATGCCTTTTCTATCCCCGGAGTGTCATCAAAGCCACCCCACATCCCCAGCATCACCACTGTTCATTAAGGGACAGGTCTTCTGATCCCAGAGTGCCGTCGTAGCTTTCCCACGTCACCACTGTGCCTTAACAGATGGTCTGTCTGTCCCAAAGGGCCATCAGAACCACCCCAAATACGTACCATCATATTGCCGTGCCTTGACAGATGGGATTCCCACTTCACCAAAGTGCCACTGAAGCCACTCCATGTCCCCACCATCACCTCTAGGTCTCAAGGGATGGTGATCTTGATCCCAAAGTGCCACCAAAGCTACCCGGCATCCCCTCGTCACCACCGTGCCTTAATGGGGCTCCTGACCACAAAATCCTAAGGGACAGGGCTCCCAGACCCACAGACCTCCCCCACATCGCCCCGCAGTACCTTAAAGGACAGGCACTCGGCCCCAGAGGGTTCCCATGGTGTCTCATCACCCTGCCGTGCCTCGGGGGACGGCCTCCTGCCCCCAACTGCAGCCAGTGCCGCCCTGCCGTCACCTTGCAGTGCACTGACGCAAGGGGTGGTGACACCGTGGCGTCCCCGTGGCCGCGCTGTGCCACCCGTTACCCTGTAGGGCTGGGAGCCGCGCTCTCCTGGCCCGCCCCCCGGCAGCAGTAAGCCCCGCTTCGCCACGAACGGACCAAACCCTCCCCTGCATAGGAATAGGCCCCGCCCCCCGTGCAGTAAGCCCCGCCCACCCGCCAGGAGCACAGCTGGGTGCCCGAAGCTCCGCCCCCGTCACCACCGTTGCCTAGCAACCCGCGGGTCCCGCCCACTGGCCCTGGGGGCGGGGCTTGTTCTGGGGGCGGGGCCGGGGCAGAGCCCCAGGGCCGCCGTCTCGGTGCGTCTATGCGTGTTTATTTATTGGAGATGTTATTTATTAGGGTATTTATTGCAGAAGATCTATTCTTGTATTAACAAATAAAAGCCTTTCTCCAGTGCCTCTGCCCCCTGGCCCGTGTCCCCCAGCAGAGGGGCCCTGAAGAGCTGCCCACAGGGACACGGCTGCGTGGGCCCTGCCGTGCCTGGAGGGGCCCGTCAGCACCGCTTCCTCTGTGCCCCCACAGCCCCACTGAGGATGGGGTTTGGCGGCAGCACCCCATAGAAGCCTGCCACGTGCCAGGGTGGAGGTGGGGGGTTCTTAATGCCCTGAGTAGGGGCAGAGACACCCGGGGTAGGACTGGGCATCATTGTGCCGTGTAGACACGGATGAGATTGGGGGCCGACCAACATGCCACCAGGGTATGGGACTTGGACCCCTGTACCGCCTGGTGGTGATGGGACCGGTGACCCCCATGGCAACCAGGGCTCAGTTCACGGCCAACCCTGTCACCTTCACAGCAGGGCTATGGGTGTCCCCGTCAACATCATAGTGAGGGCATGGGGACCCCCAGGTCCCTATCCCGATTGAGGATATGTGAGGCAGCAGGGTGCCACGTGCCCTGTGCCCGGCAGGATGGACCCTGCCCATCACCACCCCCAAGGAACACTCTGTCCAAAGGGCAGTCGCCCACCCGTGACGGCCACTGGCAGCCTTGGGACGCACCACCATTACTGCTTGCCCACAGCCCGCAGGGACCCGCAGCCACAAGGTGAGTAACAGCAATGGGGACAGGGATGGGGTGCTCGGGGGTCCCCTCACCGTTGACTCCTTGGCAGGGCCATGCAGATCCTGACGTGCCCGGCCCATTTGCAGCGCCTGGAGGCCGCTCTGCGCAGCAGCCTGCCTCGTGCCCTGCCGGTGAGTCACCCACAGCTGCCCCTCCACCATGGGGGTCGTGGGCCACCCTGTTCCCTCCCTGACACCCCCGGAGCACACATCTGCTGGGCCATTCTCGAGCGCCATGAGCCTGCCCTAGCCAACCCCAACCTGCCTGAGCTCTGCCACCTGCTCAAGGGCAGCCCATCTTTGCCACAGCTGGGCTGCACGGTGCTGGGCTTTGCAGGTGTACGGGGCTGTGCTGAACATCAACCGTGGCAACCCCGGGGACTTCGAGGTGGCAGTGGATGCCTGGCCCAACTTCGGTGCTGTGCTGGCGCGGCAGAGAGGAGAGGTGGCCGGAGGGGCTGTGGGGAGGGAGGGGCCCGTGCCCGTGTTGGAGGGGCTCAGAATCCCGCCCCACAGGCGCCGCTGAATGACAGCTACAGGAACCTGTGCAGCGCCTTCTACTGGGATGTGGGTGCCTACCGCGCCCTGCTGGAGAGCCCGGGCTGCCTGCGTTGGGACTCCGCTTTCCACATCTTCGGTGGCTGTGGGGACAACCACGGGGACACGGGAGGAACGAGCAGTGATGGGAGCGGGGGTGGTTGTGTCAGGAACGGGTGGTGCTGGGAATGTGTGGGGCATGGAGGGCAGTGTGGGAACACAGGGGAGCAGAGCCCTTGCCGCTGCCGTCCCCAGGGCTGCAGGATGGCGTGCTGACGGTGTCCCAGGACATTGCATTGGCCAAGGGCATAGACCTGGAGGTGACTGAGTACTACACCTACCTGCACACCGACCCCAGCACTCTACCAGAGCCACAGTGAGCCTCAGCCCCATCTCCTTCTGTGTCTCCATCCCTGTTCCCATTCCCTTCTGTGTCCTTGTCCTGTTTCCATTCCAGTCCCTGTCCCATACCCCATCCCATTCCTGTCCACAACCCTCTCCCAAGCTCATTCTTGCTCCATCCCATCCAGCAGCCACTCAAGCCCTGTCCCCATCTCACACCCATCCGTGGTCATGTCATCATTCTAATGCCAATCCTAAATGTAACTAATGGTAACTCTAGCCCATCCCTGCTCCATCCCACGCATGTCCCCAGCCTCATCCCATCCCCAGCCATGGTCAGGCCTCGGTCCCATTCCAATCCATGGCCATGTCCCCATCCTAACCTTAACCCTAACTGTAACCATAACCTTAACGCTAACCCGTCCCATCCATGTCCCCAACCCCACCCCCACTCACCCCCTGGCTCCTGTCCCATCCCCTCCCCACGACACCCAACATCACCCTGCAGGCTGGACCCTGACCTGCAGCTGGGCACACTGAGCCCGGCGCACGTGGAGCTGCTGGACTCAACGTGGGCATACGGGGGGAACGCGTGGAGCCGGCGCTACCTGGGGGAGCTGCTGCGCCGGTTCCCCTACCTATGCCTTCAGGACCCGGCCGGGGATCTCGTGAGCTGGATGCTGAGCGACGGCTTTGCATCCGGAGCGCACGGCTACACGGTGCCCTCCCAGCGGGGCCGCGGGCTGATGCGGGCGCTGACGATCATAGCTGCCCGCCGGGCGCACGGCCGCGGCTTCCCGATGTATGGCCACACGGCCTTAGGGAACCGGGGGATGCAGCGGCTGCAAGAGAATTTGGGGTACCGCCGGCTGCCGGGGCTGTGCCGCTTCGTGCTGCACAACCCTGCGCTGGCGCGGACTGCGCCCTGAGTGCCCCCCGGGGAGAAATGTGTGAATAAAAGCAAACGAACCGAAAAGAGCCGCCGCGAATGAACCGACTGCAAAATAAAAAAGGAACCAGCGAAAAACAGCAACTCGCAAAGAAACACTGAGAAAAATAAACACCAACGAACCAACCGACCAATGGTGACCGACGTAAACAACCGAAAAGGTGCAAAAAGCGAAGCGCCAATGAATGACCCGACAGAATAACCGAGACAGAACGGCCCGACCGGCCAAAAAAATACAAAACAAAAAAAAAGACCAAGAAAAACGATTAAAGAGAAACCACACCCCCCAAAGCAAAGAGAAAAACACCCGAACCAAAACCGAAACCGAACCGCCTCGTCCGCTGCCCACGGCACGACAGCGGCGGGAGGGCGGCCGGGCGGCGCTGCCGGACGGGGGACGGGAAAGCGACGGGGGGTGAGCGGGGGGACGGCGGGAGGTGAACGCGGGGCCAGGGGAGACGTGCGTGGCTGAAGCCGCCGCCGCCGCCGTCCTGCAGGCTATGGAGCGCGCCGGACGGATCACCGACAGCTTCCCGCGGCGGCACCGCGCGCAGACACGCGCCGGCGGCAAAGAGCGGAGCGGAGCGCGGCGGCGGCGCGGCGGAGAGGGGCGCCACCGGGTGGTCCCGCCGGCCCCGGCCCCGCCGACACCCCCCAACCCCGCGCAGGACGACGCCCGGGACCCCTCTGCCCCGCCGCGCGAGGCCCCGCGAGAGCTGCTGGAGATGTTGCGCCGCTTCGATCTGGCCTGGGAGTACGGGCCGTGCACCGGTGAGCCGTCGCACACCGACCCCCAACCCACCCCTCACCCCATCCCCGCCGCTCACGGCCGTTCCCCTCGCAGGCATCACCCGGCTGCAGCGCTGGGAGCGGGCGCGGGCGCTGGGACTCAACCCGCCGGCCACGATCCGCGACGCCCTCCTGGAGCACCGCGACGACCCTGCGGTCACGTACAGGTGCGGGACGGGAGCGGGGCGGGAGCGGGGCGGAGCGGGGCGGCGGGCTGACCGTGCGCTGTGCCCGCAGCCTGTGGCACGAGTACGGTCTGTGAGCGGACGGCAAGACGGCGGCTCCGGTACGACGCCGAGGTCCCGGTACGCAGCGCCGCAGCCCGGGCGGCCGCTGCTGGGTGAATAAAGCAGTGAGTGCGCTAATTGCGTTAATTGCTCGAGCCGAGGCCGGCGCCTGGTTCCCACGGCAACCGGGGAAGGCGCCCGCCTGCGTCGCTCGTAAGATGGCGCCGCGGCGCCGCGACTACATTTCCCGTCGTGCCCCGCAAACGACAGGGCGGGGCGGGCCCGGTGGCGGCGCGCACGGCCTGCTGGGAATTGTAGTGTGCGGCGGCGGGGCTGGGGCGCAGTCACGTGCTCACGCTGAGCCCTCCTGACGGTGCCGTTCCCACCGCCCCCAGACAGCACAGCTCTGCACATCGCCGCCGTCCCTCTTCGAGGTTTATTCTCTGGCCGGTGAGTGCTGGTGATAGCGGCAGTGCCGTGCGATGCGGCCCTGCGGTGACACGAAGTGCGTACAGAGCGGCGTGGTTTCCCCGGGCCCCGCCCCCATCAGAGCCAGGCCGCGCCTCGCAGTGCTGTCGCGTGGGAGCTCTGCCCGGTGCCCCCGTGGGCTACGGAGCGCCGGGGGGGCCGGGCTCCCGGGTGGGGGCGGAGCCTCCCGCAGGGCTGTGCTCCTCCGCAGGTACGCCGTCTCCATCCACGCTGGCCTGGCGAACCACGCGGCACGGCCGGGACCTGGGCCGCGGTCCTAGGGGGGCCGCCTTCAAGCCCTCCGTGTCCCCCAGGCCCTGGCCGCCTTCGGACACCTGTGGGAGCGGGAGTCTCCAGAAGGAGCCGTGCGTTCCACTGTTCCCCCCGCACCCACCGTCACCCACCTGCAGCCCCGCTGTCCCCCGCCCCCTAGCGCTCACCTCCCCGCCCAGGGGCTCCCCGAGGTTCTCGGGGGTTTCCATCTGGCTGATGCTCCGCATGACGGCACACAGGGAGATGCGGGGACGCCGGGCGGCCCCCACCAGCCCCGGCCTGCCGTCCTCCTCGGGGGGCGGTGAGGACGCGGATGGGGACGGGGGCAGAGCCCCGTCGTCCCACGGCACGGCTTCCTCCGGCTCCGGCGCCCGTTCCGCCGCCTGCGGCTCCCAGAAGCTGCTGTGCCGGCTGCACGCGAGCACCGCGGTCACCCGCAGCCCCGTCCGCACGGAGTCCCGGCTGCTGCCGTCGGAACGGGTGGGACCCCGCCTGCCCCCCCAGGTACGCCGTCCTACAGCCCACCGCCCCCGAGAGGGGCGCGGCCGCAGCGTGCCCGGCCCGCTGTACCCACCTGGCGTTCAGGATGCCCTGGTAGAAGTCGAGCTGGCGCATGAAGCCGGGGTTGGGCTGCACGCCGGGCCGGCAGCGCCGGACGTGGCGCAACGCCCGCTCCAGGGACCACCCGAACTCCTTCATGGCGTAGGCCAGCACTGTGGCTGCCGAGCGGCTCAGCCCCATGCGGCAGTGCACCAACGCCCGGCCCCCGCGAGCCCTGCCGTGTAACCTCACTGCGATGCAGCTCCTGGGGACCCAGCGGCTTCCCAGTGCCACCTGTGTCCCCAGCGCTCCGAGGGCACTGCCCCGCACTGCTCCTAAGGCCTCCGGTTCTCCCAGTGCCTCCCCCTGCTTCCAGTTCTCACAGTGCTCTCAGAGCCGCCAGCGTCCCCCGTGCCCCACAGCCATGTCATTCTCAGTGCCCCAGGGCCCCTCTTCCCCCCCACTGTCCCCAAAGCTCCCAGCCACCAAGATGCCCCCTGGCACCCCACAGCACCCTCCGCTCCCACTAACTTGATGTCAGAGAGGAAAAGGAAGGTGTCATTCCAGTGGGGCAGCAGCTGGGCCGTCTCTTCGTCGTATACCCGCACATTCATGTAGTTGAACAGTGCTGGGAAGAAGTTGTCAATCTCCCGTGCCACGTTCAGGATGTGGGTCACACTGTGGGGCAGCGAGCATTGAGGCCATACGCATGTCCCATTGCCCACCACCACTGCCATCTCATACCCATGCTCACCAGTTCTGCTGCAGCTCCTCCAGGTTGGCTGCATTCCACTCAGAGCCCTACGATGGCGGTGATGCTGTGGGATGGGCGGGAATAGCGGTACCCCACAGCCCATCCCATGCCCACCAGGTAGATGTGTGGGAAGACATGTGAAGGCCGGTCCATTTGCGCCAGCACCAGCAGCATCTCGTTGTCAATGAAGTCCTTGTGCTGCTCCAAGCTGTGCCCCATGCGCCGCTCCAGCTCTGTCCTCACCTGGCACCCACCAAGGGGTGAGGGATGGTGATGGGACCCCTGTGTCTCCCCCTCGTCCCCCCCGGCACTCACCTCCTTGGAGGTGATGCTCTCCAGGTCAGCAGATGTCAGCACGTCCCGCAGCAGTGCCCGCACCGCGCGCTCTGTTGGCTCTGTGGGCAGCAGCAAGCCAGGCCGCACGGACTCCAAGTCGGCCATGGCCAGCCATTCATTGAGGCAGCTCTGCTCCGAGTCCAGTGCTGCTGCGTACTCCTGCACCCAGGCCAGCGCTGGGCCCCCTGGGATGTGCCCACCCTGGGCTGCCAGCTCGCAGGCACGGTGCAGCTCCTGCAGCACGGCCCTGGACACAAGCACTGGTACATTGATTCCGCTCCATGGCTGCAGCCGTGCCAGCCCCTCCCCAGCACCACGTCCCCTCGAGCCCAGCACGACTCGTCTCTGGTCATGGTGCCCATGAAGCTGCTCCACACCCTTGCATCCTGAGCCCTTGTCCAAAACAGTAATGCACACATCCCCATCCCCATGGCAGTGCCCACGTCCCCATGCCCACAGCCGACTCACCACATGGTCTGGATGGAGATGGGCTTGAAGATGCGCGTCTGCCCCCCGGATGTCACACTAAACCCCCTGGGCACCACAGGGACACATGTGGCTCAGGGCGGGCACTCTTGCTGCGCCCCTTCCAGCAGACCCCATCCACCCCACCCGCTCCTTACCCATCACCATCGAGGAAGACCTGGGTGTTGCTCCAGAGGGGCAGCACCATGCCCAGGGTGCAGCAGTCGGCCCTGGGGCAGGCAGGGGTCAGAGTGTGACCATCACCCGTCCCCCTGACCCCGCAGCCCCGCTCACCCTTCGTGTGGGAAGTCCACTCCCAGCAGTGCTGTCTGTCCCTCGGCGCCCTCCTCCTCTGGCCGCACCACCAGCAGGTACCGCACCCGCTGTGGCTGCGCTGACTCCAGCCGCACTGCCTGAGGTTGGGGCCTGAGTGGGTGTCCCCAAGGCGGACAAGGGGCTGGGCCAGGCTGGATCCCAGCACACCCCCATCGCTATTGCCATCCCATTTCCATATACCCCATCCCAGTCTTGTCCCTGTCCCCAATTCATCCGCGCCCCATCATCATCCGCATCCCTTTCCCAACACATTCCAACCCCACTGCCATCACCATCTATATCCTGTCCCCCACTTCCACTCCCGTCCCATTCCCATCCTGTTTCCATTTCCATCCTCATTCGGTCCCCATTCCCATCACCATCAGCACACATATCCTCATCCCATCCTGCCCCTTTTGCCATCCCCATCCCATTTGTATTCCCATCTGCATCCTCCTTCCACACTGCCCCTGTCCCTGCCACCGTCCCCATCCCATCCCCAACCCATTCCCCATCCCGTCTCATCACCGTCCCCAACCCCACACCATCGCGGTGGAGGCCCCACCAGCTGGATGGCGTCCTGCGATCTCAGCAGCTGCATCATGAGCTGCAGGTGCCTCTCCTGCCGCCCGGGGGGCACGGCGGGGGACGGTCCGGAGGCTGGCGGCTCCTCGGCAGGCAGCAGCAGCGCGGCCCCCCGGACCAGCGCGAAGCTCTGCCTGGGGCAGGAGGGACGTGAGCGGGACGGGATCACCGCCCAGTACCCCTTAGCCCCCGGTGCCCCCATCTCACCGCCGCTGCAGGTGGCCGCGCCTGGGCGCATCGTCCTCCTGCAAAGCACGACGGGGAGCGTGAGCACGGCCAACCTGGCGGCGGCTCGGGCACGACGCGAACCCTCCGCCGTTTGCGGCACGGGCACGGCAAGGGGGGTTCCGCTGCCGGCCGAGAGCTCCAGGCAGCTCGGGGGGGGTCTCGACCCCGTTCCCCCGGGCGAAGCGCTCGCGAGTGGGGGGACGACGACGACAACGGGGACTGCCCCAGCCCGATCTGGCGGCACTTTCCGACCCTCCCCGTTCGACGGCGCTCCCCGACCGCTCCCGGCCGCACTCACCACGGGGGGAACCCCGGCGGAGCCCGACGTCCGCCTCACGGTGACCAACGCCATGCCCCGTCCAGGAAGCGCCGTCACGGCCCCGCCCGCAGCAGGCACGGAACGGCCCGGGAGGGGCAGCGGGCACGGCCCCGCCCCGCCCGGTGTCGGGACTTCCCTGCGGGCGGCGGGGGCACGGGGCAGAACTTTGGGGAACGGGAGGGAGGGACCCCGGGCCGCCCCCTGCTGCAAGGCACGCCTCCGGGCCGCCGACCCCGCCCCCTGCTGCAGGCCCCGCCCCGCCCCGGCCCAGGCAGAGGCCACACGCGGCTGTCGATAAAGCTCTGTATATGTCCATGTACATCCGACGGGAGCCGCCTCCCCTGGGGCGAGGCGGGGGACGGGGGGGGGGCAGCTCAGCTCCGGGAGCGCCGGGCGCCGCTCCCCCGTTCCGGGCCGCTACTTGTCGGTGAGCGAGAGGCGCAGGATGCGCTGCAGCTCCTCGTCCTCCTCCCGCCGCCGCCGCTCGCGCTCCTCCTGCTCGCGCTCCGACAGAGCCATGGCCAAGCGCAGCTGCTCCGCGAAGCCGCCGTAGCCTGGGTTGGGGGCGGTCTCGCCGTCGGCCGGGCCGGGCCCCGCTTGCAGCAGCAGACTCTCCTGGAGCGCCCTGCGGGACAGCGCTGTGGCCGCGCCCCCTCGGACCCCGCGCCCCCTCGGACCCCGCGCCCCCTCGGACCCCGCGCCCCCTCGGACCCCGCGCCGCTCCTGCCGCCGCTCCGCCCCCCCCGAGCCCCGGGAGCGGAGCCTCACGCACCGCTCCAGCTGCAGCTCCTCGTCGTAGGGCGGCGGGCGCGGCCCCGGGCGGGCGTTGGTCAGCGCCTCCCACACGGTCACCTGCGAGGAGCGGGGCTGGGACGTGGCCTCGCGGTGGGCGCGGCCTCGCGGTGGGCGCGGCCTGGCGGGGAGCGCTCCCACCTGCTCGCTCTCGGTGCCGGCGTCCAGCAGGCTCTGCTGGATGGCGAACTGCAGGAGGTCGTCGTCTTCGTCCCGCGGCGGCTCGCTGCGCCCCGCGCCCAGCACCGTGTATCCCGGCGGCACCTCGAACACCGCCGGCTCCACCTCGCACGGGAACGGCCATCCTACAGCGGCACACCGCTGGGCACCCCCGGCACCGACCCGAGGGGATCCCCGTCTCCGCTCCCGCCTACAACCCGTCACTGCCCCTCTGGTGGGCTCACCCCATTCCCACCTCCATCCCCATTCATACCATCTAAACCCCCACCCCACCCCACAACACCCCGTCCCATCCTCATCCCGTCCCATCCCCATCCCATCCTCATTCCGTCCCACCCCACCCCACCCCACCCCACCCCACCCCACCCCACCCCACCCCATCCCCATCCCCATCTCCATCCTACCCTCGGTTCATCTCATCTCCATCCTCATCCTATCCGCACTGTGGCCCCACATCATTATCCCCCCAACCCAACCCCATCCCATCCCCCCCCCCCCCTCTCCCCCCCACCTCCAGGCCCAGCCGCCCTGGCACCGGGGGGCTGAGTGGGGCTGCAGACCCGTACGGAGCCTAGCGGTTGGTCACAGCCACAGAGGTTGCTGAAGGTGATGCGGGCGTTGAGGACATGGAACAGGGGGATCTCTGGGGGGAACGGCGGGTCAGCAGCCCCACTCGCTACAGCCCCATCTCCCCCACCCCTGCCCTCACCAATCTTGACGGGGAAGCCAGGGGGCAGCTTGAGGGTGATGAAATCACGCAGCTTGGCAAAGTGCGCGTTGGAGATGGCCATCAGGTCGATGATGGGCGTCACCTGCTCGGCCAGCGACAGCGGGTGCTGCTCGCAGAGCCACAGCGTAGCCTTGAACCTGCACGGGCAATGGTATGGGCACGGGCACGGTTCCGCTCCCCTGCTTCCCTCCAGTGCAGCGCCCACCTCTGCACCTTGCTGGACACCTCAATGGGGCGCCCGATGTTGCGTGCCTCCAGGTCGAAGTGTGGGTCAAAGTACTCCTCGAGGGTGATGGCCGTGGGATTGGTGGGGCTGGCGGCTGGGGGTGCAGGTGCCTGGGGGGAGGTATGGCCCCGCGCAGCTCAGCACGGCCCCACGCCGTCCCCAGCCCTCCTGCCCACCACTCACCCCATTGTGGGTGCCGTGCTGCTGTGCCAGGCCCAGGAAGGAGTGGAAGGGGGTGCGGGAGCCTGTGGGGAAAGACCCAGTGTGGGTGGGCACGGGGCAACAGTGCCAGCCTGGTACCTGCCCCGGGTGGGCGGCGCAGCGACACCTTTAGTGCGGGACTTGTCCTGGTCTGAGAGGTGCTCCGTCCTCGTCTTGGTGACCAGCTCCACATTGCTGGCGCTGTACACCTGCAGGAGAGAACGAGACGGTCTGGAAAGGGAATGGGATGGAGATAGGGATTGGATGGAATGGGGACGGGATAGCAATAGGATGGGAGTGGAATATGGATGGGGATTGGGATGGATACAGGATGGGTGTGGGATGGGGATGAGATAGGGTTGGGGAAGGAATGGGATGGGATGAGTTGGGATGGGGATGAGAATGGAGGAGGATGGAGGTGGGAATGGGATTGAGACGGGGATGGGGAGAGGGAAGAGGATGGAATGCGGATGGGATTTGGAAGGAATGGGGTCAACCCCACCCTGCCAGTGGCACCTTGGCCTCATAGCCGCTGACCACCTCCATCTTCTCCGAGCGCCATCCCCAGATCCCTGATTTGTTCCTGGGTGCGCAGCCAGAGGGTGGCATCAGCCCTGCGTCCAGCAGCCCTCCAGCCCCACCTGCCCCGTGGCACACACCGCTCAAAGGCAATGTTCCTGGTGTCCAGGTGCGTGGAGACGATGGGCGACGTCAGCCGCCCAGCCACGTGCTCCTCCGAGGGCTGCATGGCCGCCAGCAGCAGGTCAGGCTCGTGCAGGGCCAGGGCCAGCGTCTCAGTGTACACCACCTGCTTGTCGTGGTCCACCTCCATCACCACCGCTCCCTCCTCTGCACGAGGGGATGGAGTCAGCACTCGGCACTCTGCAGCACACAGGCAACCCCTGGCCTTGGGGAATGCCACATTCCAGGGGTACGCGAGGCCTTTATGGGCGATCTGGGATTTGTGTGGGTCCCTGGGTTTTTCTGGGGTGCTGGAGCCGAACCTTCTCCCTTGAAGATGTAGCTGCGGCGGCCCCGCTGCCACGTCATGTGCTCAAAGCCCAGCAGTGTGGTGTCGACCCGCAGGCTCTCACCCCGCTTCCAGACGCGGTACACGTCACTGGGGCACACCTTGGACACCAGAGGCACTGCGGGCAGCAGCACCCATCAGTGGCGTGACAGGGGGTGACCCCCACCCAGACCTCATCCCCACCCCCCATCCTCGCCCCAATCCTTGTTCCTGCTCACCCCAGCTGGTAAATTCCCACTTCATCTCCACGTAGAAGTCAGAGGCCTGAAGGAGACGAAGGGGTCACGAGGGCTATGGTTCGGAGATCCCTGCTGGGTGTCGGGGAGGCCCGCGGGGCCCCTTGGGGAGCTTGGGAAGGGGACTGAGGGGAAAAAACAGGGAGTCCTGGGGGAGATGGGGGACCCAGGGTCTTTCCAGCTGCCTCTGCACCCTCTAATTCCCACGCAGGGCCTCCAGTTCTGGACGTGTCCAGATCTGGGGGTGCTCCAGCGATGGGGGCGCTCATGCTGGGTGCACGCCTGGTACTAGGGGTGCCCGGTGCCACAGGAGCTCGGTGACGGAGGTGCCTGGAGCACCCATTCTGGGGTATCCGGTGCCACAGGTGCCCGGTGCCAGGGGTGCCCACCCACCACCCCAACACCCGGCCATACCCGGCGCAGCTTGCTGAGCAGCTCGGGGATGCCAGCAAGTCGCCGCGTTGCCCGCTGGTAGTCACGGTACTGGAGCACCAGCTGCACTATCTCGGGGTCCCCCGTGCTCACTGCCTCTTGCAGCACTGTGGGGCAGGGAGCTGCCATCAGCCAGGTGCCGCCGCCATCCCTGCACCCCAAACTCCCCCACACACCTGTCCAGCCATTGGCGTTCTCCCGGCCCACATTGGCGTTGTGCCGCAGCAGCACCCGCACCGACTCCAGGTGGCCCAGGGACACGGCCAGCTCCAGCGGGGTCCGCCCTCGGGGGTCCGTCAACTCCACGTCGTGCTGGGGCACGGCGCACCGTCACCCGGCCGCTCGCAGTCCGGTGCCAGCCGCGTGCCCCCGCTCTCCCACGCCCTCATCCCCAGCCTCGCAGACCCCGACTCCAAGACCTCCCGTCCCTCAGTGCCCCTACATCTCCCCGTCCCCTCACCCCCCCGGCACCGCGTCCCAGTGCCCCCAGTTCCTCCCTCCGGTCTCCACATCCCGTTCTCCCCCTCGCTCTCCCCTTTCCCTGCACCCGCCGCGCTGCCGCCTCGGCGCTCCAGAGACCCTATTTCCCCTCTCTCCCCAGTATCACCCGTACTGCCGGCGCCCCCCGTTCCTCCCGGTCCCTGTACCGCTGCCGCCCGCATCCCCCCCGCCGCGCCGTGCCCGGTGCCGTGCCCGCACCCCCCCCGCACCCGGCGCGCACCGTGCCGGAGCGCAGCGCACTGTCCAGCGCCTGGTGCCGGTTGTGCCACACGAGGCGGTGCAGCAGGAAGGTGTCTGCGGCGCGGGCCATTCCCGCACCATGTCCCCGGGGCCCGGGCCGGACCGGGCCGGGCCGGACAGCGCACAGGAGCCGACTGGCAGCTCCGCGCCTGCCCGCAATGGCTGCGCGCGGGGGCGGCGGTGGCGCGGCGCAGCGCAGCGCGGCGGCGCGGGGCGGGGCCGGCACCGGGTAACCCCCCCCCCCGTTCCCCCCGACGGCAAGGCGATGCCCTCCCCGCTCCCCTGGCGGGTCCCTGTGCCCCCCTGCTGACTTCGGAGCCTGGCTGTGGTTTTCCACATTTTTATTATAAAAAAAAAAAAAAAAAAAAAAACACTTTTTTTTCCCCTTATTTTTTCTTTTCTTTTTTTTTTTTTTTTTTAATGCATTCTCACGTTTCTCCTCATTCAACCCTCACTCGCAGCCGTGCCCTGCCCGCTGCTCCTCCCCACGCTCATATTTACAGATGCTAGCGGGCACAGCAGGGAGAGCCAGGGGGCACAGCGCTTGGTGCCATGCGCTGGGGTCACGGGCACAGACTCTGTGTCCCCGCTTCTCCCCCCCCAGCTGCCTCCTCCCTGCTCACCCGCCGGCTCAGGGGGTGCAGGGGGCCCATGGCACAGTATTTACAGGGCGCCCCCTGGGCACACATGCACACCGTCATTCACACCGAGGACTTGGCACCCACAGACGGGCACAGCCGGGCTGGGGCACACGGGGCACAGGGCGGTGCCCCATTTGGCACACACTGGTGGCGAAGGGGGCACTGGACCGGGAGCAGGACAGCAGACGGGAGGGGGGCACGGGACTGCCTTCATCTGAGCCGGATCAGGGAGCAGGGAGCAGTGCTGCATGTCCAGTGCCAGCTCTGCTTCAGGACAGCGACGCCATGGCTGTGCCCTACAGTGGGCACGGGGATGGCACTGGCACCAGGTGTCCTCCTAGAGCTCTGCTCAGGGACACGGCGAAGGAGCGGGACCCAACCCAATAAATTAGAAGTAGGGTGGGAAGGGGGGGCAGGGCGCAGGGTCAGAGCCCATTGGCAGAGCGCTGCAGGAAGGGCACTTTGCTGAGCTCCACCACAGGTGAGCGTGGCTTATTCTGCATGCGTGGCACCCGCTGCAGCAGCTGCTGGGCCTGGCGCTGGGCATCCCGCAATTCCTTCTGCCACTGCACCAGCTCCGGATCGCTCTGTGCGGAAACACATGGCTCAGAGCAGAGCTCCCCCGAGTCACTCTCATGCCACACGGTGGCTTGGGGCAGCCCTCCCAGGAGGGCCCACGGCACACTCACATCGCACTGCAGCACGAACTGCTTGCCGCCACGGATGCGGAGCAGGATGCACTTGCGCTCCTTCACTTGAGTCTCCTCCACCGAGTCAATCTCCTCCATGGTGAGCAGGGACTGCTGGGGGGGACAGACTCAGCCCAAGCCCCAACGGCTGAACCCCACACCCCCCCCCCCCCCCGCCCGCCTTACCGGCGACTCGCCCTCCCCACGCCACTCCAGCCGGTTGGGGAAGAGGTAGAAGTAGCGGCGCTGCCACTGTGTCAGAAAGGGGTTGCCCAGCTTGGACATGTACCCGTGTACGATGCAGTCCTTGCCCATGGCGTAGTCTGGGGCCGCAGCAACGCAGGGGAAAGGCTCAGTGCCGAGCACTGCCACCACTGTGCGGTGCCAGCAGAGACACCGGGGACAGCACAGGGGGCACCCAGCCCCACTCACCCTCCTCGTGGCCCAGCTGCTTGTTTTTGGCTTTCTTGCGTGCCTCCTGCTTGTCCGTGTCCGCGTTGACGGTGTCGAAGACGGTCTCGGTCACCTCCTGCTGCCAGCGCTCCGAGATGGTGAGCGGGAAGTTGCGGTACAGCTCCTGATCGCTCTCCAGCAGCTAGCGAGGAGGCGGGGGTCAGGGCCTGCCCCGTGCCAATCCCCTGCTGCGTGCCAGCCCCCCAGCCCCATACCTTGATGCCCTTTGTGTCCTCCTCATCAAAAGAGCCGATGTCAAAGGCATCAGCTGCATTCACCTCACCTCGGGGAGGGATGAGAGGCGGGGAGTACTGCGGGCAGGAGACAGGCAGTGAGCGGGTGCCTGGCCGTGCCCTGCGGCTGTGCCCCGTGCCCCTCTCACCTTCTGCAGGAACACCATCTGCCAGTCCAGACCTTTGAAGAAGGGCTCCTCCTTCACCTCCTGAGCGCTGCGGGGCAATGCAGGGTGAATGCGGCAGTGCTGCCCATGGTGATGCCGCCCGTGGCCCCTTCCCCACATCTGCTGGGACTCACCCACGCCCCATGCAGCCCAGCCGCTGGTTGACGTCACGCTGAAGCAGCCCCTCAAGCAACGAGCGCAACTCAGGGGAGAAGGAGTCGGGCAGCTCGACAGCCTGCAGGCAAAGGTTGAGCTGCTCAGAGCCGCGCAGGCATGCAAGTGCTGCAGTGCAGTGTCCCAAGGACCCCCGGCTCACCATGGTGAGGGTCATGCGATCGATCTCATGCTTGTCCTTTGTCTTGTGCTGCCGGAAAGGGCTGTGCCTGCAGCCACAGGAGCGGGGCTCAGCCGTGCCCCTGGTGCCCAGCCCCCCCAGTGCCCTCTGTGTGTGCACTCACCCGCGGAGCAGCTTGAAGAGCATGCAGCCCAGTGAAAACCAGTCGGCACTGCTGTCGTACGCCACCCCCTTCTGCAGCACCTCTGGGGCCATGTAGCCGTGGGTGCCCCTGGGGGCACAGAGTTGGGTCAGGGCTGTGCCCAGGAGTCACAGAAGGCACTGGGGGGGGCAGGCACACTCACACGCTGGCGTGGGGTTTCTTCTTGGAGAAGTCACAGGCCAGGCCCAGGTCTGAGATACGGACGTGTCCAAATTCATCCAGGAGGATGTTTGCTGGCTGCCGGGACATGGAGCAACCCCTGAGCCCCAGCCCGGCCCATAGGCATGGGTGGCACCTGGGCTGGGGGTGCCTGTGCATGGTGGGATGGGTGCGACATAGGATGCAGGGGCGCCTGCAGGGTCCCAGAGGTGCCCACGGTGCCTGGGGGCTTCCTGCTGTATGTGGGGTGCCCACAGGACCTGGAGGACTGTGGGGCCTCTACATGCCCACACAGAGGGTGGGTGCTCAGGGGGACGGTCACCTTAAGGTCACGGTACACCACAAAACGACTGTGCATGTGCTCCAGGCCCAGGATGATCTCTGATGCGTAGAAGCGCATCTCTGCTTCCGAGAAGACGCCATGCTGGGACAGGTGATAGTGCAGGTCCCCCCCTGCAGCAACAGGCACCAGCAGTCACCCTGGGAATGCCACAGCAAGGTCCCAGGGGGCTGCCGTGCTGAGGCTGGGGAGCAGCTAGTGGGCTCTCACCATTCATTAGGTCAAGGATGAAGCTGAGCTTGTCAGGTGTGTGGAAAGCATACGACATGCACACGATGAATGGGCAATCCTGGCCAGGGAGAAGATGTCATGTTGAGCCAGCAGTACCTCAGCAGCCCGCGTCACCCCCTGCCCTGTGCCCTTATCCCCTCACCCCAGTGCTGACAAGGGACAACATGATGCGCTCGTTGAGGGCCAGCGTCTCACCCTGCTTCATCTTGATGCGCTTCTTGTCCAAGCACTTCATGGCATACCTGGGGGCAGAGAGTCCCTGTGGGGTTCTGCTGCTGCCTGCACCCACCACGCCTGTGCCGCAGTGCCTGTGGCCAGACAGCTCCTTCCCCCAGCCATCACAACGTATCCGCCGGGAAGGTGGAGCCATGGCGACACTTTGGCCTTCCTGCGTGCTTATCACCAAAGCAACACCGCTCATCCCCCTGCCCACAGAACCACAGTCTCACATCACAAGCAGACCTCCCTGGCCCCATTACATTTTGCCTGTGTCCGCTTTCCGGCAGCCGTAGACCTCCCCAAAGCCACCGCGGCCGATGATGCGATGCACACTGAAGTCGTTCATGGTGAGCTAAAGTGGATCAGAAAGAGGGGATCACCCCGTCGTAGCTACCTCCTGTGTGTCCTGCGGGGGTCCCATGCCCAGCCTCAGCCCCCTGGAACTCCCTTAGGACCAGGACCCATATTCCCTCCCTGTATCCCAAGGAGGAAGGTCTCACATGGATGTTCAGCTCCACGTTCTTCCACTGGCAGAACCGTGTGAACTTGTCACTGCAAGGAAGCACAGAGAGGGTGAGAGTGAGGGACCCCTGGGGAGACCTCTAAGATGCATGGTGGGGCAGAAGGGATCCAGATGTGGACAGGACCCTCACGTGAGAACAGAGACCCCAGGCCAGAGCTGGGCATGACATCAGCCCAAGTCTCAGGTGTGGAGACAGACAGCACTGGAGCTTCTCAGCAGGAGCCCTGCAGCACCCTGAGAGACAGCTCTCCCCGGGCTGTGCTCCTGTCTCACCTCTCGATGAATTTCTGGAAGATGCTCCCACGCAGGTTCTGGCAGATCTCCTCGATGTAGGGCTAAGGGTAACATGGGGGTTAGCATTACATCCCCACTACCACCCAGGTCTGCCCCCTTCCCTGCAGAAGTTAGGTGGCATTTCTCACATCTCCACTGCCACCTTCTGCCATCCGAGGCCAGCTGTCTCTGGTGACCCCAGTGCCACCATCCCCTCCATGTCATGGACAGAGCTTACCTGGAAGAGGTCTGGGGGCACCTGCCTCTTGCTCAGGCGGCTCTGCACATGCTCTGTGGCACTCTTGGAGAACGGCTGCGGGACAGAACACCACCACATCACCATGAGAAGGTGGCATGGGGACATGGTGGTGGAATCCCCTGTGGTGCGGCACGATGAGGCATGGCACTCACGTGGGAGCAGGCCAGCAGCTCCTTCATGATGTAATGGTCAAAGATGTAGTGGCTCCGAGTGGCTCGCTCCTCCTCCGAGTCCAGCTTCTCGTATTTTTTGATCTGCCAAGGGCATAGATTGCATGGTGAAGGGGCACAGCTCCACAAAGGGCGCACACGGTGCACAGGGGGGGACCACATCTCGTGGGCACTTGTGGATATCAGGACCCTGGGCACTGAGGGCATCACCTCCAGGCATGTGGGGCATCATCTCCCCCAGGCACATCCCAGGACACCCCAGCCCCAGCACCCCATCGCACCTCTTCGTAGAACTCCATCAGGGGCTTGGCCTCCTCAGCCTGGTTGAGGGCGAAGTCCCGGAACAGCAGGTACCCTGGGGTAGAGGCAGCGCTGCGAGCGGTGTCTGCGCCACGGTGTGGCACCCAGGCCGAGGGACGCAGTGCCACACAGCAAGGGCGCGGCAGACCAAGGGCTCTGGGGCTGCCATGAGGCGGAGGTGCCGGAAACCACCAGAGCCGCGGGAAGGAAGCAAGAGGCGCTTCCTGCCCAGGACAGTT
Organism: Tetrao urogallus; assembly: GCF_951394365.1. Taxonomy (NCBI): domain Eukaryota; kingdom Metazoa; phylum Chordata; class Aves; order Galliformes; family Phasianidae; genus Tetrao; species Tetrao urogallus. The sequence continues at coordinate 7,156,202 of NC_136819.1, forward strand.
AGCGCTAGGGGAAGCAACAGGGCGGGGAAGACCGGGGAAGGACAGCACCCAGCACCTCTGCAGCCCCACAGCCCCCACTCACCGATCTTCTGCGCAAAGATCTTGTCGAACGTCACCTCGCCCCGGTCCTCCAGATACTTCTGCATGACGCTGCGGATGCTGGGGGGCAGCCGGGGGTCAGTGTCGGCTCATTGTTCCCCTCCGTATCCCTGTGCGCCCCGACAGTATCTGGGGCGCCAGAGGGTCCGAGATAGGGGCACGGTGGGGCTGAGGGCGGCAGGGACGCTAGGGCCAGGCCCGGCGGCCCCGGCCGACGCCACTCACCTGGGCTCTGGCAGCAGGATCCGTTTGCTGGCGCGGGCGGCGGGCGCGGCCCGGCTCTTCTCCATGGCCATCAGGTAGCTCACATCGGCCAGCACAGCCTCTAGGTCCGCCATCTTGCGCGGGGCCGAGGCCGGCACCGGCCCGACCCCAGCAGCGACCCGGAAGCGGAAGTACCCGCATCCGGAAGTGCGTTGGGCTGGGCCCGAGGCGTTCGGGAAGGGAGGGGGTGAGGGCCCGCGCGGCCCAGAGGGGGATGTGCGCCCGCGCCCCCCCCCCCCCCCCCCCCCCCCCCCCCCCCCCAGCCGTGGGGCAGAGCTCAGACGCTGCGTTTTGTGTTTTCGTTTACCTCAACTTTTTTAATTCCAAAAATCCACCCTGAGGAACAGAACAGTTGTGGGAGGCCCTCCCAGCCCCTCTCGCCTATCACCGCAGTAATGCCGTAGGAGCAAAGATCTCCAAAACCACCTCTGGGGAACAACAGTGAAATAACAAACGAAAAACAACCGAACAAAAAGAAACAAGCAGCCCCGCCGTGCGCCCCCCCAAGCCCCAACGCAGAGAGCGCACGCTATGGTTTGCTTTAACCCTTAATGCTTACATTTAATTTTAAAGCACAAACATCAGAGATGGACTCTAAATTGCCAACAAAAAATATATATTTACAATATTTCTCCGAGGGGGAGAAGGGAGGGGAGGTCGAAACAGAACAAAAACACAACCAAACCCTTAAACAATAGGAACTGTTCTTGCGGGAGGTGGCCGGGAGCAGTCCGGGTGCTTTAAATCACTGAGTGATTTCACATATAGAACTCTCTCTTCGCTTACTGGTAGATCGCCTGTCCCTGCGGGGCTGTGGGGGAGAGGGGGCGGGGAGGGGGAAAGGAGGGAGGTCCCACACCGCTCCCCGTGCCTCTGTCCTTCTGGTGGCGAAACTCAAAAAAACAAACGAACCCAAGGAAAAAAGAAAAACGCTGATTCTTCCGCTGCCTTACACAGCGACCACCACCAGGACAGAGGTGGGGGGCTCTGCTCCCCCCACTAACAGCACCCCCGCAGCCTCCTCTCCTCCCTTATTGCTTCTGGGGCCCCAGGGGCACACGGGGCTGCGCTGTGCCATGCACTGGGGAGAGGAGCAGCAGCCGGGCACGGGCAGGGAGGGAAGGAAACAAAAGAGTGACCCAAAAGATACCAACTTTTTTTTTTTTTTTTTTTTTTTTTCCTTCTTTTTTCCTCACATCTTGATTTTTTTTTTCCGATTTTTTTTTTAATTTTTTTTTGCTTTTTTTTTTTTTTTTTTCTTAAAGTGCAAAAAGCTCTCTGCTGCCCTAGAGAGAGGTTCTTTGGACCAACCGCTCATTGCAAAGGAAAAAACGGCAGCTAAAATGGGGCGGGGGGAGAGGAGAGGACAAGGCAGCAGGACAGTCCTGCCACACAAATCTCAGCACTCGGCAGTGCTGGGCCTTGGCAGG